>NW_028225185.1:11708575-11843575 GCF_052327205.1 Somniosus microcephalus | reverse complement strand
ACCTCCGACAGTGCGGCGCTCCCTCAGTACTGCCCCTCCGACAGTGCGGCGCTCCCCCAGTACTGCCCCTCCGACAGTGCGGCACTCCCTCAGTACCGCCCCTCCGACAGTGCGGTACTCCCTCAGTACTGCCCCTCCGACAGTGCGGCCTTCCCTCAGTACTGCCCCTCCGACAGTGCGGCGCTCCCTCAGTACTGCCCCTCCGACAGTGCGGCCTTCCCTCAGTACTGCCCCTCCGACAGTGTGGCACTCCCTCAGTACTGCCCCTCTGACAGTGCGGCGCTCCCTCAGTACCGTCTCTCCGACAGTGCGGCGCTCCCTCAGTACTGCCTCTCCGACAGTGCGGCGCCCCCTCAGTACAGCCCCTCCGACAGTGCGGCACTCCCTCAGTACCGCCCCTCCGACAGTGCGGCGCTCCCTCAGTACTGCCCCTCCGGCGGTGCGGTGCTCCCTCAGTACTGCCCCTCCGACAGTGCGGCGCTCCCTCAGTACCGCCCCTCCGACAGTGCGGCGCTCCCTCAGTACCGCCCCTCCGACATTGCGGCGCTCCCGCAGTACCGCCCCTCCGACAGTGCGGCACTCCCTCAGTACCTTCCCTCCAACAGTGCGGCACTCCCTCAGTACCTTCCCTCCAACAGTGCGGCGCTCCCTCAATACTGCCCCTCCGACAGTGCGGCGCTCCCTCAGTACCGCCCCTCCGACAGTGTGGCGCTCCCTCAGTACCGCCCCTCCGACAGTGCAGCGCTCCCTCAGTACCCGCCCCTCCGACAGTGCGGCGCTCCCTCAGTACCGCCTCTCCGACAGTGCGGCGCTCCCTCAGTACGGCCCCTCCGACAGTGCGGCGCTCCCTCAGTACCCGCCCCTCCGACAGTGCGGCGCTCCCTCAGTACCCGCCTCTCCGACAGTGCGGCGCTCCCTCAGCACTGCCTCTCCGACAGTGCGGCGCTCCCTCAGTACCGCCTCTCCGACAGTGCGGTGCTCCCTCAGTACCGCCCCTCCGACAGTGCGGCGCTCCCTCAGTACCCGCCTCTCCGACAGTGCGGCGCTCCCTCAGCACTGCCTCTCCGACAGTGCGGTGCTCCCTCAGTACCGCCTCTCCGACAGTGCGGCGCTCCCTCAGCACTGCCTCTCCGACAGTGCGGTGCTCCCTCAGTACCGCCTCTCCGACAGTGCAGCGCTGCCTCAGTACCCGCCTCTCCGACAGTGCGGTGCTCCCTCAGTACTGCCCCTCCAACAGTGCGGCGCTCCCTCAGCACCGCCCCTCCGACAGTGTGGCGCTCCCTCAGTACCGCCTCTCCGACAGTGCGGCGCTCCCTCAGCACTGCCTCTCCGACAGTGCGGTGCTCCCTCAGTACCGCCTCTCCGACAGTGCGGTGCTCCCTCAGCACTGCCTCTCCGACAGTGCGGTGCTCCCTCAGTACCGCCTCTCCGACAGTGCGGCGCTCCCTCAGTACCGCCTCTCCGACAGTGCGGTGCTCCCTCAGTACTGCCCCTCCGACAGTGCGGCGCTCCCTCAGTACTGCCCCTCCGACAGTGCGGTGCTCCCTCAGTACTGCCCCTCCGACAGTGCGGTGCTCCCTCAGTACCGCCCCTCCGACAGTGCAGCGCTCCCTCAGTACTGGGTGTCAGTCTAGCTTTATGTGCTCAAGTCCCTGGAGTGGGACTTGAACCCACCACCTTCTGACTCAGAGGCGAGTGTGCTACCAATTGAGCCACAGCTGACAGTGAGGGATAAATATTGGCCCCAGGACACCGGGGAGAACTCCCCCTGCTCTCCTTCCAATAGTGGCCGTGGGATCTTTTGCGTCCACCTGAGAGGGTGGACGGGGCCTCGGTTTAACGCCTCGCAGCGGTCACGCATGTGCAGGAGCTGGTGAACATTGGGGGGTGGCCCTCAACAGCCCAACAAACCTTGTTAAGTGGCCCTCCAGCTCAAATAATTGCCCACCCCTGAGTTAAGGGGAAGCTGGATAAACACATGAGGGAGAAAGGAATCGAAGGATATGGTGATGGGGTGAGATGAAGAAGGGCGGGAGGAGGCTCGCGTGGAGCCTGGTTCTGTGCTGTAAATACTATGTAGATAACAAGAATGTCAAGTGAAAACCGGTCCAGCTTTGCTGCCTCCTCTGTGTCCGCCTTCATACTCGGGTGAAGCGCCCGTGCTTCACGTTGAAATGTTCTGTTTTTTCTTTTAAATGAAGGACCACGGGAGAAAATTGTCTACCTGCCCTGTATCTACAGGAACACTGCAGTTAACAAACCGGACTACCTGGCCACGGCAGACGTCGATCCCGAGTCGCCTACCTACTCTCAGGTAGGTTGGCTGGCTCCAGCAAGGACTTGGCAGGAGTGTAGTGCCGATTCACTAGCGCGTTACCAGGGGTTAGATTATAAGCAGAGATGACCTAAACGCGGCTCGTATTCCCTGGAACATAGAAGATTAAGGGGTGATCTACTCGAGATGACTAAAGGAGTTGATAGGGTAGATGGAGAGAGAAAAACATAAGAAATAGGAGCAGGAGTCGGCCATTCGGCCCCTCGAGCCTGCTCCGCCATTCAATGAGATCATGGCTGATCTTCGACCTCAACTCCATTCACCGGTCCTATCGCCATATCCCTTGATGCCCTTACTAGTCAGAAATCTATCGACTTCTGTTTTGAATATCTCTCTCTTAGGCAGTCCCTCGGAACCGAGGATGACTTGCTTCCACATTAAAAATGAGTTCTCAGGTGACTGATGAGTCCAATGCGGGACCGACAGTCTCTGTCACAGGTGGGGCAGACGGTAGTTGAAGGGGCGGGTGGGTGGGGTGCTTGGGTTGACGTACGCTCCTTGCGCTGCCTGCGCTTGGCTTCCGCTTGCTCCCGGCGAAGAGACTCGAGGTGTTCGGCGCCTTCCCGGATGCTTCTCCTCCACTTTGTGCGGTCTTGGGCCAGGGATTCCCAGATGTCGGTGGGGATGTTACACTTTTTCCAAGGAGGCTTTGAGGGTGTCCTTGAAGCATTTCCTCTGCCCACCTGGGGCTCTCTTGCCCTGTCGGAGCTCCGAGTAAAGCGCTTATTTTGGGAGTCTCGTATTGGGCATGTGGACAATGTGACCTGTCCATCGGAGCTGATCGAGCGTGGTCAGAGCTTCGATGCTGGGGATGTTGGCCTGAGCGAGAACACTGATGTTGGTGCACCTATCCTGCCAATGGATTTGCAGGATCTTGCAGAGGCAGCATTGGTGGTACCTCTCCAGTGCTTTGAGGTGCCTGCTGTACATGGTCCATGTCTCTGAGGCATACAGCAGGGCAGGTATCACTGCTGCTCTGTAGACCATGAGCTTGGTGCCGGTTTTGAGATCCTGGTCCTCAAACATTCTCTTCCTCAGGCGACCGAAGGCTGCACTGGCACACTGAAGGCAGTGTTGGACTTTGTCGTCGATGTCTGCCCTTGTTGACAGTAGGCTCCCAAGGTACCCAATGACTGAGCCTCCACAGCCCTCTGGGGTAGAGAATTCCAAAGATTCACCACCCTCTGAGTGAAGAAATTCCTCCTCATCTCAGTCCTGAATGGCCTACCCTTTATCCTGAGGCTGTGGCCCCTGGTCCTAGACTCCCCAGCCAGGGGAAACATTCTCCCAGCATCCACCCTATCAAGCCCTGTAATAATTTTGAATGCTTCAATGAGATCCCCTCTCATTTTCCTGAATTCAAGAGAATACAGGCCTAGTTTACTCAAACTCTTCTCATACGACAGTCCCGCCATCCCAGGAATCAATCTCGTGAACCTTTGTTGCACTCCCTCTATGGCAAGTATATCCTTCCTTAGGTAAGGAGACCAAAATTGTACACAGTACTCCAGGTGTGGTCTCACCAAGGCCCTATATAATTGGAGTAAGACTTCTTTACTCCTGTACTCAAATCCTCTTGTAATGAAGGCCAGCATACCATTTGCCTTCCTAATTTTAAGGTGATGTCCATCACCTTAAGATTAGAGCCAGGCCGTTCAGGGGCGATGTCAGGAAGCACTTCGTCACACAAAGGCTGGAAGGAGTGTGGAACTCGCTCCCACAAAAAGCAGTAGATGCTGGCTCAATTAATCATTTTAAATCTTGAGACCGATAGATTTTTGCTAGACAAGGGTATTAAGGGATACACGGAGCCAAGACAGGTGGATGGAGTTAGGATACAGACCGACGTCACGGGCAGTGACAGCACAACCCCCCCCCCCCCCCCGCAGACGATACCAGTCACCAGGTTGCCACATTACACAAACTAGGGTTGTATTTCCGGGAATTTAGAAGGTTAAGGGGTGATCTGATCGAAGTTTGCAAGATATTAAGGGGAACTGATAGAGAGAAACTCTTCCCGCTGGTTGGGGATTCTAGGACTAGGGGGCAGAGTCTAAAAATTAGAGCCAGACCTTTCAGGAGTGAAGTTAGGAAACACTTCTACACACAAAGGGTGGTAGAAGTTTGGAACTCTCTTCCGCAAACGGCAATTGATGCTGGGTCAATTAATTTTAAATCGGAGATTGATAGATTTTTGTTAGCCAATGGTATTGAGGGATATGGGCCAAAGGCGGGCAGATGGAGTTGAGGTCGATGATCAGCCATGATCTCATTGAATGGTGGAACAGGCTCGAGGGGCTGAATGGCCTCCTCCTGCCCCTATTGCTTATGTTCTTACGTAAAGCAAGCTCCAGCAAAATGTAGTTACCATTGATGTACGACAACATTAACTAGCTCGTTACTTACTGCCCGTAAGAGACAATGCACTCTGGGGGAAAAATTGAGTTGCGCCCCCTGTCGCGCCCAAAAAGATTAGTGCCCCCGCAGGTGAAATTGAGTGGTAGTGCCCGAAGAGGGAAGCGGGGCGCTGCGAGGGAATATCGCGGCGCTATGTGCCGCAGCGCACGTCGCGCCGCGGTACTGCAGGCCTTCCTCCCCTTCATTAAGGGGAGGGGCCTTGCACAGCGCGACCCAGGGCCCAGCTGGGCCCCCGGGGATCGGGAGTGCCGGCAAAAGACCCCGGCACTCCAGAGAAGGGCCGGGTTCATACAGCGCACCCGGCACTCCGCGGTGGGGAGGGCTGCAGAGGAGGCCGGGGACGGCAACGGGGGCAGGTGCTGGCAGGCGGCCAGCAACAAAAATGGCCGCCCCGGCCGCAGGTAGGCTCCCCCCTGACCCCGTCGGACATAGTGTCCGGCGGTAAGTCTGGGGGGCGTTACTGAAGATCGCGGCCGGGACGCTGCGCACGGCGATGACGTCATCACTGGCGGCGCAGCACCGCGGGGCGCTAACGGTTACCGCCGCTGCTAACCTCCCGTTGAATTGCGCCGTGCCTGGGCGCTAGTTGCTTTGCACCTGTTGTGGAGTATTTTAAACCGACACTCGACACAAGGTTTTAGATCAATAGTCAAGTTGTCTTTATTACACCAGTGGGGAGACAGTCTGCTCGGTCTTTAGCCAGACTTTTACAAATTGATACAGCAAACACTACATTTTTATACATTACAATACACATGGCAGCCTCATGCACAATTCATTCCTGCCACCTGATTGGATCTTGGCCCGCATGCACCTTCACGGATTGGTTACGAATCTTAATGTAAACATGTGTAAGCTGCCTCCTCAGTCAATCACTCAAACTGCTGAATGCTGATTAAAAGATACCTTGGAATGTAACCTAGGTAATAAAGATCTTACGAGCAGTTGAAATGCTGGACATCCTGTCTCCATTTGATTGTTCTATATCTCTCCAAAGGTCAGCTATCTTTGATCGCATCTTTATGGATGTGGACTTTCATGTTCGTCCCTGTCTTTCTTCATAATCATAATCAACTTTTACTGTCATTGTTAGTGCACAAGTGCAGTACAACGAAATGTAGGCTTGCGGCTCCCGAGAGTGTACATTTAGATTAAGACATTTAAACATTCAACATTCATTTGGCTTGTAATACATTAACATAAACATAACCATAATAAAGTGCATTGGCAGATGTGCAGGCTTCAGAGTTTATTTGTGGAGTTCAGTAGGATGACAGCCCTGGGAAAGAAGCTGTTCCTAAATCTGGTCGTTCGGGTGCGAATGCATCTGTAGCGTCTCCCAGATGGCAGGAGGGCGAACAGACTGTGGCTGGGGTGGGTAGGGTCTTTGATGATGGTCCGTGACCTCCGTAAACAGCGTTTCTGGTATATGTGCTCTATGGTCGGTAGCCGGGTGCCGGTAATGCGTGTGATGAAATATTCCATTCATCACTGCCTGTGACTGTGGTTGGTTTCAGTTTCATTTCCCTTACCTCTGTTCCGTTTCCTCACCATTGTATTGTACTATGTGTAGGGCTCCGCCCATACCTGGCCCATTGTATTGTACTATGTGTAGGGCTCCGCCCATACCGGGCCCCCTATGTAAGCTGGCCCAGCCTGCAGCACATCCAGTACGGCAGAACTCTGGATGGAAGATACCTCTCTCCTGTGTGTTACCTTCTAAGTCAATAAAAGCCTTGTTTTGTTTCGCTAACATCGAGTCTCGGATTTATTGAGGCACATCAATGCGTTGGGCAGTTTTGACTACCCGCTGCAGGGCTTTCTGGTCATAGTAGCTACAGCTGCCATACCATACTGTGATACAGTTCGTCAGGATGCTCTCTATTGTGCAGCGGTAAAAGTTAGAGAGGATCAGGGGTGACAGGTTACATCCCTTCAGCCTCCTTAGGAAATATAGGCGCTGCTGGGCCTTCTTCACCAGAGAGGAGGTATTGAGGGACCAGGAGAGGTCTTCCGTGATGTGGACTCCGAGGAACTTAAAGCTGTCCACCATTCAGTGAAATTGCCAGCGATGTCAGTTTAACTCTTTCCCCACTGCAGCGCCCTGTTAGCACCCTCTTAGGGCGCTAACCGGAGCCGCAAAGCAACCGAATTTTTCCCCCTCGATTTTTCAGCGGCCCAGAAACATCGCCCTGTGAGATGAGCTAACCTGGCGCAGACTGGGGTCTGAACTTGAGGTCTTAAGTAGTCTCAGTTATGAAAAACTGACGTGTTAATGCCAAGATAAGTGACTCGCATCTGATTTTCTCCACTTAATCATTCCACAAACAGCGGAACTAATGCTGTCAACATTCTCCAGTGTCCATGTTGAAAGAGATTGAATCAAATTTCTCAGAGAATCAATGTTACGCTTTGCATTCCCAATCGGAAACAAACAAAGGACTCTGTTTATAGAACTAGCAATCGCAGTTATTGCCAGCATGACCCTCAATTTCCATTCATTCGCACAAATAAATCCTGCCTTGAATTCCATATCTGCTAAGATTTTTTACTGCCAACAACCTTGGCTAAATAAAACGATACAACTGCTGATTTATTTTCTTTTTCACTTCCTGTAGGCACAGACTCTCAGTTGGGTACAGGGCTACAATGCCAGATGCCCTGAAGTGCCTGGCTCAAGGGGCTCCACTTCAGAATTTCAGCTACCTATTTGACCATAATGGGCATCGCAGCAGATCCTGACCCTGTAGGGGCACTCTTCTAAGACTAGGTTAATGCATGTTGTTGGAGCTTTACTCTGTATCTAACCCGTGCTGTACCTGCCCCGCGATTGTTTGATGGGACAGTGTAGAGGGAGCTTTACTCTGTATCTAACCCGTGCTGTACCTGCCCTGGGAGTGTTTGATGGGACAGTGTAGAGGGAGCTTTACCCTGTATCTAACCCGTGCTGTACCTGCCCCGCGATTGTTTGATGGGACAGTGTAGAGGGAGCTTTACTCTGTATCTAACCCGTGCTGTACCTGCCCTGGGAGTGTTTGATGGGACAGTGTAGAGGGAGCTTTACTCTGTATCTAACCCGTGCTGTACCTGCCCTGGGAGTGTTTGATGGGACAGTGTAGAGGGAGCTTTACTCTGTATCTAACCCGTGCTGTACCTGCCCCACGATTGTTTGATGGGACAGTGTAGAGGGAGCTTTACTCTGTACCTAACCCGTGCTGTACCTGCCCCCGGGATTGTTTGATGGGACAGTGTAGAGGGAGCTTTACTCTGTATCTAACCCGTGCTGTACCTGCCCTGGGAGTGTTGGTTGGGACAGTGTAGAGGGAGCTTTACTCTGTATCTAACCCGTGCTGTACCTGCCCTGGGAGTATTTGATGGGACAGTGTAGAGGGAGCTTTACTCTGTATCTAACCCGTGCTGTACCTGCCCTGGGAGTGTTTGATGGGGCAGTGTAGAGGGAGCTTTACTCTGTATCTAATCCGTGCTGTACCTGCCCTGGGATTGTTTGATGGGACAGTGTAGAGGGAGCTTTGCTCTGTATCTAACCTGTGCTGTACCTGCCCTGGGAGTGTTTGATGGGACAGTGTAGAGGGAGCTTTGCTCTGTATCTAACCCGTGCTGTACCTGCCCTGGGATTGTTTGATGGGGCAGTGTAGAGGGAGATTTACTCTGTATCTAACCCCGTGTTGTACCTGCCCTGGGATTGTTTGATGGGACAGTGTAGAGGGAGCTTTACTCTGTATCTAACCCGTGCTGTACCTTCCCTGGGATTGTTTGATGGGGCAGTGTAGAGGGAGCTTTACTCTGTATCTAACCCCGTGCTGTACCTGCCCTGGGAGTGTTTGATGGGACAGTGTAGAGGGAGCTTTACTCGGTATCTAACCCATGCTGTACCTACCCTGGGAGTGTTTGATGGGACAGTGTAGAGGGAGGTATACTCTGTATCTAACCCGTGCTGTACCTGCCCTGGGAGTGCTTGATGGGAATGTGTAGAGGGAGCTTTACTCTGTATCTAACCCGTGCTGTACCTGCCCTGGGAGTGTTTGATGGGACAGTGTAGAGGGAGCTTTACTCTGTATCTAACCCCGTGCTGTACCTGCCCTGGGAGTGTTTGATGGGACAGTGTAGAGGGAGTTTTACTCTGTATCTAACCCGTGGTGTACCTGCCCTGGTAGTGTTTGATGGGACAGTGTAGAGGGAGCTTTACTCTGTATCTAACCCATGCTGTACCTGTCCTGGGAGTGATTAATGGGGACAGTGTAGAGGGAGCTTTACTCTGTATCTAACCCGTGCTGTACCTGCCCTGGGAGTGCTTAATGGGGACAGTGTAGAGGGAGCTTTACTCTGTATCTAACCCGTGGTGTACCTGCCCTGGTAGTGTTTGATGGGACAGTGTAGGGGGAGCTTTACTCTGTATCTAACCCATGCTGTACCTGTCCTGGGAGTGATTAATGGGGACAGTGTAGAGGGAGCTTTACTCTGTATCTAACCCGTGCTGTACCTGCCCTGGGAGTGCTTGATGGGACAGTGTAGAGGGAGCTTTACTCTGTATCTAACCTGGGCTGTGGTGGAAGTGTTTGTTGCTGACACTGGGTGTAGAAAACAAATAAAAAGTGGGACAGTGTTCCATTCTCAACATTAACTTGATAGCCACATACACAAAGTGACCTGAAATGCTCTTTGTTTTCAGACAACAATTTGCATTTATATTGGGCCTTCAATGCAATAAAACATCCCACGGCGCGTCGCAGGAGCGATTATCAAACAAAATTGGACATGAGCCACATAAGGAGATAGCAGGACAGGCGACCAAAAGCTTGGTCAAAGGTCGGTTTTAAGGAGCAGCTTAAAGGAGGAAAGAGAGAGGCGGAGAGGTTTAGGGAGGGAATTCCAGAGCTCGGGGCCCAGGCAGCTGAAGGCACGGCCACTGTGCCCTTGGATTGAGTATAAAGCAAGGCTTTAATCAACTTGTTTCAAAACATGGAGGTCTAGTTGTACTTCACTAGTTCCTGTCTTACAAAATGTCCTGGGCAAGCTGGGCCCACGCCCGAGTATTTATACTCCTTGGACGGCGCCACCAGCTGGCTGTCCAGTGTTATTTCATGAGTCTTTCTTCATGGATCATAAGATTCATAACAGCCGCCAATGCTGGCGCGATGGAAATCGCGGGGGGGGGGGGGTGGGTGCGGGGATGTGCGAGAGGCCAGAATTGGAGGAGAGCGGAGATCTCGGAGGGTTGTGGGGCTGGAGGAGGTTACAGAGGGGGCGGGTGGCGGCGAGGAGGCCTTGGAGGGGATTGGAACACGAGGCTGAGAAATCTAAACTCAGAATCTACAAATCACCGTGAGTATGTCTTGCTTTCTCCAGGTTATTCATCGCCTGCCGATGCCCAACGTGAAAGACGAGCTCCATCACTCTGGGTGGAATGCTTGCAGCAGTTGCTATGGAGACGCGTCCAAAACGCGGAACCGGCTGATCTTGCCATCCCTGATCTCGTCCAGAATTTACGTGGTTGACGTTGGGACGGATGCCCGGGCTCCTAGAATGCATAAGGTGATTGCTTTCGGTTCTACACCTCAACCACCTCCACTCTTTCAGCACAGCAGTCACCACTCTGTCTCCTTCAGGCCGTATGGCCTTTCGGATAATGAAGGGGTTTCGATAGGGTAGATGTAAGAGAAGATATTTCCACTTGTGGGGGAGACCAGAACTAGGGGCCATCGATGTAAGATAGTCACCAATAAATACAATCGGGAATTGAGGAGAAACTTCTTTACCCAGAGAGTGGTGAGAATGTGGAACTCGCTACCACAGGGAGTGGTTGAGGCGAAGAGCATCGATGCAATTAAGGGGAAGCTGGAGAAGTACATGAGGGAGAAAGGAATAGAAGGATATGGTGATGGGGTGAGATGAAGAGGGGTGGGAGGAGGCTCGTGTGGAGCAGAAACACCGGTATGGAGCAGTGGGGCCGAATGGCCTGTTTCTGTGCTGTAAATACTATGTAGCACAGGAGCTCTATGATACACCTGGCATCTCATTCAGGAGATACAGGGGCTCTATGATACACCGGGGGTCTTGTTCAGGAGATACAGGGGCTCTATGATACACCTGGGGTCTTGTTCAGGAGATACAGGGGCTCTATGATACACCTGGGGGTCTTGTTCAGGAGATAAAGGGGCTCTATGATACACCAGGGGTCTCGTTCAGGAGATACAGGGGCTCTATGATACACCTGGGGTCTCGTTCAGGAGATACAGGGGCTCTATGATACACCTGGGGTCTCGTTCAGGAGATACAGGGGCTCTATGACACACCTGGGGTCTTGTTCAGGAGTTACAGGAGCTCTATGATACACCTAGGGTCTTGTTCAGGAGGTACAGGGGCTCTATGATACACCTGGGTCTTGCTCAGGAGATACAGGGGCTCTATGATACACCGGGGTCTTGTTCAGGAGATACAGGGGCTCTATGATACACCTGGGGTCTTGTTCAGGAGATACAGGGGCTCTATGATACACCTGGGTCTTGCTCATGAGATACAGGGGCTCTATGATACACCTGGGTCTTGTTCAGGAGATACAGGGGCTCTATGATACACCTGGGGTCTTGTTCAGGAGATACAGGGGCTCTATGATACACCGGGGGTCTTGTTCAGGAGATACAGGGGCTCTATGATACACCTGGGGTCTTGTTCAGGAGATACAGGGGTTCTATGATACACCTGGGTCTTGTTCAGGAGATACAGGGGCTCTATGATACACCTGGGGTCTTGTTCAGGAGATACAGGGGCTCTATGATACACCAGGGGTCTTGTTCAGGAGGTACAGGGGCTCTATGATATACCTGGGGTCTCGTTCAGGAGATACAGGAACTCCATGATACACCGGGGGTCTCGTTCAGGAGATACAGGGGCTCTATGATACACCTGGGGTCTTGTTCAGGAGGTACAGGGGCTCTATGATATACCTGGGGTCTTGTTCAGGAGATACAGGAACTCTATGATATACCTGGGGTCTTGTTCAGGAGATACAGGGGCTCTATGATACACCTGGGTCTTGTTCAGGAGATACAGGGGCTCTATGATACACCTGGGTCTTGTTCAGGAGATACAGGGGCTCTATGATACACCTGGGGTCTTGTTCAGGAGATACAGGGGCTCTATGATACACCTGGGTCTTGTTCAGGAGATACAGCGGCTCTATGATACACCTGGGGTCTTGTTCAGGAGATACAGGGGCTCTATGATACACCTGGGTCTTGTTCAGGAGATACAGGGGCACTATGATACACCTGGGGTCTTGTTCAGGAGATACAGGGGTTTATGATACACCGGGGGTCTCGTTCAGGAGATACAGGGGCTCTATGATACACCTGGGGTCTTGTTCAGGAGATACAGGGGCTCTATGATACACCTGGGTCTTGTTCAGGAGGTACAGGGGCTCTATGATACACCTGGGGTCTCGTTCAGGAGATACAGGGGCTGTATGATACACCTGGGTCTTGTTCAGGAGATACAGGGGCTCTATGATACACCTGGGGTCTTGTTCAGGAGATACAGGGGCTCTATGATACACCTGGGGTCTTGTTCAGGAGATACAGGGGCTCTATGATACACCTGGGGTCTTGTTCAGGAGATACAGGGGCTCTATGATACACCGGGGGTCTTGTTCAGGAGATACAGGGGCTCTATGATACACCTGTGTCTTGTTCAGGAGATACAGGGGCTCTATGATACACCTGGGGTCTCGTTCAGGAGATACAGGGGCTCTATGATACACCGGGGGTCTTGTTCAGGAGATACAGGGGCTCTATGATACACCTGGGGTCTTGTTCAGGAGATACAGGGGCTCTATGATACACCAGGGGTCTTGTTCAGGAGATACAGGGGCTCTATGATACACCTGGGTCTTGTTCAGGAGATACAGGAGTTCTATGATACACCTGGGGTCTTGTTCAGGAGATACAGGGGCTCTATGATACACCGGGGGTCTTGTTCAGGAGATACAGGGGCTCTATGATACACCTAGGGTCTTGTTCAGGAGATACAGGGGCTCTATGATACACCAGGGGTCCTGTTCAGGAGATACAGGGGCTCTATGATACACCTGGGTTCTTGTTCAGGAGATACAGTGGCTCTATGATACACCTGGGGTCTTGTTCAGGAGATGCAGGGGCTCTATGATATACCTGGGGTCTTGTTCAGGAGGTACAGGGGCTCTATGATACACCTGGGGTCTCGTTCAGGAGATACAGGGGCTGTATGATACACCTGGGTCTTGTTCAGGAGATACAGGGGCTCTATGATACACCTGGGGTCTTGTTCAGGAGATACAGGGGCTCTATGATACACCTGGGGTCTTGTTCAGGAGATACAGGGGCTCTATGATACACCTGGGGTCTTGTTCAGGAGATACAGGGGCTCTATGATACACCGGGGGTCTTGTTCAGGAGATACAGGGGCTCTATGATACACCTGTGTCTTGTTCAGGAGATACAGGGGCTCTATGATACACCTGGGGTCTCGTTCAGGAGATACAGGGGCTCTATGATACACCGGGGGTCTTGTTCAGGAGATACAGGGGCTCTATGATACACCTGGGGTCTTGTTCAGGAGATACAGGGGCTCTATGATACACCAGGGGTCTTGTTCAGGAGATACAGGGGCTCTATGATACACCTGGGTCTTGTTCAGGAGATACAGGGGTTCTATGATACACCGGGGGTCTTGTTCAGGAGATACAGGGGCTCTATGATACACCTAGGGTCTTGTTCAGGAGATACAGGGGCTCTATGATACACCAGGGGTCCTGTTCAGGAGATACAGGGGCTCTATGATACACCTGGGTTCTTGTTCAGGAGATACAGTGGCTCTATGATACACCTGGGGTCTTGTTCAGGAGATGCAGGGGCTCTATGATATACCTGGGGTCTTGTTCAGGAGATACAGGGGCTCTATGATACACCTGGGGTCTTGTTCAGGAGATACAGGGGCTCTATGATACACCTGGGTCTTGTTCAGGAGATACAGGGGCTCTATGATACACCTGGGTCTTGTTCAGGAGATACAGGGGCTCTATGATACACCTGGGGTCTTGTTCAGGAGATACAGGGGCTCTATGATACACCTGGGGTCTTGTTCAGGAGGTACAGGGGCTCTATGATACACCTGGGTCTTGTTCAGGAGATACAGGGGCTCTATGATACACCTGGGTCTTGTTCAGGAGATACAGGGGCTCCATGATACACCTGGGATCTTGTTCAGGAGATACAGGGGCTCTATGATACACCTGGGGTCTTGTTCAGGAAATACAGGGGCTCTATGATACACCTGGGGTCTTTTTCAGGAGATACAGGGGCTCTATGATACACCTGGGGTCTTGTTCAGGAGATACAGGGGCTCTATGATACACTTGGGGTCCCGTTCAGGAGATACAGGGGCTCTATGATACACCGGGGGTCTTGTTCAGGAGATACAGGGGCTCTATGATACACCTGGGGTCTTGTTCAGGAGATACAGGGGCTCTATGATACACCTGGGGCCTCGTTCAGGAGATACAGCGGCTCTATGATACACCTGGGGTCTTGTTCAGGAGGTAGAGGGGCTCTATGATACACCTGGGTCTTGTTCAGGAGATACAGGGGCTCTATGATACACCTGGGGTCTTGTTCAGGAGATACAGGTGCTCTATGATACACCGGGGGTCTCGTTCAGGAGATACAGGGGCTCTATGATACACCTGGGTCTTGTTCAGGAGATACAGGGGCTCTATGATACACCTGGGGTCTTGTTCAGGAGATAGAGGGGCTCTATGATACACCTGGGGTCTTGTTCAGGAGATACAGGGGCGCTATGATACACCTGGGGTCTTGTTCAGGAGATACAGGGGCTCTATGATACACCTGGGGTCTTGTTCAGGAGATACAGGGGCTCTATGATACACTTGGGGTCTCGTTCAGGAGATACAGGGGCTCTATGATACACCGGGGGTCTTGTTCAGGAGATACAGGGGCTCTATGATACACCTGGGGTCTTGTTCAGGAGATACAGGGGCTCTATGATACACCTGGGGCCTCGTTCAGGAGATACAGGGGCTCTATGATACACCTGGGGTCTTGTTCAGGAGATACAGGTGCTCTATGATACACCTAGGGTCTTGTTCAGGAGATACAGGGGCTCTATGATACACCTGGGGTCTTATTCAGGAGATACAGGGGCTCTATGATACACCGGGGATCTTGTTCAGGAGATACAGAGGCTCTATGATACACCTGGGGTCTCGTTCAGGAGATACAGGGGCTCTATGATACACCTGGGGTCTCGTTCAGGAGATACAGGGGCTCTATGATACACCTGGGGTCTCGTTCAGGAGATACAGGGGCTCTATGATACACCTGGGGTCTCGTTCAGGAGATACAGGGGCTCTATGATACACCTGGGGTCTCGTTCAGGAGATACAGAGGCCCTATGATACACCTGGGGTCTCGTTCAGGAGATACAGGGGCTCTATGATACACCTGGGGTCTCGTTCAGGAGATACAGGGGCTCTGTAGTGGTTCGAGTAGATCGCCACTAAAATAAGAGAGTTTGACTTCGACGAACAATTAACAAGTTGTTTATTTACAGGAGCAGACTAATTACATCAGGTAAGATGGCAGGTAAGATGGCTGACTGTAGGAGCACCATGATATAGGTCTTGTCCCAGCGGGGACTCCACGAAGACTAACTGTAGGAGCACTGTGGAGAGTGTGATGACGTCATCACGCTCTGCTGTGTGTTCCCGCGCTTTGGGTGTCACGTGACCGCGTCGTGATGTCAGCACGTTCGCGTGCGCTTAGGCGGTCCCGTGACCTGCGCCGTTGCTTCGGTGCATCTCCCCGGTACGGAGGCTGGCCGTTGAGGCCGAGGTCGCGAAGCCAGGCTGTGCCGGTGCTTGCCGCGGGAGCGGGAGATCGCGTCGCTCCCGTCGGCTGGCCGATGCGGCCGAAGTTGCGGTAGGCCGGGCTGTGCCGGTGGCCGTCATGGAAGACCGAGTCGGGCTGGCCGCCGGCGTGCATGCGTCACGTGATGCGTGACGTCAGCGCGTTAGGTCGCCTCTTAAAGGGGCAATGGCCCAACAGGTAAGTTAAAGGGGCAACGGCCCCAACAGGTAAGTTATACATACATAAGTAAGTTAAGTACATAGTTAGGTAAGTTAAAGGGAATTATTATGTATATATAAGGGATCTATATGTAAGGGACAACTGGTGGTACCGCCACATGGGCCCCCCCAGAATTCGCTTTAACGAAAGTCCACGGATGAGATGGTCTGACGAGCTGGTGGTCACGGCGGTCGTGCTGTCTCGGCTTGGTAGGCGAGGTATGAAGATACTGCTCGTGAGGAGATCCGTACGCACGTCGTGGCGAATAAAATGTATCCGTCAGGTGAAGGACCGTGGAGACGTGCGAAACAGCAGGCCTTATCAGAGTGACGGGCAGATTGGGCGGATGCGGGCGATGTCTCCGTTGACTGGTGAGCGAAACCTTCAGGAGGCTGGAACGCACAGAACAGTGTGTGCCATAATGCTACGACATTAACAGAACGGAGGGTGAAGAGTTGCTGTGTTGATCTGTGATCAGAGCAACTTCCACGTGTTGATCGCGGCCGCAGGATGCCCGTTGGACCCGTCCTCGATGTATACAGCTTCAATAGACATTTGCATTTGTTAAAAGGGAAAACTGGAGATAGGGCGGCAACGGTCCAGGTTGTTGTTGCTTTCAGGAGGGGTTAACTCTGCCTGGAGGGCGGCAACACTTGTAACTGTTGTAAATTTAGGAGAAAACAGCCGGGAGGGCGGCACGCTTTTTGTTCACGCCGAATCGTGTAGTAGGTAACACAACCAGCAGGCTGAAGGGCTGGTGCATCGTCGGCGGAGAAGGAGTCGTCAGTGTTCACGAGGGATGGGTTCTCATGGTTCGTGAGGGATGGGTCCTCGTGCGCGCTCCGATCTTGTAGGCCCGAACATGCTGTACCCCGCGCTTGGAGAGATTTATACTTGCTGTCGCTGTGGACGTAGAGGCGGACGATCCGTGTGGCGGTAGGAAAGACGAGTACGGGGACCGTGAGCAAGTGCGTGGTCTGCGCCGCATCGATGTTCTCGTCGAATGGGGCTTCTACCGGTATAAAGCACGAGGGAGACTGTGGCTCCCTGGATTGCGGTGGCGACAGCAAAATGGCTGGTGCTTCCATGGCGTGCTTCTTTTGTGAAAATTGCTCACAAAAAAAAAACGAACGGTGTCCGGTTGAGGTTTGTCCGTGTCAAACAGGATCTGCTCCAGGCTGCGCTTACCTTGCGAATACGTTTGCAAAGACGGGGTCGTCTTTGGCGGAGTGAGGCGGTTGCGGTTCCGTGGTTGTTCGTCGGTTGTGTGTTGGTCGTCTTGTGGGAAGACGAGGTTCAGGTGCGCGTTGCTACCGTGAAAATCGTTCACGGATACGGGTTCACCAATTGTAGCGTTGGAATTGATGAGCTCCCGTACTCACGTCGTTGGGTCACCAATGTAGCGGTTCGAGTAGATCGCCACTAAAATAAGAGAGTTTGACTTCGACGAACAATTAACAAGTTGTTTATTTACAGGAGCAGACTAATTACATCAGGTAAGATGGCAGGTAAGATGGCTGACTGTAGGAGACCCGTGATATAGGTCTTGCCCCAGCGGGGACTCCACGAAGACTAACTGTAGGAGCACTGTGGAGAGCGTGATGACGTCATCACGCTCTGCTGTGTGTTCCCGCGCTTTGGGCGTCACGTGACCGCGTCGTGATGTCAGCACGTTCGCGTGCGCTTAGGCGGTCCCGTGACCTGCACCGTTGCTTCGGTGCATCTCCCCGGTACGGAGGCTGGCCGTTGAGGCCGAGGTCGCGAAGCCAGGCTGTGCCGGTGCTTGCCGCGGGAGCGGGAGATCGCGTCACTCCCGTCGGCTGGCCGATGCGGCCGAAGCTGCGGTTGGCCGGGCTGTGCCAGCGGCCGTCTTGGGAGACCGAGTCGGGCCGGCGGCCGGCGCGCATGCGTCACGTGATGCGTGACGTCAGCGCGTTAGGTCGCCTCTTAAAGGGGCAATGGCCCAACAGGTAAGTTAAAGGGGCAACGGCCCCAACAGGTAAGTTATACATACATAAGTAAGTTAAGTACATAGTTAGGTAAGTTAAAGGGAATTATGTATATATATCTATATGTAAGGGACAACTGGTGGTACCGCCACAGCTCTATGATACACCTGGGGTCCAGTTCAGGAGATACAGGGGCTCTATGATACACCGGGGGTCTTGTTCAGGAGATACAGGGGCTCTATGATACACCTGGGGTCTTGTTCAGGAGATACAGGGGCTCTATGATACACCTGGGGTCTAGTTCAGGAGATACAGGGGCTCCTTGATACACCTGGGGTCTTGTTCAGGAGATACAGGGGCTCTATGATACACCTGGGGTCTAGTTCAGGAGATACAGGGGCTCTATGATACACCTGGGTCTTGTTCAGGAGATACAGGGGCTCTATGATACACCTGGGGTCTTGTTCAGGAGATACAGGGGCTCTATGATACACCGGGGGTCTTGTTCAGGAGATACAGGGGCTCTATGATACACCTGGGGTCTTGTTCAGGAGATACAGGGGCTCTATGATACACCTGGGGTCTTGTTCAGGAGATATAGGGGCTCTATGATACACCTGGGGTCTTGTTCAGGAGATACAGGGGCTCTATGATACACCTGGGGTCTTGTTCAGGAGATACAGGGGCTCTATGATACACCTGGGGTCTTGTTCAGGAGATATAGGGGATCTATGATACACCAGGGGTCCTGTTCACGAGATACAGGGGCTCTATGATACACTGGGGGTCTTGTTCAGGAGATATAGGGGCTCTAGGATGCACTTGGGGTCTTGTTCAGGAGATACAGGGGCTCCATGATACACCTTGGTCTTGTTCAGGAGATACAGGGGCTCTATGATACACCTGGGGTCTTGTTCAGGAGATACAGGGGCTCTATGATACACCGGGGGTCTTGTTCAGGAGATACAGGGGCTCTATGATACACCTGGGGTCTTGTGCAGGAGATACAGGGGCTCTATGATACACCTGGGGTCTTGTTCAGGAGATACAGGGGCTCTATGATACAGCTGGGTCTTGTTCAGGAGATACAGGGGCTCTATGATACACCTGGGGTCTTGTTCAGGAGATACTGGGGCTCTATGATACACCTGGGGTCTTGTTCAGGAGATACAGGGGCTCTATGATACACCTGGGGTCTTGTTCAGGAGATACAGTGGCTCTATGATACACCTGGGTTCTTGTTCAGGAGATACAGGGGCTCTATGATATACCTGGGGTCTTGTTCAGGAGATACAGGGGCTCTATGATACACCTGGGGTCTTGTTCAGGAGATACAGGGGCTCTATGATACACCTGGGTCTTGTTCAGGAGATACAGGGGCTCTATGATACACCTGGGTCTTGTTCAGGAGATACAGGGGCTCTATGATACACCTGGGGTCTTGTTCAGGAGATACAGGGGCTCTATGATACCCCTGGGGTCTTGTTCAGGAGGTACAGGGGCTCTATGATACACCTGGGTCTTGTTCAGGAGCTACAGGGGCTCTATGATACACCTGGGTCTTGTTCAGGAGATACAGGGGCTCGATGATACACCTGGGATCTTGTTCAGGAGATACAGGGGCTCTATGATACACCTGGGGTCTTGTTCAGGAGATACAGGGGCTCTATGATACACCTGGGGTCTTGTTCAGGAGATACAGGGGCTCTATGATACACTTGGGGTCCCGTTCAGGAAATACAGGGGCTCTATGATACACCGGGGGTCTTGTTCAGGAGATACAGGGGCTCTATGATACACCTGGGGTCTTGTTCAGGAGATACAGGGGCTCTATGATACACCTGGGGCCTCGTTCAGGAGATACAGCGACTCTATGATACACCTGGGGTCTTGTTCAGGAGGTACAGGGGCTCTATGATACACCTGGGTCTTGTTCAGGAGATACAGGGGCTCTATGATACACCTGGGGTCTTGTTCAGGAGATACAGGTGCTCTATGATACACCGGGGGTCACGTTCAGGAGATACAGGGGCTCTATGATACACCTGGGTCTTGTTCAGGAGACACAGGGGCTCTATGATGCACCTGGGGTCTTTTTCAGGAGATACAGGGGCTCTATGATACAACTGGCGTCTCGTGCAGGAGATACAGGGGCTCTATTATACACCTGGGTCTTGTTCAGGAGATACAGGGGCTCTATGATACACCTGGGGTCTCGTTCAGGAGATACAGGGGCTCTATGATACACCTGGGGTCTCGTTCAGGAGATACAGGGTCTCTATGATTCACCGGGGGTCTTGTTCAGGAGATACAGGGGCTCTATGATACACCTGGGGTCTCGTTCAGGAGATACAGGGGCTCTATGATACACCTAGGGTCTTGTTCAGGGGATACAGGGGCTCTATGATACACCTGGGGTCCTGTTCAGGAGATACAGAGGCTCTATGATACACCTGGGGTCCTGTTCAGGAGATACAGGGGCTCTATGATACACCTGGGGTCTTGTTCAGGAGATACAGGGGCTCTATGATACACCTGGGGTCTTGTTCAGGAGATACAGGGGCTCTATGATACACCAGGGATCCTGTTCACGAGATACAGGGGCTCTATGATGCACTGGGGGTCTTGTTCAGGAGATATAGGGGCTCTAGGATGCACTTGGGGTCTTGTTCAGGAGATACAGGGGCTCTATGATACACCTGGGTCTTGTTCAGGAGATACAGGGGCTCTATGATACACCTGGGGTCTTGTTCAGGAGATACAGGGGCTCTATGATACACCGGGGTTCTTGTTCAGGAGATACAGGGGCTCTATGATACACCTGGGGTCTTGTTCAGGAGATACAGGGGCTCTATGATACACCTGGGGTCTTGTTCAGGAGATACAGGGGCTCTATGATACAGCTGGGTCTTGTTCAGGAGATACAGGGGCTCTATGATACACCTGGGGTCTTGTTCAGGAGATACTGGGGCTCTATGATACACCTGGGGTCTTGTTCAGGAGATACAGGGGCTCTATGATACACCTGGGGTCTTGTTCAGAGGATACAGGGGCTCTATGATACACCTGGGGTCCTATTCAGGAGATACAGAGGCTCTATGATACACCTGGGGTCCTGTTCAGGAGATACAGGGGTTCTATGATACACCTGGGGTCTTGTTCAGGAGATACAGGGGCTCTATGATACACCTGGGGTCTTGTTCAGGAGATACAGGGGCTCTATGATACACCAGGGGTCCTGTTCACGAGATACAGGGGCTCTATGATACACTGGGGGTCTTGTTCAGGAGATATAGGGGCTCTAGGATGCACTTGGGGTCTTGTTCAGGAGATACAGGGGCTCTATGATACACCTTGGTCTTGTTCAGGAGATACAGGGGCTCTATGATAAACCTGGGGTCTTGTTCAGGAGATACAGGGGCTCTATGATACACCGGGGGTCTTGTTCAGGAGATACAGGGGCTCTATGATACACCTGGGGTCTTGTTCAGGAGATACAGGGGCTCTATGATACACCTGGTGTCTTGTTCAGGAGATACAGGGGCTCTATGATACAGCTGGGTCTTGTTCAGGAGATACAGGGGCTCTATGATACACCTGGGGTCTTGTTCAGGAGATACTGGGGCTCTATGATACACCTGGGGTCTTGTTCAGGAGATACAGGGGCTCTATGATACACCTGGTGTCTTGTTCAGGAGATACAGTGGCTCTATGATACACCTGGGGTCTTGTTCAGGAGATACAGGGGCTCTATGATACACCTGGGTCTTGTTCAGGAGATACAGGGGCTCTATGATACACCTGGGGTCTTGTTCAGGAGATACAGGGGCTCTATGATACACCTGGGGTCTTGTTCAGGAGGTACAGGGGCTCTATGATACACCTGGTTCTTGTTCAGGAGATACAGGGGCTCTATGATACACCTGGGTTCTTGTTCAGGAGATACAGGGGCTCTATGATACACCTGGGGTCTTGTTCAGGAGATACAGGGGCTCTATGATACACTTGGGGTCCCGTTCAGGAAATACAGGGGCTCTATGATACACCGGGGGTCTTGTTCAGGAGATACAGGGGCTCTATGATGCACCTGGGGCCTCGTTCAGGAGATACAGCGGCTCTATGATACACCTGGGGTCTTGTTCAGGAGGTACAGGGGCTCTATGATACACCTGGGTCTTGTTCAGGAGATACAGGGGCTCTATGATACACCTGGGGTCTTGTTCAGGAGATACAGGTGCTCTATGTTACACCGGGGGTCTCGTTCAGGAGATACAGGGGCTCTATGATACACCTGGGTCTTGTTCAGGAGACACAGGGGCTCTATGATGCACCTGGGGTCTTTTTCAGGAGATACAGGGGCTCTATGATACAACTGGGGTCTCGTTCAGGAGATACAGGGGCTCTATTATACACCTGGGTCTTGTTCAGCAGATACAGGGGCTCTATGATACACCTGGGGTCTCGTTCAGGAGATACAGGGGCTCTATGATACACCTGGGGTCTCGTTCAGGAGATACAGGGCCTCTATGATTCACCGGGGGTCTTGTTCAGGAGATACAGGGGCTCTATGATACACCTGGGGTCTCGTTCAGGAGATACAGGGGCTCTATGATACACCTAGGGTCTTGTTCAGGGGATGCAGGGGCTCTATGATACACCTGGGGTCCTGTTCAGGAGATACAGAGGCTCTATGATACACCTGGGGTCCTGTTCAGGAGATACAGGGGCTCTATGATACACCTGGGGTCTTGTTCAGGAGATACAGGGGCTCTATGATACACCTGGGGTCTTGTTCAGGAGATACAGGGGATCTATGATACACCAGGGATCCTGTTCACGAGATACAGGGGCTCTATGATGCACTGGGGGTCTTGTTCAGGAGATATAGGGGCTCTAGGATGCACTTGCGGTCTTGTTCAGGAGATACAGGGGCTCTATGATACACCTGGGTCTTGTTCAGGAGATACAGGGGCTCTATGATACACCTGGGGTCTTGTTCAGGAGATACAGGGGCTCTATGATACACCGGGGGTCTTGTTCAGGAGATACAGGGGCTCTATGATACACCTGGGGTCTTGTTCAGGAGCTACAGGGGCTCTATGATACAGCTGGTTCTTGTTCAGGAGATACAGGGGCTCTATGATACAGCTGGGTCTTGTTCAGGAGATACAGGGGCTCTATGATACACCTGGGGTCTTGTTCAGGTGATACTGGGGCTCTATGATACACCTGGGGTCTTGTTCAGGAGATACAGGGGCTCTACGATACACCTGGGGTCTTGTTCAGGAGATACAGGGGCGCTATGATACACCTGGGGTCTTGTTCAGGAGATACAGGGGCTCTATGATACACCTGGGGTCTTGTTCAGGAGATACAGCGGCTCTATGATACACTTGGGGTCTCGTTCAGGAGATACAGTGGCTCTATGATACACCGGGGGTCTTGTTCAGGAGATACAGGGGCTCTATGATACACCTGGGGTCTTGTTCAGGAGATACAGGGGCTCTATGATACACCTGGGGCCTCGTTCAGGAGATACAGGGGCTCTATGATACACCTGGGGTCTTGTTCAGGAGATACAGGGGCTCTATGATACACCTGGGGTCTTGTTCAGGAGATACAGGGGCTCTATGATACACCTGGGGTCTTGTTCAGGAGATACAGGGGCTCTCTGATACACCTGGGGTCTTGTTCAGGAGATACAGGGGCTGTATGATACACCGGGGATCTTGTTCAGGAGATACAGAGGCTCTATGATACACCTGGGGTCTCGTTCAGGAGATACAGGGGCTCTATGATACACCTGGGGTCTCGTTCAGGAGATACAGGGGCTCTGTAGCGGTTCGAGTAGATCGCCACTAAAATAAGAGAGTTTGACTTCGACGAACAATTAACAAGTTGTTTATTTACAGGAGCAGACTAATTACATCAGGTAAGATGGCAGGTAAGATGGCTGACTGTAGGAGCACCATGATATCGGTCTTGTCCCAGCGGGGACTCCACGAAGACTTACTGTAGGAGCACTGTGGAGAGTGTGATGACGTCATCACGCTCTGCTGTGTGTTCCCGCGCTTTGGGCGTCACGTGACCGCGTCGTGATGTCAGCACGTTCGCGTGCGCTTAGGCGGTCCCGTGACCTGCGCCGTTGCTTCGGTGCATCTCCCCGGTACGGAGGCTGGCCATTGAGGCCGAGGTCGCGAAGCCAGGCTGTGCCGGTGCTTGCCGCGGGAGCGGGAGATCGCGTCGCTCCCGTCGGCTGGCCGATGCGGCCGAAGTTGCGGTAGGCTGGGCTGTGCCGGCGGCCGTCATGGAAGACCGAGTCGGGCTGGCCGCCGGCGTGCATGCGTCACGTGATGCGTGACGTCAGCGCGTTAGGTCGCCTCTTAAAGGGGCAATGGCCCAACAGGTAAGTTAAAGGGGCAACGGCCCCAACAGGTAAGTTATACATACATAAGTAAGTTAAGTACATAGTTAGGTAAGTTAAAGGGAATTATTATGTATATATAAGGGATCTATATGTAAGGGACAACTGGTGGTACCGCCACATGGGCCCCCCCAGAATTCGCTTTAACGAAAGTCCACGGATGAGATGGTCTGACGAGCTGGTGGTCACGGCGGTCGTGCTGTCTCGGCTTGGTAGGCGAGGTATGAAGATACTGCTCGTGAGGAGATCCGTACGCACGTCGTGGCGAATAAAATGTATCCGTCAGGTGAAGGACCGTGGAGACGTGCGAAACAGCAGGCCTTATCAGAGTGACGGGCAGATTGGGCGGATGCGGGCGATGTCTCCGTTGACTGGTGAGCGAAACCTTCAGGAGGCTGGAACGCACAGAACAGTGTGTGCCATAATGCTACGACATTAACAGAACGGAGGGTGAAGAGTTGCTGTGTTGATCTGTGATCAGAGCAACTTCCACGTGTTGATCGCGGCCGCAGGATGCCCGTTGGACCCGTCCTCGATGTATACAGCTTCAATAGACATTTGCATTTGTTAAAAGGGAAAACTGGAGATAGGGCGGCAACGGTCCAGGTTGTTGTTGCTTTCAGGAGGGGTTAACTCTGCCTGGAGGGCGGCAACACTTGTAACTGTTGTAAATTTAGGAGAAAACAGCCGGGAGGGCGGCACGCTTTTTGTTCACGCCGAATCGTGTAGTAGGTAACACAACCAGCAGGCTGAAGGGCTGGTGCGTCGTCGGCGGAGAAGGAGTTGTCAGTGTTCACGAGGGATGGGTTCTCGTGGTTCGTGAGGGATGGGTCCTCGTGCGCGCTCCGATCTTGTAGGCCCGAACATGCTGTACCCCGCGCTTGGAGAGATTTATACTTGCTGTCGCTGTGGACGTAGAGGCGGACGATCCGTGTGGCGGTAGGAAAGACGAGTACGGGGACCGTGAGCAAGTGCGTGGTCTGCGCCGCATCGATGTTCTCGTCGAATGGGGCTTCTACCGGTATAAAGCACGAGGGAGACTGTGGCTCCCTGGATTGCGGTGGCGACAGCAAAATGGCTGGTGCTTCCATGGCGTGCTTCTTTTGTGAAAATTGCTCACAAAAAAAAAACGAACGGTGTCCGGTTGAGGTTTGTCCGTGTCAAACAGGATCTGCTCCAGGCTGCGCTTACCTTGCGAATACGTTTGCAAAGACGGGGTCGTCTTTGGCGGAGTGAGGCGGTTGCTGTTCCGTGGTTGTTCGTCGGTTGTGCGTTGGTCGTCTTGTGGGAAGACGAGGTTCAGGTGCGCGTTGCTACCGTGAAAATCGTTCACGGATACGGGTTCACCAATTGTAGCGTTGGAATTGATGAGCTCCCGTACTCACGTCGTTGGGTCACCAATGTAGCGGTTCGAGTAGATCGCCACTAAAATAAGAGAGTTTGACTTCGACGAACAATTAACAAGTTGTTTATTTACAGGAACAGACTAATTACATCAGGTAAGATGGCAGGTAAGATGGCTGACTGTAGGAGACCCGTGATATAGGTCTTGTCCCAGCGGGGACTCCACGAAGACTAACTGTAGGAGCACTGTGGAGAGCGTGATGACGTCATCACGCTCTGCTGTGTGTTCCCGCGCTTTGGGCGTCACGTGACCGCGTCGTGATGTCAGCACGTTCGCGTGCGCTTAGGCGGTCCCGTGACCTGCGCCGTTGCTTCGGTGCATCTCCCCGGTACGGAGGCTGGCCGTTGAGGCTGAGGTCGCGAAGCCAGGCTGTGCCGGTGCTTGCCGCAGGAGCGGGAGATCGCGTCACTCCCGTCGGCTGGCCGATGCGGCCGAAGTTGCGGTTGGCCGGGCTGTGCCGGCGGCCGTTTTGGGAGACCGAGTCGGGCCAGCGGCCGGCGCGCATGCGTCACGTGATGCGTGACGTCAGCGCGTTAGGTCGCCTCTTAAAGGGGCAACGGCCAAACAGGTAAGTTAAAGGGGCAACGGCCCCAACAGGTAAGTTATACATACATAAGTAAGTTAAGTACATAGTTAGGTAAGTTAAAGGGAATTATGTATATATATCTATGTGTAAGGGACAACTGGTGGTACCGCCACAGCTCTATGATACACCTGGGGTCTAGTTCAGGAGATACAGGGGCTCTATGATACACCGGGGGTCTTGTTCAGGAGATACAGGGGCTCTATGATACACCTGGGGTCTTGTTCAGGAGATACAGGGGCTCTATGATACACCTGGGGTCTAGTTCAGTAGATACAGGGGCTCTATGATACACCTGGGGTCTTGTTCAGGAGATACAGGGGCTCTATGATACACCTGGGGTCTAGTTCAGGAGATACAGGGGCTCTATGATACACCTGGGGTCTTGTTCAGGAGATACAGGGGCTCTATGATACACCTGGGGTCTTGTTCAGGAGATACAGGGGCTCTATGATACACCGGGGGTCTAGTTCAGGAGATACAGGGGCTCTATGATACACCGGGGGTCTTGTTCAGGAGATACATGGGCTCTATGATACACCTGGGGTCTTGTTCAGGAGATACAGGGGCTCTATGATACACCAGGGGTCTCGTTCAGGAGATACAGGGGCTCTATGATACACCGGGGGTCTTGTTCAGGAGATACAGGGGCTCTATGATACACCAGGGCTCTCGTTCAGGAGATACAGGGGCTCTATGATACACCTGGGGTCCAGTTCAGGAGATACAGGGGCTCTATGATACACCTAGGGTCTCGTTCAGGAGATACAGGGGCTCTATGATACACCTGGGGTCTTGTTCAGGAGATACAGGGGCTCTATCATACACCGGGGGTCTTGTTCAGGAGATACAGGGGCTCTATGATACACCTGGGGTCTTGTTCAGGAGATACAGGGGCTCTATGATACACCTGGGGTCTTGTTCAGGAGATACAGGGGCTCTATGATACACCTGGGGTCTTGTTCAGGAGATACAGGGGCTCTATGATACACCAGGGGTCTTGTTCAGGAGATACAGGGGCTCTATGATACACCTGGGTCTTGTTCAGGAGATACAGGGGCTCTATGATACACCTGGGTCTTGTTCAGGAGATACAGGGGCTCTATGATACACCGGGGGTCTTGTTCAGGAGATACAGGGGCTCTATGATACACCTGGGGTCTTGTTCAGGAGATACAGGGGCTCTATGATACACCTGGGTCTTGTTCAGGAGATACAGGGGCTCTATGATACACCTGGGTCTTGTTCAGGAGATACAGGGGCTCTATGATACACCGGGGGTCTTGTTCAGGAGATACAGGGCCCTTTTAGTTTCATTGTTCCCTTTCCAGAATCTTTTCATTGGAGTTTAATTATTCCAGCCTGTATCTTCTGCCATTCGTGCTCCCTAGTCTCTGAGGAGTTCTGCATGAAAGGTTTATTTTTGAACACTGCACTATTGCAGGTCTGAAATATAATGGGCTTCGCTGAGAGGACGAGAGAGATATTACCAAAAAAATGAATTCTGTTTTACACAGGTATGTATTGGATGATTCGCTAATCATTGCTGTCGTTTTTGGGTGGATTTTTCCTGCCGACATTAATGATTGAAAGGAAGACTTGCATTTCGATAGCGCCTTTCACCAGCTCAGGACGTCCCAAAGCGCTTTACAGCCAATTAAGTACTTTTTTTGAAGTGTGGTCACTGTTGTAATGTAGGAAAGGCGGCAGACAATTTGCGCACAGCAAGCTCCCACAAACAGCAAAGTGATAATGACCAGATCATCTGTTTTTAGTGATGTTTATTGAGGGATAAATATTGGCCCCAAGACACTGGGGAGAACTCCCCCTGCTCTTCTTCCAATAGTGGCCGTGGGATCTTTTATATCCACCTGAGAGAGCAGGCGGGGCCTCGGTTTAACGTCTCATCCGAAAGACGGCACCTCCGACAGTGCGGCGCTCCCTCAGTACCGCCCCTCCGACAGTGCGGCGCTCCCTCAGTACTGCTCCTCCAACAGTGCGGCGCTCCCTCAGTACTGCCTCTCCAACAGTGCGGCGCTCCCTCAGTACTGCCCCTCCGACAGTGCGGCGCTCCCTCAGTACCGACCCTCCGACAGTGCGGCGCTCCCTCAGTACCGCCCCTCCGACAGTGCGGCACTCCCTCAGTACCGCCCCTCCGACAGAGCGGCGCTCCCTCAGTACTGCCCCTCCGACAGTGCGGCGCTCCCTCAGTACCGCCCCTCCGACAGTGCGGCGCTCCCTCAGTACCGCCCCTCCGACAGTGCGGCGCTCCCTCAGTACTGCCCCTCCGACAGTGCGGCACTCCCTCAGTACCGCCCCTCCGACAGTGCGGCGCTCCCTCAGTACTGCCCCTCCGACAGTGCGGCACTCCCTCAGTACCGCCCCTCCGACAGAGCGGCGCTCCCTCAGTACTGCCCCTCCGACAGTGCGGCGCTCCCTCAGTACCGCCCCTCCGACAGTGCGGCGCTCCCTCAGTACCGCCCCTCCGACAGTGCGGCGCTCCCTCAGTACCGCCCCACCGACAGTGCGGCGCTCCCTCAGTACTGGCCCTCCGACAGTGTGGCGCTCCCTCAGTACTGCAGCTCCGACAGTGCGGCGCTCCCACAGTACTGCCCCTCTGACAGTGCGGCGCTGCCTCAGTACTGCCCCTCTGACAGTGCGGCGCTCCCTCAGTACCGCCCCTCCGACAGTGCGGCGCTCCCTCAGTACTGGCCCTCCGACAGTGCGGCGCTCCCTCAGTACTGCAGCTCCGACAGTGCGGCGCTCCCTCAGTACCGCCCCTCCGACAGTGCGACGCTCCCTCAGTACTGCCCCTCCGACAGTGCGGCGCTGCCTCAGTACTGTCCCTCCGACAGTGCAGTGCTCCCTCAGTACTGCCCCTCCGACAGTGCGGCGCTCCCTCAGTACCGACCCTCCGACAGTGCGGCGCTCCCTCAGTACCGCCCCTCCGACAGTGCAGCGCTCCCTCAGTACTGCCCCTCCGACAGTGCGGCGCTCCCTCAGTACTGCCCCTCCGACAGTGCGGCGCTCCCTCAGCACTGCCCCTCCGACAGTGCGGCGCTCCCTCAGTACTGCCCCTCCGACAGTGCGGCGCTCCCTCAGTACTGCCCCTCCGACTGTGCGGCGCTCCCTCAGTACTGCCCCTCTGACAGTGCGGCGCTGCCTCAGTACTGCCCCTCCGACAGTGCGGCGCTCCCTCAGTACTGCCCCTCTGACAGTGCGGCGCTGCCTCAGTACTGCCCCTCCGACAGTGCGGCGCTCCCTCAGTACTGCCCCTCCGACAGTGCGGCGCTCCCTCAGTACTGCCCCTCCGACTGTGCGGCGCTCCCTCAGTACCGCCCCTCTGACAGTGCGGCGCTCCCTCAGTACTGCCCCTCCGACAGTGCGGCGCTCCCTCAGTACTGCCCCTCCGACAGTGCGGCGCTCCCTCAGTACTGCCCCCCCAACAGTGCGGCGCTCCCTCAGTACAGCCCCTCCGACAGTGCGGCGCTCCCTCAGTACTGCCCCTCCGACAGTGCGACGCTCCCTCAGTACTGCCCCTCCGACTGTGCGGCGCTCCCTCAGCACTGCCCCTCCGACAGTGCGGCGTTCCCTCAGTACTGCCCCTCCGACAGTGCGGCGCTCCCTCAGTACTGCCCCTCCGACAGTGCGGCGCTCCCTCAGTACTGCCCCTCCGACTGTGCGGCGCTCCCTCAGTACTGCCCCTCTGACAGTGCGGCGCTCCCTCAGTACTGCCCCTCCGACAGTGCGGCGCTCCCTCAGTACTGCCCCTCCGACAGTGCGGCGCTCCCTCAGTACTGCCCCCCCAACAGTGCGGCGCTCCCTCAGTACAGCCCCTCCGACAGTGCGGCGCTCCCTCAGTACTGCCCCTCCGACAGTGCGACACTCCCTCAGTACTGCCCCTCCGACTGTGCGGCGCTCCCTCAGCACTGCCCCTCCGACAGTGCGGCGTTCCCTCAGTACTGCCCCTCCGACAGTGCGGTGTTCCCTCAGTACCGCCCCTCCGACAGTGCGACGCTCCCTCAGTACTGCCCCTCCGACTGTGCGGCGCTCCCTCAGCACTGCCCCTCCGACAGTGCGGCGCTCCCTCAGTACTGCCCCTCCGACAGTGCGGTGCTCCCTCAGTACTGCCCCTCCGACAGTGCGACGCTCCCTCAGTACTGCCCCTCCGACAGTGCGGTGCTCCCTCAGCACTGCCCCTCCGACTGTGCGGCGCTCCCTCAGCACTGCCCCTCTGACAGTGCGGCGCTCCCTCAGTACTGCCCCTCCGACAGTGCGACGCTCCCTCAGTACTGCCCCTCCGACAGTGCGGTGCTCCCTCAGCACTGCCCCTCCGACTGTGCGGCGCTCCCTCAGCACTGCCCCTCCGACTGTGCGGCGCTCCCTCAGCACTGCCCCTCCGACAGTGCGGCTCTCCCTCAGTACTGCCCCTCCGACAGTGGGACGCTCCCTCAGTACTGCCCCTCCGACAGTGCGACGCTCCCTCAGTACTGCCCCTCCGACAGTGCGACGCTCCCTCAGTACTGCCCCTCCGACAGTGCGACGCTCCCTCAGTACTGCCCCTCCGACTGTGCGGCGCTCCCTCAGCACTGCCCCTCCGACAGTGCGGCGCTCCCTCAGTACTGCCCCTCCGACAGTGCGCCGCTCCCTCAGTACTGCCTCTCCGACAGTGCGGCGCTCCCTCAGTACTGCCTCTCCGACAGTGCGGCACTCCCTCAGTACTGCCCCTCCGACAGTGCGGCGCTCCCTCAGTACTGCCCCTCCGACAGTGCGGCGCTCCCTCAGTACTGGACCTCCGACAGTGCGACGCTCCCTCAGTACTGCCCCTCCGACTGTGCGGCGCTCCCTCAGCACTGCCCCTCCGACAGTGCGGCACTCCCTCAGTACTGCCCCTCCGACAGTGCGGCGCTCCCTCAGTACTGCCCCTCCGACAGTGCGGCACTCCCTCAGTACCGCCCCTCCGACAGTGCGGCGCTCCCTCAGTACTGCCCCTCCGACAGTGCGGCACTCCCTCAGTACCGCCCCTCCGACAGTGCGGCGCTCCCTCAGCACTGCCCCTCCGACAGTGTGGCGCTCCCTCAGTACTGCCCCTCCGACAGTGCGGCGCTCCCTCAGTACTGCCCCTCCGACAGTGCGGCGCTCCCTCAGTACTGCCCCTCCGACAGTGCGGCGCTCCCTCAGCACTGCCCCTCCGACAGTGCGGCGCTCCCTCAGTACCGCCCCTCCGACAGTGCGGCGCTCCCTCAGTACTGCCTCTCCGACAGTGCGGCGCTCCCTCAGTACCGCCCCTCCGACAGTGCGGCGCTCCCTCAGCACTGCCCCTCCGACATTGCGGCGCTCCCTCAGCACTGCCCCTCCGACATTGCGGCGCTCCCTCAGTACCGCCCCTCCGACAGTGCGGCCTAGATTTTTGTGCTCAAGTCTCAGGTGTGGGACTCAAATCCACAACCTTCTGAGTCAGAGGCGAGAGAGAGAGAGAGAGTGCTACCCACTGAGCTACGACAATCACTGCACTTCAACATAACGGGCGGGATGTTTCGGAGACCTGGCAGAGCAATGTATAAATAAATGCGTTTCTTTCTTTCCTTTGGAAGAAAAATCACCCCCTTTTTTTATTGCATTCCCCGCAGGTTGTCGAGCCGACTGATCTTTTCTGGAAGTGTAACCTGGCCAATCCGCACACCTCGCACTGCCTGGCCAGCGGGGAGTTGATGATCAGCTCAATGGGGGATCCGTCTGGGAACGGCAAAGGTAACAAAGTCAGCGGCAACAGCTCCGGTCTACGATCGTGCGCCCGGCCCCCCCCTCCCCACGGACAGTCGGTCGTTCCACTATGGTAGCCCAATAGCTCGGTGTATTGCTGAGAGGGTGTAGCAGAGCCATAAAGACTGAGGAAGGGACCCAGGCTCGATCCCAAGTCCGTGAGTTAGCTGGGGCAAAACGTTAGGAACGTAGGAGCCTGTCCCGCCACTCAGTCAGATCGCGGCTGATTTGTATCTCAACTCCATCTACCCTCTGACATAAGAAAACTACAGGAAACTTTCGATTTACCGGCACCTAAATAACTGGAAATCTCGGTTAACCGGCAAAATTCAGGAGTAGGTTCAGGTAACTTTTATTACTTGCCTTCCTCCATTTGTTGCTGTGCAAGGGTATGGCTGCAGCTGTTGCTAAGCTACAGAGACACTTGCAACTTGTGGCCATTGTTCTGAAGCTACAGGGTTTGTTGCTTTATACGGAGCTCTCAGCTCCGTATCTTTTACTTTAGCGTTCGGTTTTTCCGGAATTTTTGATGAACCGGCACCACGTCGGTCCCGTCCGTGCTGGATAAAAAAAAGTTTCCTGTACTTGGCACTTGGTCAGAGTATTAAACAAGGCTTTAATCGACTGTTTCACAACATGGAAGTCTAGTTGTGTCCTTCACTAGTTCCTGTTTACAAAATGTCCTGAGCAAGCTGGGCCCGTGCCCGAGTATTTATACTCTCCCGGGACAGCGCCACCAGCAGGCCGCCCAGTATATTTTATAAGTCCTTTCTACATAAACGGCACGATTTCTGTCACCCTCCTTGGTTCCCTAACCCTCGATACCCTTACCCAACCAAAAATCTATCGAAATAACAACAGAAAATGCTGGGAAACACTCAGCAGGCCAGGCAGCATCCGTGGAGAGAGAAACAAGAGTTAACGTTTCAGGTCTGGGACCCTTCATCAGAACTGGAGACGGGCAGCACGGTGGCATAGTGGTTAGCACTGTTGCCTCACAGCGCCAGGGACCCGGGTTCAAATCCGGCCTCGGGTGACTGTCTGTGTGGAGTTTGCACATTCTCCCCGTGTTTGCGTGGGTTTACTCCGGGTGCTCCGGTTTCCTCCCACAGTCCAAAGATGTGCGGGTTAGGTTGATTGGCCATGATAAAAAAAAATTGACCCTTAGTGTTAGGGGGGATTAAATATGTGGGGTTATGGGGATAGGGCTTGGGTGGGATGGCTGTCGGTGTAGGGACCGGGTGCTAGGGTTTGGATGATCAGCCATGATCTCGTTGAATGGCGGAGCAGGCTCGAAGGGCCGAATGGCCTCCTCCTGCTCCTAGTTTCTATGTTTCTCTGTTTCTACAAGCTAGCGATGTAACAGATATTAAGCAGGCGCAGAGGCAGGGAAAGGGGGAGGGAAGGAAGGAACTGAAGGAACATTCTGTGCTCGGGTAGAAAGCAGGAGGGATAAAATGTTGCAAATGGGGATGGCAGACTCATAAACAGCCTGAAAAATGGGGGCAGTGGTTATGATCTGAAATTGCTGAACTCAATGTTGAGTCCCTAATCGAAAGATAACATAAGAACATAAGAAGTAGGAGCAGGAGTAGGCCATACGGCTGATCCGAACCTAGACTCACGTCCACTTCCCTGCCCGCTCCCCGTAACCCCTAATTCCCTTATCAGCTAGGAAACTGTCTATCTCCGTTTTAAATCTATTTAATGTCGCAGCTTCCACAGCTCTCTGAGGTAGCAAATTCCACAGATTTACTACCCTCTGAGTGAAGAAGTTTCTCCTCATCTCAGTTTTGAAGAAGCAGCCCCTTATTCTAAGATTATGCCCCCTAGTTCTAGTCTCACCCATCAGTGGAAACATCCTCACCGCATCCACCCGATCAAGCCCCCTCACAATCTTATATGTTTCAATAAGATCGCCTCTCATTCTTCTGAACTCCAATGAGTAGAGGCCCAACCTACTCAACCTTTCCTCGTACGTCAACCCCCTCATCTCCGGAATCAACCGAGTGAACCTTCTCTGAACCGCAAGATGAGGTGCTGTTCCTCGAGCTTACGTTGAGCTTCGTTGGAACAGTGCAAGAGGCCGAAGACAGAGAGGTCAGAGCGGGAGTGAAGCGGAGAATTAAAGTGACAGGCGACCGGAAGCAATCTCAGTTTTGACATTTTCAATTGACCCCTCAACCTCAACAGCTTTTTGTGGGGGAGAGAGTTCCAGATTTCCACCCCCCTTTGTGTGAAGAAGTGCTTCCCGACATCACCCCTGAACGGCCTGGCTCTAATTTTAAGGTGACGCTCCCCCTTGTTCTGGACTCCCCCCACCAGAGGAAATAGTTTCTCTCTCGATCTACCCGATCGACTTCTTTAATCATCTAAAACACCTCCGTTAGGTCACCCCTTAATCTACTATACTCAGGGGAATACAAGCCCAGTCTGTGCCACCTTTTGAGAAACTCCAATTGTCCTGAGTGTCCCCGGGTAACAGAAGTGAAAATGCAGCCTGGATTCCCCACTCCTGCTCACCCCTGTTGCAAAGTGCAGGCGTGGACATCATGTAACAACAACTTGTATTTATGCAGTGCCTTTAATGTAGTAAAACGTCCCAGGACGCTTCGCAGGAGTGTTAATCAGAGAAAATTCGACACCGAGCCACATGAGGGGATATTAGGACAGGTGACCAAAAGCTTGGTCAAAGAGGTCGGTTTTAAGGAGCATCTTAAAGGAGGAGAGAGAGGCGGAGAGGTTTAGGGAGGGAATTCCAGAGCTCGGGGCCCAGGCGGCTGAAGGCACGGCCGCCAATGGTGGAGCGATGGAAATCAGGGGGATGCGCGAGAGGCCGGAATTGGAGGAGCGCAGAGATCTCGGAGGGTTGTAGGGCGGGAGGGGGTTACAGAGATAGGGAGGAGGGCGAGGGCCATGGAGGGGAGCGATTATAATCAGGGATGCTCAGGAGGGCAGAATTAGAGGAGCGCAGATATCTCGGGGGGGGGGGTTGTAGGGCAGGAGGAGGTTACAGAGATGGGGAGGGGGGGTGCGGCGAGGCCATGGAGGGGATTTGAAAACAAGGACGAGAATTTTAAAATCGAGACATTGCCGGACTGGGAGCCAATGTAGGTCAAAATATATGAGACGACTTGCCTCTTTTCCTCATGGTGACAGTCTTGATATTAGGCGATAAGTGTAGATCATAGAATCATACAGCACAGGAGGAGGCCATTCGGCCCATCGTGCCTGTGCCGCCTCTTTGAAAGAGCTCTCCAATTAGTCCCACTCCCCCCTGCTCTTTCCCCATGGCCCTCTAAATGTTTCCCCTTCAAGTATTTCTCCAATTCCCCTTTTGAAAGTTACTGTTGAATCTGCTTCCACCGCCCTTTCAGGCAGCGCGTTCCAGATCACAACAACTCGCTGCGTAAAAAACATTCTCCTCATCTCCCCCTCTGGTTCTTTTACCGATTATCTTCAATCTGTGTCCTGTGGTTACCGACCCTCCTGCCCAGCGGAAACAGTTTCTCCTTATTTACTCTTATCAAAAACCCTCATGATTTTGAACACCTCGATTAAACACCTCTGATGTCGACCCTATCCTATAGTCCGACCTCAAGTCCACGCACACCACACTCTCCAGCAGATGAGCATCGAATGATACAGCACAGAAGGAGGCCATTCGGCCCATTGTGCCTGTGCCGGCTACGTTGTTGTTTCAACGGATAAATACTTGCGAAGGGGAAGAATTTGCGGGGCTACGGGGAAAGGGCAGGGGAGTGGAAGTACGGCAACAACAACTTGCATTTACATAGCGTCTTTAACGTAGTAAAACGTCCCAGGGCGTTTCACGGGAGCGATTATCAGACAAAAATTTTGACACCGAGCCACATAAGGAGATATTCGGACTGGTGAGGTAGGTTTTAAGGAGCGTCTTAAAGGAGGAGCGAGGAGGAGAGGTTTAGGGATAGAATGCTAGAGCTTTAGGGGCCAGAGAGCTGAAGGCACGGCCACCAATGGCGGAGTGACTAATTGGATAGCTCTTGCAAAGAGCTGGCACAGGCTCGACGGCCGAATGGCCTCCTTCTGTGCTGTATTATTCTGTGGTTGAGCCTGTTTTGCGCTACTGGCGTACACCACTGTCACCTGCCAATAGGGCTAAATTGTGATGCCTTTTGTAGTCGAATAGGCTACTCTTCTTTCGTACGGTCGTAGCAAAGCAAATCAAATGTCAATATCTAAGTCCAATATCCAGGCCGAAGCTTCCGGTGTAACAGCGAGGATATCTTGTAGGCTGCCTGTGAATTTCCTCTGAGGGCAGTGCTCAATGATCTGCTCCAGGGTCTGATCAGGAGCTCCACAGTCGCACGATGGGGATGCTTTAATCTCCCATCTATGGAGAAGGTGGCAGCATCTACCATGGCCAGTTCTGAGGCGGTCGATGGTTGTCCACTGTTTGCGAGGGAGCTTTGATCCTTCAGGTTGTACTGTGGGGTCCTCTATAAGGAATCCATTCCGTAGGTCGCAGTTCTCCCAAGCATTTCGCCATCGGTCATCAAGGCTGCGGGGAGATCGCTGAAGGGCTTCGGCGACGGCCCAAAATGGCCGCCTGGATTGGAGAGGGGTTGGCTGTCGGTCGGTCAAGTCGGCCTGGATCGGCACTGCCTTTGCTGGTGTCGCGGTTGTGTTCTCTGGAGGCTGCATATTCACGGCAGTAGGTGTGGTGGGGCGATGTTTGCAGGCACGGGCAGCCAAGGTGTTGATAAAAGCGTACCCGTGATAATTCTCATACTGACTGACATGAATCAGTCATTCATGAAAGGAAGACATGAAATAATATTGAGCAGCCTGCGGGTGGCATTGTCCAGGGAGAGTATAAATACTCGGGCACGGGCCCAGCTTGTGCGGGATATTCTTAACAGGAACTAGTGAAGGACACAACTAGACCTCCATGTTGTAAAACAGTTGATTAAAGCTTTGTTTAACGCTTAGACCAAGTGCCTAGTAATTTTCTTACATCACTGACGCTCACTGTCTGGGCTCACTCACGAAGGACACATCTCAGAAGAGTGCTGTATCGGCATTGATCTGTTTCTGTTTCTCAAACCAACCGTTATGGGGCCTCTCTCTCTCTCTCGCTCCGAGTAAGATTCCATTTTGTGTGAGGTAAGGGTGTTGCGGAGGTGGGGGAGTGGGAGAGATGGGCAACGGGAGCTGGATCTAAAATAACAACAGAAAATGCTGGAAAAACTCAGAGAGAAATAGAGTCAACGTTTCAGGTTGAAACCCTTCGTCAGGACTGAGAAAAAACACAGGAAATGAAACAGATTAAAAGGCCAGTTTGGGGGCTGGGAAATGGGGCTGAAAGAACAAAAGAGAAGTGAAGAGACATTAAGAGGTATTCAAAACCAGACGAGATGGTGATCGGACTAGTGGAGACAAAAGACGGCTCTAGATGAGGTGTGAAATGCGCTGGCAGAATGGGAGACAGCTGCCCTGTGGGAGAGAGAAAAAGGGAGAAGGGCCAAGACAAAGGTGTAGATAAAAAATATATACAAAAATGTAATAGGGGCCGAGGTTATGATCTGAAATTGTTGAACTCGATGTTGAGTCCAGAGGGCTGTAAAGTGCCTAATCGGAAGATGAGGTGCTGTTCCTCGAGCTTACGCTGAGCTTCCGTGGAACAATGCAAGAGACCGAGGACGGTGAGGTCTGAGTGGGAATGGGGCGGAGAATTAAAGTGACAGGCCACCGGGAGCTCGGGGTCCCCCTTACGGACTGAACGGAGGTGTTCCGCAAAGCGGTCACCCAATCTGCGTTTGGTCTCCCCAATGTAGAGGAGGCCGCACCGTGAGCAGCGAATACAGTATACTAGATTGCAAGAAGTACAAGTAACGAGCTGGATCTAACCCGCTCCCAGCACCTTCCTTGGCTGGAGTTAGAAACCTCGTCTGCCCTTTTTTTTTTCCCGAACAGGCGGCTTTGTTTTACTGGACGGCGAGACGTTTGAAGTGAAGGGGAACTGGGAGCAGGACGGGCACGCCGCGCCCTTCGGTTACGACTTCTGGTATCAGCCCCGGCACAACGTCATGATCAGCACCGAATGGGGCACGCCCAAAGCCTTGGCCGACGGATTTAAGGTCGAAGACGTCAAAGCCGGTGAGTGAGCAGTAACTGAGACCCGCTCCTCCCACCTTCCGTTCTGTTTACACAGAATTTACAGCCCAGAAACAGGCCATTCGGCCCATCTGCTCCGTGCCAGTGTTCATGCTCCACACCAGCCTCCTCCCACCCCTCTTCATCTCACCCCATCAGCATAACCCTCTATTCCTATCTCCCTCCTGTGTTTATCCAGCTTCCCCTTAAATGCATCGATACTATTCACCTCGACCACTCCCTGTGGGAGCGAGTTCCACATTCTCACCACTCTCTGGGTAAAGAAGTTTCTCCTGAATTCCCCATTGGATTTATTAGTGACTCTCTTATATTGACGTCCCCTAGTTCTGGTCTCCCCCAGAAATGGAAACATCTTCTCTACATCTGCCCTATCGAACCCTTTCATAATCTTAAAGACCTCGATCAGGTCACCCCTCAGCCTTCTCTCTTCTAGAGAAAAGAGCCCCAGCCTGTTCAGTCTTTCCTGATCGTTATAACCGCTCAGTTCTGGTATCATCCTTGTAAAAAAATTTTGCACCTTCTCCAGTGCCTCTACATCCTTTTTGTAATGTAGAGTCCAGAACTGTCTGACATGAATCAGGTCATTCATGAAAGAAAGACTTATGAAATAACACTGAGCGGCCTACGGGTGGCGCTGTCCAGGGAGAGTATAAATACTCGGGCACGGGCCCAGCTTGCGCAGGACATTCTTTAACAGGAACTAGTGAAGCACACAACTAGACCTCCATGTTGTAAAACAGTTGATTAAAGCTTTGTTTAATGCTGAGACCGAGTGCCTAGTAGTTTTCTTACGTCACTGTCCACAGTACTCGGCAAGTGTGATCTAACCGAGGTGTGAATCAAGTTTAAAGTACTGTATCTGCTTTTCAATTCTATCCCTCTGGAAATCAACCCGTGCTTTGTTTGCTTTTGTTATGGCCTTATTAACCTGCAGGAAACTGTATGTTAGCATGTACAGGAGTTAGCATGCAGGTACAGCAAGCAATTTGGAAGGCAAATTGCATGTTGGCCTGTATTGCAAAGGGTTGGAGTGCAAGAGTAATTTAGTCTTACTACAACTGTACAGGGACTTAGTGCAACCACACCTGGAGTACTGTGCAGTTTTGGTCTCCTTATCTGAGGAAGGATAGACTTGCCTTAGAGGGAGTGCAGCGAAGGTTCACCAGATTGATTCCTGGGATGAGAGGGTTGTCCTATGAGGAGAGATTGAGTAGAATGGGCCGGTACTCTCTGGGGTGGATGCTGAATCGTGGGGTATATTCCAGGATGAGATCGATAGATTTTTGGACTCTCGGGGAATCGAGGGATGGGGGGCGGGGAAGTGGAGTTGAGGTCGAAGATCAGCCATGATTGATGTAAGAAAACTACTAGGCACTCGGTCTAAGCGTTAAACAAAGCTTTAATCAACTGTTTTACAACATGGAGGTCTAGTTGTGTCCTTCACTAGTTCCTGTTAAGGAATGTCCTGCGCAAGCTGGGCCCGTGCCCGAGTATTTATACTCTCCCTGGACAGCGCCACCCGCAGGCCACTCAGTATTATTTCATAAGTCTTTCTGCCATGAATGACTGGTTCATGTCAATGATCATATTGAATGGCGGAGCAGGCTGGAGGGGCCGTAGGGCCGGCTCCTGCTCCTATTTCATGTGTCTAATTCTGTTCGATTCAGGAGATGGTTCTGTGCTAGTGGATTGGCAGTTAGGATCAGATCAGCCATGATCTTATTGAATGGCGGAGCAGGCTCGAGGGGCCGATTGGTCTACTCCTGCTCCTATTTCTTATGTTCAATGAGATCACCTCTCATTCTTCTAAACACTGGAGAATATTGACCCAAGCAGTATGCAGCCTCCTCATTCCTCCTACCATAATGCACCACCTCACGCTGATCTATATTGAAATGAATTTGCCATTTACACGCCCATTATGTATAGTAACGATCTACAAAGGTCTTCACAATTTCGCTGGAATTTTTTTTTTTTTTAAGGACATTATGGGCAGTGCCTCCACGTCTGGGACTGGACCAAGCACACTCGCGTGCAGACGATCGACCTCGGCAAGGACGGGGCGATCCCGCTGGAGATCCGCTTCCTCCATGACCCTGCCGCCGCCGAGGGGCTGGTCGGCTGCGCTCTGAACAGCTCCGTCTTCCGCTTCTACAAGACGGAGGTACGTCCGGTAGACAGCGCAATTTCTGACGCAGCGGGAAAGGAAGTGGGGTGCAGTGGGTGTGGGGGGGGCGGAGGGCACGGGAGTGGTGTTTGAATCAGGGAGGGTGGCGAGCAACTTGAGGTCTGTGCATGTGATTCCCGCGCTTTCAGTTGTCTGGGCTAGATAGGGAATTCGCAACGTGTCTGGGACGTTTTTCTTGTTCATTCACTGGATGTGGGCACCGCCCAGCATTTATTGCCCATCCCTAATTGCCCCTTGAGAAGGGGGTGGTGGTGAGCCACCTTCTTGAACCGCTGCAGTCCCGTGTGGTGAAGGTGCTCCCACAGCGCTGTTAGGGAGGGAGTTCCAGGATTTTGACCCAGCGACGATGAAGGAACGGCCGATATATTTCCAAGTCAGGATCGTGTGTGTGACTCGGAGGGGAACTTGGAGGTGGTGGTGTTCCCGCGCGCCTGCTGCCCTTGTCCTTCTAGGTGGAAGAGGTGGCGGGTTTGGGAGGTGCTGCCGAAGAAGCCTTGGTGAGTTGCTGCAGTGCATCTTGTAGGTGGTACACACTGCAGCCACGGTACGCCGGTGGTGGAGGGAGTGAATGTTTAAGGTGGTGGATGGGGTGCCAATCAAGTGGGGCTGCTTTGTCCTGGATGGTGTCGAGCTTCTTGAGTGTTGTTGGAGCTGCACTCATCCAGGCAAGTGGAGAGTATTCCATCACACTCCTTACTTGTGCCTTGTAGATGGTGGAAAGGCTTTGGGGAGTCAGGAGGTGAGACACTCACCACAGAATACCCAGCCTCTGATCCGCTCTCGTAGCCACAGTGTTTATGTGGCCGGTCCAGTTAAGCTTCTGGTCAATGGTGACCCCATGTCACGGGGAGGTAGTTAGACTCTCTCTTGTTGCAAGGTATCTGGGTTGTATGGGGAGCTTGCAAGGTTCCGGGGCTGTGTAGGGAGTGCTGCGAACGTACACCTTACGAGCTACCTACATAGCCCAGACACTTTGCAAAAAAAACCGATGTGGTCCACTGGCAGGGGGTAGGTGTGGGAGAACATCAGAGGCTGGCGAATTCCCCCTTACTGAACTGAAACAAGGTTTTCTGGTACATTGTTCGTCTCTTCTCACAGAAAGGAGACTGGGCCGCAGAGAAAGTCATTACTGTCCACAGCAAGAAAGTTGAAGGCTGGATTTTGCCAGAAATGCCAGGCAAGTACAAATGATTTGAGCTGGTCTGTTATCGTAACATTAAGGAGAAACAATGATCTACTTTATTCCCCGCTCAAGCATGATGTTGACAGGCGATGGTAATGTGTTGCATTTTTTTTTTTATACGCACACGGGATGTGGGCGTCGCTGGCAAGGCCGGCATTTATTGCCCATCCCCTAATCGCCCCTTGAGAAGGTGGTGGTGAGCCGCCTTCTTGAACCGCTGCAGTCCCGTGTGGTGAAGCTGCTCCCACAGTGCTGTTAGGGAGGGAGTTCCAGGGTTTTGACCCAGCGACGATGAAGGAACAGCGATATACTTCTAAGCCAGGACGGTGTGTGTGACTCGGAGGGGAATGTTGTGTATGTAACCTGTTCCACCTTAAGAGAGCTTAAGCCTGTTCCACCTTAAGAGATGTACTACTTTCTCAGGCTGCTGTAGACGTAATACCGGGGGTGAACACACCGGTATATAAGCACTGTGCAGTAATCTTGTATTCAGAATAGTCCCTACCTCCAACCAGTAAAGACCTGTTTTATTGTTACTGATTAAGTCTGAGTATTAATTACTTGAACAACTCACAGACTTAACACTGGCGACGAGTCTGATTCGGACCCTGCGGCAGTCACTCCACGGCAGCTTCGTCCACAGCCAGGACGTTGCAGAGAGGTTTCCACCCTCTCCACCCCACTGGAAGACATCCTGACCTCGGAGCCTCCATCGGCGACCGTCAGCTTCTTCTCCAGCTTGGTGGTGGGTAAGCCGTTGTCTGAGCCGGGCAGCGACGCGACAGGCAGTCGTCCGCGTTGGCCGCACGAACGGGGCTGGGGGAGCTGGAGGAATAGGGCGCGAGAGCCGCGAGAGCGATCGCATCTCCAGATAAGGGCCGAGAGCCGCTTCGGTCGGGAGCCACTTCGCGATCCAGCGATCGCATCCGCTGATAAGGGCCGCACTCGGGCGATCGCGGCGAAGATAAGGGCCGCACTCGGGGGCTGAAGGGAGACGGCGTCGGGGGACGGGTGAAGACCGCCAAGCGCGGGAAAACCGCCATTTTGTGGGCGGAGGACGACGGCAAGAGCGGGAAGCCGCCATCTTGGATAGCAGTAAAAAAAAAAAAAATCTGAGAAATTGCAAATCTGATAAAGTACTACAATGCCTAAACACGGGAATATTAGCAACTTTGATAGTGACATCGAAGATTGGGCCATATATGTTGAACGAGTTAAAAATTATTGTAAGGCCAATAAAATTCGTGAGGCTGATAAAGCACTAACATTATTAAATTTAATGGGTGCGAAGACATACGGGCAATTGAAACACCTGTTATCACCAGATGAACCGGCGGATAAGACGTTCGATGAGATTGTTACTGTCCTGAAAGATCATCTAAACCCCACGCCGCTGATGCTAGCGGAACGATTTAAATTTTACGACAGAAGGCAGCTACAGCATGAAAGCAATGCTGAATATTTGCTGGAATTGCGTAAATTAGCGAAATATTGCCAGTTTGGAACGGGACTGACAGATGCACTACGAGACAAATTTGTGTGTGGTTTATTTAAACAGGATACACAAAAGCGACTGCTCGAGGAGAATGAGCTGACGCTTGAGAAGGCGGTCACTATGGCAGCAGCACACAAAGCCGCAGCGAGAGGCACGGCAGTAATGCAGCTACGGTCACCGGAGCTCAGTGCACACAAATTGGGTGTGAGTTCTGGCAAATGTTATCGTTGTGGAAAGACAACGCATGATCAGAACCAGTGTTGGTTTAAAAACCAAGAATGTAGAACTTGTGGTAGGCTTGGACACATAGCTAGAGTATGCAGGTCAGGGAAGAAGACCAGCAACAAGAAGTCACCGCAAGGAAAATACGCAAAAGTACACAAGGTGGCCGAACAGGAGTCCGATTCAGACGCTAGCAGTAATGAACTGGCTGGCTTAAGCAGTATTGAACTGGCTAGCTTAAGGGTACTCAACGCTGGTAAGGGTGCAGACCTCCAGACAATTTGGGTTACTCTTCAGATAGAAGGAGTCCAAGTAAAAATGGAATTGGACACTGGATCGGCATTGTCGGTCATGAATAAGAAAGATTACAGAAGGTTATTCCAACATATTCCCCTACAGGATACGGAGATTATATTGACAACCTACACGGGGCAGAGAGTGTACCCCATCAGGACAATAAAGGTTGCAGTGGCCAACAAGGGCGAAGGAAGTCAAATAATGGACTTATATGTGCTACCGGAGGGAGGTCCACCACTACTAGGCCGGGAGTGGTTTAGAAACATAAATATGGACTGGCATTCGCTAAAAGCCATAAAGAGTGAGAACTCGGTGCAGATAATCAGCCCAGACTCTAGAACTGATGATGGTAAGACCAACCCATGTGCAAAAGACAAAGTTTCAGCACAGAATTCCACTGAGCAACAACAACATAGTTTAACAGAGAATTCTGAGTCTGTCAAGTCTACTGATATGCACATTTTTGAGGGACACTGGGCTCGAACTCAACTCCATTTCAAACTACAACAGCAATTAGAACAAATGATTCGCCGTTTTGAGCAAGAGATGAATGAAATAAAAAAGTTCTTTGTTACAGAGTGGGAGAATCTGGAAAGGCAACAGAAGCAACTGATGGAGAAAATGGAGCAGGAGCACACCAACCATCTGCGCGAGGAGGCCGAACGAATCAAAGCTGATTCAGGTTCTGAAGGTGCGTGCCATAATCTGGTGTCAGAAGAGTTAACGGTCAGCCAACTCCTTCATATGCTGAGGGACAAGACTCTGAAATGGGAAAAACTTGAACACGAGCTGCGATCTTCAAAGGAAAAGGGTTCGGAGCTCTCAAAAGTCATTGAGATGGCTGATGTGACGACACAGACTGAAACGACTGCAACAGAGCAGCCATTGGATGCCAAAAGTACGCTGACTCACGTCAATGTAGAACAACAGACCGCTGAAACAGCTGCTCCGGTAGAGGGATTGCATAGTCCGATCAATCAATCTCCAAAGGAAGTTGAAGTATTAAAATCACAAATGAGGTCACTAGTAAACGACTTGCTGAAAGCCCAGAAAAAGCTGGATGCAGAGGTACACATGAAGAAGTCTCTTCAGGAAAGATGTCTGGATTTGGAACAAGAGCTGGCTAACGTCCAGCTGGGTATGGAGGAAATAGACGACCCTCTCGCTGACCTGTCGGACGACTCCGAATATTACTATGTCCTGTCCTGCCCAACTTGTAACTTCGACTCCCACCATACAGAAATCATGGAGGAGCACTGAAAGTCTACGGAACATCGGGAGAAGGTGGCTCTACTACGAAAAAAGGAGGAAGAGAAGGAGGAACTGCGCATGCAGCTGGCAGCTGTGGCAGCTGACAATGGAGCCCAGAGAGTCTCCAAGAAGCAGAAAAGGAAAAGTAAAAACAGAAGATGACCCATCTGAACCATTATCACCTCTACCAGATCACACACGTGGTCCCTCCGAACGGAGCCAAATCAGTTCGGAAGTTCAAGCTGTTAAATCCATGAAAGGACTATTGAATGAGTAACGTGAACCGACTACACCACAGAGATTGAATCTGTGAACTGTTTTCCGCAGAGACTGAATCTGTGATATGTTACGTTAAACATGAAGTTATATATGTATATATGTTATTACGTTATGTTAAATGGGGGGGATGACTATAAAGCTAAGAAGGGAGGAGTGTTGTGTATGTAACCTGTTCCACCTTAAGAGAGCTTAAGCCTGTTCCACCTTAAGAGATGTACTACTTTCTCAGGCTGCTGTAGACGTAATACTGGGGGTGAACACACCGGTATATAAGCACTGTGCAGTAATCTTGTATTCAGAATAGTCCCTACCTCCAACCAGTAAAGACCTGTTTTATTGTTACTGATTAAGTCTGAGTATTAATTACTTGAACAACTCACAGACTTAACAGGGAACTTGGAGGTGGTGGTGTTCCCGCGCGCCTGCTGCCCTTGTCCTTCTAGGTGGAAGAGGTCGCGGGTTTGGGAGGTGCTGCCGAAGAAGCCTTGGCGAGTTGCTGCAGTGCATCTTGTAGATGGCACACACTGCAGCCACGGTGCGCCGGTGGTGGAGGGAGCGAATGTTTAAGGTGGTGGATCAACCATTGCCAATGGACTCATGTTGGGATTTTTGCACGTTGCGGGTATGTTACTTGGACTAGTAATCCAGAGGTCGGTCTTTCGGATGAGACGTTAAACCGAGGTCCCGACCGCCCTCTCAGGTGGACGTAAAAGATCCCACGGCCACTATTTCGAAGAAGAGCAGGGGGGAAGTTCTCCATCGGTGTCCTGGGGCCAATATTTATCCCTGAACTAACCCCACCACGTATTTGATCATTTATCTCACCGCTGTTTGTGGGATCTTGCTGTGTGCAAATCGGCTGCCGCATTTCCTTCATTACAGCTGTGACACTTCATTGGCTGTAAAGCGCTTTGGGATATCCTCAGATCGTGGAGGGCGCTATGTAAATTCAAGTCTACTTTAATAATCCAGAGATCGCGAGTTCAAATACCACCATGGCAAGTTCAGGAATTTTAATTCGGTTCATAGAAACATAGAAGATAGGAGCAGGAGGAGGCCATTCGGCCCCTCGAGCCTGCTCCGCCATTTAATGAGATCATGGCTGATCATCCAAATTCAGTACCCTGTCCCTGCTTTCTCCCCATATCCCTTTAGCCTCAAGAAATATATCTAACTCCTTCTTGAATATATTTAATGAATTGGCCTCCACTGCCTTCTGTGGTAGAGAATTCCACAGGTTCACCACTCTCTGGGTGAAGAAATTCCTCCTCATCTCAGTCCTAAATGGCTTACCCCTTATCCTTAGACTGTGACCCCTGGTTCTGGACTCCCCCGCCATCGGGAACATCCTTCCTGCATCTAGTCTGTCTAGTCCTGTTAGAATTTTATAAGTTTCAATGAGATAACATAAGAACATAAGAAGTAGGAGCAGGAGTAGGCCATACGGCCCCTCGGGCCTGCTCCGCCATTCAATAGGATCATGGCTGATCCGAATCTAGACTCACGTCCATTTCCCTGCCCGCTCCCCGTAACCCCTTATTCCCTTATCAGCTAGGAAACTGTCTATCTCCGTTTTAAATGTATTTAATGTTGCAGCTTCCACAGCTCTCTGGGGTAGCAAATTCCATAGATTTACTACCCTCTGAGTGAAGAAGTTTCTCCTCATCTCAGTTTTGAAAGGGCAGCCCCTTATTCTAAGATTATGCCCCCTAGTTCTAGTCTCACCCATCAGTGGAAACATCCTCACCGCATCCACCCGATCAAGCCCCCTCACAATCTTATATGTTTCGATAAGATCGCCTCTCGTTCTTCTGAACTCCAATGAGTAGAGGCCCAACCTACTCAACCTTTCCCCATAAGTCAACCACCTCATCTCCGGAATCAACCGAGTGAACCTTCTCTGAACTGCCTCGAGAGCAAGTATATCTTTTCTTAAATATGGAAACCAAAACTGTACGCAGTATTCCAGGTGTGGCCTCACCAGTACCCTGTATAACTGAAGCAAGACTTCCCTGCTTTTATACTCCATCCCCCTTGCAATAAAAGCCAAGATTCCATTGGCCTTCCTCTTCTAAACTCCAGCGAGTACAAGCCCAGTCGTCCCAATCTCTCCTCATAAGTCATTCCTGCCATCCCAGGTATCAGTCTGGTGAATCCTCGCTGCACTCCCTCCATGGCAAGAACATCCTTCCTCAGATAAGGCGACCAAAACTGCACACAATATCTGGAAATAAAATGCTGGTATCAGCAAAAGTGACTGTGAAGCCATCGGAATGTCGTTAAAATGCCAGCAGGTCCTTTAGGGAAGGAAACCCGCCGTCCTTGCCCAGTCCTACTGATATGTGACGACAGTCCTATTCCTAATGCGGTTGACTCCTAAATGACAACATTTATATAGCGCCTTTAAGGTAGTAAAACGTCCCAAGGCATTTCACAGGAGCTTTAATCAGACAAAATTTGACACCGAACCACATAAGGAGATGTTAGGACAAGTTGGTCAAAGAGATCGGTTTTAAGGGTCCTCTTAAAGGAGGAGAGAGAGGCGGAGAGGTTTAGGGAGGGAATTCCAGAGCTCGGGGCCCAGGCGGCTGAAGGCACGGCCGCCAATGGTGGAGCGATGGAAATCGGGGGATGCGCGAGAGGCCGGAATTGGAGGAGCGCAGAGATCTCGGAGGGTTGTGGGGGCCGGAGGAGGTTGCAGAGATAGGGGAGGGGGCACATCCTGAAAATGGATTTAAAAAAGACCCATCTGTGCCCGGGTATGGACAGGGGTATTCTGAGCAAACAGCAACGACGGGGTGATGTGATACATTACCCTTTACCTCACTACTGCCTGAGCAACGCTGGACACTGCTCAAAGCGCCATTACTGGTGTCCAGCATTGTTCGAGCCAGTGAAGAGTCTTTAATAGGTGAGTGCCATTGATCGCAAGACAGGCTGGTCTGCCAGCAAGGTTTGCTGATATTCCCAGTGGCCCAAATACTTTCTTCTGACTGTGCAGCAGCTAGCCACTTGAAATTGGTGCGGGCAAATCCTTTAGACAGGCGGTTCTCAACTTTGTTGGTTGAAGCACTCCTTTTCAAATGGATTAGTAATCCGCCCCCATCTAAATTATACTTGTAATATGAAAGTGCTGCGTGTAAAGAGTGTGTTATAAATCTCATCATCATGAAGAAACGACACGTGAAATAACACTGGACGGCCAGCTCGTGGCGCCGTCCAAGGAGTATAAATACTCGGGCGTGGGCCCAGCTTGCTCAGAGACATTTTGTAAGACAGGAACTAGTGAAGGACAGCTAGACCTCCATGTTCTGAAACAAGTTGATTAAAGCCTTGCTTTATACTCAAACCAAGTGCATAGTGAGTTTATTATGTCAGAGTGTTTTATTAATGCTTTTAAGAGAAGAGGTACAGGAAACTTTTTTTTATCCGGCACTGACGGGACCGACGTGGTGCCGGTTCATCAAAAATTCCGGATAACCGAAAGCTATAGTAAAAGATATGGAGAGCTGAGACCTCCGTATAAAGCAACAAACCCTGTTGCTTAGCAACAGGTTCAGAACAATGGCCACAAGTTCCAAGCGTCTCTGTAGCTTAGCAACAGCTGCAGCCACACCCTTGCACAGCAACAGATCGAGGAAGGCAAGTACAATATGAAGTAAAACTTACCTGAACCTACTCGTGAATTTTGCCGGTTAACCAAGATTTCCAGTTATTTAGGTGCCGGTAAATCGAAAGTTTCCTGTATTTGCTCACAGATATCAGTGAGATGGGTGTGACTGCTTCTCACACCAATCCTGGACAATTTTTAAAGCTGTCAGCAGGCTGGCCAAGGTGGGTGTGGGCACGAGCGCGCCCGCAGATGCAGCTGGAAGCGCAACTCGCTGCCGCACTGTTCCACTGGCACGCTCTGTAGCAGCTGCAACTGTGGGGTTGTACGCGTTTGCTCAGACACGTTCAGGCGCGCGTTTGAAGGCCCACCGCGGGCGCTCCGATCACGCGTCGGGAGGACGGCGCAGGCGCTGGGGAGAGGAGGCGGCTCGTTGCAAAGTGAGCGCGGGCTGTGGGCCTCTGTGAGGAGACGGGCCCAGCCGTCGAGATCAATTCGCAAGAACTGAATCGGTGTCGGTTTTATAAAGAGGAGCAGGCTTGAAATGACCTCTGGTCACGGATCCGCGGTCACCAGTTTGAGAAACACGGCTTTAGCCAGCCCATCCATGCACCGGGATTCCTAGTGCAGGTGGAGTCCGCCAGGATAATTAGCATGGCGCTGAATCCTGGTGGGATCGATGGTGGAGGTCCTGTCCTGTCACACTTAACGGCTGCCAAGCTTGACGCTCGACCTTGCCTTCAATTCAGGTCTCATCACCGACATCCTCATCTCCCTGGATGACCGTTTCCTGTACTTCAGTAACTGGATCCATGGCGACATTCGGCAGTACGATATCACGGACATCAGGAATCCCAAGCTGGTCGGACAGGTAAGGGTGGACAGAAGGTTTGTGTTTGTCTGGAAGTCTGATTAATGGGATAGTCACGCAGGGGAAATCTTAAGCTATTAAGGGGAACTGACAGGGTAGATAGAGAGAAACTATTTCTGCTAGTTAGGGGGCAGAGTCTAAAAATTAGAGCCAGACCTTTCAGGAGTGAAGTTAGGAAACACTTCTACACACAAAGGGTGGTAGAAGTTTGGAACTCTCTTCCGCAATTAATGCTAGATCAATTGTTAATTTTAAATCTGAGATTGATAGATTTTTGTTAACCAAAGGTGTTAAGGGATATGGGGCAAAGGCGGGTAGATGGAGTGAGGTCGCAGATCAGCCATGATCTCAGTGAATGGCGGAGCAGGCTTGGGGCTGAATGGCCTCCTCCTGTTCTGATGGTCCAACACTGAGGAGGGGAACAGAGCCTGGGTCCATGGGTCGACTCTGCCATTGGGAGGAGGGGGCTAAGCCTAGTCACCCAGCGGTCTCAAACCGCATTTACACCGCAGTGTGATCGGGAATTCCCATGTTCGAAATTCACCGTATAGTGCGGAGGCAGACGCCAACATGTTAAGGCACAGGTATAACTTTGAAGCAACTTTGCACGTGTGATCTGGGGCATGCGTAGCTGCAGTGAAGTGACATTTATAGACTTCACCATTCTTACTGTGCATCTTCTGCAATGTAAGCCATTTACCTTACCAACAACTTGTATTTTTATAGCACCTTTAGCGATCTAACAGAATTTGCCACCGAGCCACATAAGGAGATATTAAGACTGGTGACCAAAAGCTTGGTCAAAGAGGTCGGTTTTAAGGAGCGTCTTAAAGGAGGAGAGAGAGGCGGAGAGGTTTAGGGAGGGAATTCCAGAGCTCGGGGCCCAGGCGGCTGAAGGCACGGCCGCCAATGGTGGAGCGATGGAAATCGGGGGATGCGCGAGAGGCCAGAATTGGAGGAGCGCAGAGATCTCGGCGGTTTGTAGGGCTGGAGGAGGTCACAGAGATAGGGAAGGGGGGGGGGGCGCGAGGAGGCCATGGAGGGATTGAAAACAAGAATGTGAATATTTAAATCGAGGTGTTGCCGGACCGGGTGCCAATGTAGGTCAGCGCGCACGGGGGGTGGGGGGGGGGTTGGTGATGGGTGAACGGGACTCGGTGCAAGTTAGGACACGGGGCGGCAGAGTTTGGGAGGAGCTGAAGTTTACGGGGGGGGGGGGGGTGGAAGGGGGGAGGCTGGCCAGGGGAGCGTTGGAACAGTTGAGTCTAGAGGTAACAAAGGCATGGGGCACTGGGCAGGAGTGCTGGAATTTTTTAAGACACGGTTTAATGGCACCCTCCGACTACAGTACAAAGGGATCTGGGGGTCCTGGTGCATGAAACACAGAAGGTTAGTATGCAGGTACAGCAGGTGATCAGGAAGGCCAATGGAATCTTGGCTTTTATTGCAAGGGGGATGGAGTATAAAAGCAGGGAAGTCTTGCTTCAGTTATACAGGGTATTGGTGAGGCCACACCTGGAATATTGCGTGCAGTTTTGGTTTCCATATTTAAGAAAAGATATACTTGCTCTCGAGGCGGTTCAGAGAAGGTTCACTCGGTTGATTCCGGAGATGAGGGGGTTGACGTATGAGGAAAGGTTGAGTAGGTTGGGCCTCTACTCATTGGAGTTCAGAAGAATGAGAGGCGATCTTATCGAAACATATAAGATTGTGAGGGGGCTTGATCGGGTGGATGCGGGGAGGATGTTTCCACTGATGGGTGAGACTAGAACTAGGGGGCATAATCTTAGAATAAGGGGCTGCCCTTTCAAAACTGAGATGAGGAGAAACTTCTTCACTCAGAGGGTAGTAAATCCATGGAATTTGCTACCTCAGAGAGCTGTGGAAGCTGCGACATTAAATAAATTTAAAACGGAGATAGACAGTTTCCTAGCTGATAAGGGAATTAGGGGTTACAGGGAGCGGGCAGGGAAGTGGACGTGAGTCTAGGTTCGGATCATCCATGATCCTATTGAATGGCGGAGCAGGCCCGAGGGGCTGCATGGCCTACTCCTGCTCCTACTTCTTATGTCCTTATAGTGCTCTGGGGGTACAAAATCCCGGCACCAGCCGTTTTGAGGACTAACTAAGTTTTGTTTTTAGGTGTTTATCGGAGGGTGCATTTTGAAGGGTGGACCGGTGAAAGTCCATGACGACAAGGAACTGAAGAGGCAGCCTGAGCCCCGGGTAGTTAAAGTAAGGAGAATTCTTTAATCCCGTTCTTATTCCCCCCTCTACCCTGAAGGTGCTGGCTCTTTGCTGGGTGGGGTCTGCTGTAATGGGTGCCGGCAGGCCACCTCGAAAACGGCACTGCCTCCTGTGCGAGCCTCGACGGCCAGTGTCGGCAGGCGCTTTGACCACAGCAGAGCCCCGTTCTGTTCTCACACGGCGTGCGCACAAGCGGGCACATTGCAGCAGGGGAATCGCTGAAAGAAAAAAAGACAGACTTGCATTTCTCCAGCGCCTTTCGCCACCTCAGGACGCCCCAAAGGGCTTGACAGCCAATGAAGTACTTTTTTTGAAGTGTGGTCACTGTTGTGATGTGGGAAACGCGGCAGCCAATTTACGCACAGCAAGCTCCCACAAACAGCAATGTGATAACGACCGTTATAAACAGTGTAATAGGGGCCGTCTTTCGGGATGAGACGTTAAACCGAGGCCCCGTCTACCCTCTCAGGTGGACGTTAGAGATCCCACGGCCACTATTTCGAAGAAGAGCAGGGGGGGGGGGGGCGTTCTCCCCGGTGTCCTGGGGCCAATATTTATTCCTTGATCAACATCAATAAAGAAACGTTGATCTGGTGATTATCACACTGCTGTCTGTAAGCAAGGAAAATCTGGATGGTAAAACAGAACTAACAGACTCAGGTGTTACCCAGATCAATAGTTTATTACGAGTGCACACGGGAGAACCACCTCAGCCAACCCCAGCTGGAGGCTCCGTTCTCAGAGGAAAAGTGACAATACAGCTTAGTTTATACAGTTTATTAGACAACACCCACTTATTACTAATGGGGTGTATACATGGGAATATTGATACTTCATTGGTTTACATGGTTAATCAATCAACTACTAAGCCTGTCCTTCGAACTCGAGTATGTAGTGTATGTATCCGTCTACCTTTAAGAAAACCATTGTATGTAACCGTTCACCTTTAAGAGAACTATTTTAGGTGTGGCACTACTTTGTTGGCTTCTGTATACTGTAATACCGACGGTGACCACACCGGTATATAAGTGCTGTGTCAGGATTTATTTGGCAGATTCGCCCTGACCTTCGAATAGTAAAGTCCTGTTTTAAGTTACTCTGGTAGTCTGTGTATTAATTAACTAAACAACCCACAGACTTTACAGAGTACCCCCTGAATACGTCAGTAAAAAGCTTGTCGACTGTAGGAGGCTTCATATTCATGAGCTATCTCTTACTTTTGTTATCAGTATGGGAAAGTGTTTTCCAGCAGAGACATGGCTAGCTGGATACAAACCCACACTGATTAATGCAGCTGGCTGACTACTTCTTCAAGGCCTTATTTGCTGCTGCTTCTGAATCGTGCCTTTGTACTCTTATCTCTTCCAAGAACAGGCTCTTTCTAAACAGTCACAGGAAACCTTTTTTTATCCGGCACGGACGGGACCGACGTGGTGCCGGTTCATCAAAAATTCCGGATAACCGAAAGCTATAGTAAAAGATACGGAGCTGAGAGCTCTGTATAAAGCAACAAACCCTGTTAGGTTCAGAACAATGGCCACAAGTTCCAAGCGTCTCTGTAGCTTAGCAACAGCTGCAGCCACACCCTTGCACAGCAACAAATGGAGGAAGGCAAGTAATAAAACTTACCTGAACCTACTCCTGAATTTTGCCGATTAACCGCGATTTCCGGTTATTTAGGTGCCGGTAAATCGAAAGTTTCCTGTACCAGGTTGTAATTACAAGCAACATTTCAGAAGGCCTTTGGTCAGCTAATTTCTATTGATGTTAGTCTAAAAGGGTTAACATAGCCAAGTATCCCATGGTGCTTTGCGTTTGTTTTCCAGCGAACAAGACTAAATGGTACCTTTCAGATAGTTTTATACCGGTCGAATATTGAGGACCCCTTTATATCCCTTAAATCAAATTTTATCCCAACACTGTCTGTGGGAGCTTGCTGTGCGCAAATTGGCTGCCTCGTTTCCTACATTACAACAGTGACCACACTTCAAAAAAAGTGCTTCATTGGCTTTGAAGCGCTTCGGGACGTCCTGAAGTGGTGAAAGGCGCTGGAGAAATGCATTTCTTTCTTTTACTGGACCATGCTACTGAATCAATGGAGCCTAACTTTATACTCCCATAATATGTGCACAAATAAAGCTTCCCCCCCCCCACTCTAGTAAATACTTTTTCCATGTTGAAACAGGGGACGAGGATTTGGGGAGGTCCTCAGATGATCCAGCTGAGCTTGGATGGGAAGCGCCTGTATGTCACTACCTCCCTGTACAGTGGATGGGACAAACAATTCTACCCGGATATTATCAAGTAAGTCAATCACAGAATCACGCAGCCCAATCGTGCCGGCTCTTTGAAAGAGACATCACCCTGCCAAATGTTTCCTATCCAATGCCCTTTCGAAGGGAGAACGGAAGGTGGAAAGGTCGAGGATTTTAGTTCTGTACGGTGACCTCTCCTTTCTATTGCAGGGAAGGGTCGGTGATGCTGCAGATTGACGTGGACTCAGAAAAGGGAGGCTTGACCGTCAACGAGAACTTTCTGGTGGACTTTGGGAAGGAACCCGACGGGCCGGCCCTTGCCCACGAAGTGCGGTACCCTGGTGGCGACTGCAGTTCCGATATCTGGCTGTAGATGGAATTGTGGGGGGTTGTGAGAGGGGGCCAGAGAAACGTCAAACATAGAAGATAGGAGCAGGAGTAGGCCATTCGGCCCCTCGAGCCCGCTCCGCCATTCAATGAGATCATGGCTGATCATCCAAATTCAGTACCCTGTCCCTGCCTTCTCCCCATATCCCTTTAGCCTTAAGAAATATATCCAACTCCTTCTTGAATATATTTAATGAATTGGCCTCAACTGCCTTCTGTGGTAGAGAATTCCACAGGTTCACCACTCTCTGGGTGAAGAAATTCCTCCTCATCTCAGTCCTAAATGGCTTACCCCTTATCCTTAGACTGTGACCCCTGGTTCTGGACTCCCCCGCCATCGGGAACATCCTTCCTGCATCTAGTCTGTCCAGTCCTGTCAGAATTTTGTAAGTTTCAATGAGATCCCCTCTCATTCTTCTAAACTCCAGCGAGTATAAGCCCAATCGACCCAATCTCTCCTATGTCATTCCTGCCATCCCAGGTATCAGTCTGGTGAATCTTCGCTGGACTCCCTCCATGGCAAGAACATCCTTCCTCAGATAAGGCGACCAAAACTGCACACAATACTCAAGGTGTGGTCTCACCAAGGCCCTGTACAACTGCAGCAAGGCATCCTTGTTCCTGTACTCAAACCCTCTCGCTACGAAGGCCAACATACCATTTGCCTTATTAACCGCCTGCTGCACCTGCATGCTTACCTTCAGCGACTGGTGCACAAGGACACCCAGGTCTCCTTGCACTTCCCCTTCTCCCAATCTATTGCCATTCAGATAATAATCTGCCTTCCTGTTTTTGACACCAAAGTGGATAACCTCGCATTTATCCACGTTATATTGCATCTGCCATGCTTCTGCCCAATCACCCAACCTGTCAAGACTCAGGGAGGGCTCCATTTTCAACCGAGGTCCATTTGGTGCAGCTCCTTGCTCTCCGTAGTGTGTGAAGGAGCATTTAATGAGCAGCTGCCTCTGTTGTCTTAGCTTTTGGCCAATTGAACACTTTGAAATGTTGAGAATTAAATCTCCCCGCCGCCCCCACTCAGTGAAAGGTTGCAGGTTCAATTACTGGACTGGACTGAGTTAGATGATCTCAGTCGAGCTGGCAGGTGGGACTACTGCAACCGGCCTCAGCCAGGGTTCCTGCTCCCAGTTGATCGTCAGCGATCCCTGGGAACAGGAGGTGGCCATTCAGCCCCTCGAGCCTGTTCCGTCATTCAGTTAAGATTTTGGCTGATCTGTATCTTAACTCCAACCTGCCTTGGTTCTGTAACCCTTAATACACTTAACCAACAAAAATCTATTGATTAAAATCTTGAAATTTTCACTTGACCCCCCCAGCCTCAACAGCTTTTTGGGGGGAGAGGGTTCCAGATTTCCACCACCCTTTGTGCGAAGAACTGCTTCCTGACATCACCCCTGAACGGCCTGGCTCTAATTTTAAGGTGACGCCTCCCCTTGTTCTGGACTCCCCCCCCACCGGAGGAAATAGTTTCTCTCTCTCTCTAGTCATAGAGTCATACAGCACAGAAAGAGGCCCTTCGGCCCATCGCGTCCGTGCCGGCCATCAAGCCCTGTCTAATCTAATCCCATTTTCCAGCACTTGGTCCGTAGCCTTGTATGCCGTGGCATTTCAAGTGCTCATCTAAATGCTTCTTGAATGTTGTGAGGGTTCCTGCCTCTACCACCCTTTCAGGCAGTGAGTTCCAGATTCCAACCACCCTCTGGGTGAAAAAGTTCTTCCTCAAATCCCCTCTAAACCTCCTGCCCCTTACCTTGAAACTATGCCCCCTTGTTATTGACCCCTCTACTAAGGGGAAAAGTTCCTTTCTATCCACCCTATCTATGCCCCTCATAATTTTGTACACCTCAATCAGGTCCCCCCTCAGCCTTCTCTGCTCTAAGGAAAACAACCCCAGCCTGTCCAGTCTTTCTTTATAGCTGAAGCGCTCCAGCCCAGGTAACATCCTGGTGAATCTCCTCTGCACCCTCTCCAATGCAATCACATCCTTCCTATAGTGTGGCGACCAGACTGCACACAGTATTCCAGCTGTGGCCTTACCAGCGTTTTGTACAGCTCCATCATAACCTCCCTGCTCTTATATTCTATGCCTCGGCTAATGAAGGCAAGTATCCCATATGCCTTTTTAACCACCTTATCTACCTGTCCTGCTGCCTTCAGGGATCTATGTACATGCACACCAGGGTCCCTCTGATCCTCTGTCCTTCCTAGGGTCCTACCATTCATTGTGTATTCCCTTGCCTTGTTAGTCCGTCGGATCTTTTAATCATCTTAAACACCTCGATTAGATCACCCCTTAATCTTCTAAACTCGAGGGAATACAAGCCCAGTTTATGCAACCTGTCCTCGTAATTTAACCCTTTTAGTCCCTATCTCTTGCGGGTTTAATTCTCCTTTGAATCAAGCCTGTCCTGCCAGTTAACAATCAACCGAAACATTCATTTTATGCTTTACAAAGCAAAAAAAGAGTAATTTTTGCAAAGCCTCCCTGAGCACATGACGCCGAGAGCTCGGGTACTGCGCCTGACTATTTTCTTTGAAGTATGTCACACTGCGTCTTCATTCTATTGCCTACTTTGTGATACTCGACTCATAATCCAGAGAACACGGGTTCAAATCCCACCATGGCTGCTTGATCATTTGAATTCACTTCAAAAGAAAGCTGGAAATAAAAAATCTGGTTTCAGTAAAAAAAAAAAGTGCTGTCGGGATTGACGTAAAAACCCAACTGGTTCACTGATGTCCTTGAGGGAAGGAAACCTGCGGTCCTTACCCGGTCTGGTGTCAGCCGTGGCTCAGTGGGTAGCACGCTTGCCTCCGAGACAGAAAATTGTGGGTTCATGTTCCACTCCAGAGACTTGAGCACAAAAATCTAGGCCGACACTCCAGTGAGGGAGCGCCGCACTGTCGGAGGGGCGGTACTGAGGGAGCGCCGCACTGTCGGAGGGGCAGTACTGAGGGAGCGCCGCACTGTCGGAGGGACGGTACTGAGGGAGCGCCGCACTGTCGGAGGGGCGGTACTGAGGGAGCGCCGCACCGTCGGAGGGGCAGTGCCGAGGGGCCGCCGCACTGTCGGAGGGGCAGTACTGAGGGAGCGCCGCACTGTCGGAGGGGCGGTACTGAGGGAGCGCCGCACTGTCGGAGGCGCCGCACTGTCGGAGGGGCGGTACTGAGGGAGCGCCGCACTGTCGGAGGGGCGGTACTGAGGGAGCGTCGCACTGTCGGAGGGACGGTACTGAGGGAGCGCCGCACTGTCGGAGGGGCGGTACTGAGGGAGCGCCGCACTGTCGGAGGGGCAGTGCCGAGGGGCCGCCGCACTGTCGGAGGGGCAGTACTGAGGGGCCGCCGCACTGTCGGAGGGGCGGTACTGAGGGAGCGCCGCCATGTCGGAGGGTCGGTACTGAGGGAGCGCCGCACTGTCGGAGGGGCAGTACTGAGGGAGTGCCACCATCTTTCGGATGAGACGTTAAACCGAGGCCCCGTCTGCTCTCTCAGGTGGACGTAAAAGATCCCACGACACTATTGGAAGAGGAGCAGGGGGAGTTCTCCCCGGTGTCCAGGCTAATATTTATCCCTCAACCAATATCAAAAACAGATGATCTGATTATTATCACATTGCTGTTTGTGGGAGCTTGCTGTGCGCAAATTGTCTGCTGTGTTTCCTACATTACAACAGTGGCCACACTTCAAAAAAAGTCCTTCATTGGCTGTAAAGCGCTTTGGTACGTCCGGTGGTCGTGAAAGGTGCTGGAGAAACGCGAGTCTTGCTTTTTCTCACACGTAAGGAAGAATTTGCATTTCTCGAAGGGCTGTCATGGCTTGGTGACATTCTGAAACCTTCACGGCCCATGAATCAGTTTTGAGTGCAGTCACTATTGTTACACAGGCTGCTAAAATGAGCGCACCAAGATCCACAAACAGTTAAACCGCACTTGGAAACCCAAAGGCAAATCCTGAGCTGCAATTCTCGGTGTAAACATGGTTTGGCCCCGCCCCCCAAGCTCTTCTGTCCTGGTGCAGTCAGGGGCTTCGGAAATGACTTCAGGAAATGGGTTTCGCAAAGCCGGTGTAAAGCGGCCTTCTGGGACTGCAGTGAACTCCAGAGTGACGCACTTTCAGTTGGCTGTGTCCAGTACATCTGCAAAGCTCATAGCAAAGGGAGGAGGCCGCTCAGCCGCTCAAACCAGATCATGGCTGCTCTGTGCATCAACTCCGTCGACCAACATCGATAAAACAGATGATCTGGTCATTATCACATTGCTGTTTGTGGGAGCTTGCTGTGCGTGATTTGGCTGCCGCGTTTCCGACATTACAACAGTGAGCACACTTCAAAAAAAGTACTTCACTGGGTGTAAAGCGCTTTGGGACGTCCTGAGGTGGTGAAAGGCGCTGGAGAAACGCGAGTTTGTTCTTTCTTTACCTGCCATTACAGGAAACTTTCTTTTATCCGGCACGGACGGGACCGACGTGGTGCCGGTTCATCAAAAATTCCAGATAACCGAACGCTATAGTAAAAGATACGGAGCTCAGAGCTCCGTATAAAGCAACAAACCCTGTTGCTTAGCAACAGGTTCAGAACAATGGCCACAAGTTGCAAGCGTCTCTGTAGCTTAGCAACAGCTGCAGCCACACCCTTGCACAGCAACAAATGGAGTAAAAAAAGTAATAAAACTTATGTGAACCTACTCCTGAATTTTGCCGGTTAACCGACATTTCCGGTTATTTAGGTGTTGGTTAATCGAAAGTTTCCTGTAGCTCCATATTCCTTGATACCCTCACCCAACAAAAAAGCTGTTGACCTCAGGCTTGAAAGCTCCAATTGACCCCCAGCAGCCACAGCCTTTTTGTGGGGAAGAGAGTGCCCGCTTTCTACCACCCTTTGTGCGAAAGTCAGGCGTGCAATGGAACAGTCGGCGCTCGCCTGGATGGGCGCAGCCGCAGCAGCACGCAGGAATCTCGACACCGTCCTCCGCAGGGCACGCTTGTCCGCCCACAGCCCCGCCAACAGCCTCGGCGTCCAGCCCCTCCATCGCCGAGGCTTCAGCGTGTACTGACTGCGGGCGAGCACTGCGGCGACTCGGCAAGGTCGCCCCGGCGGCACCTCCCAGTCTGCCGAGCGAAAGAGGCCAGCAGAAGAACATGCAGGGGAGGGGGGAACTGATTTTAATGCAGCGAGTTGTTGTGATCTGGAACGCGCTGCCTGAAAGGGCGGTGGGAGCAGATTCAATGGTAACTTTCAAAAAAGGGAATTGGAGAAATACTTGAAAGGAAAAAAAAATCAGGACTGTGGGGAGAGAGTTGGGGACGGGGTGGGACTTGTTGGATAATTCACCAAAGAACTGGCACAGGCACGATGGGCCGAACGGCCTCCTTCTGTGCCGTATCATTCTATGATTCTATCAGTAGGAAAAGAGCAGCAAGACCACAGGGGTACACTCCCGTGTGGATGAGGGTAGTGCAGTTGATGTAATCTACATGGACTAGGTGTGGGGATGAGGGTAGTGCAGATGATGTAGTCTACATGGACTAGGTGTGTGGATGAGGGTAGTGCAGATGATGTAGTCTACATGGACTAGGTGTGTGGATGAGGGTAGTGCAGATGGTGTAGTCTACATGGACTAGGTGTGTGGATGAGGGTGGTGCAGTTGATGTAGTCTACATGGACTAGGTGTGTGGATGAGGTTAGTGCAGATGATGTAGTCTACATGGACTAGGTGTGTGGATGAGGGTAGTGCAGTTGATGTAGTCTACATGGACTAGGTGTGTGGATGAGGGTAGTGCAGATGATGTAGTCTACATGGACTAGGTGTGTGGATGAGGGTAGTGCAGATGATGTAGTCTACATGGACTAGGTGTGTGGATGAGGGTAGTGCAGATGATGTAGTCTACATGGACTAGGTGTGTGGATGAGGGTAGTGCAGTTGATGTAGTCTACATGGACTAGGTGTGTGGATGAGGGTGGTGCAGTTGATGTAGTCTACATGGACTAGGTGTGTGGATGAGGTTAGTGCAGATGATGTAGTCTACATGGACTAGGTGTGTGGATGAGGGTAGTGCAGTTGATGTAGTCTACATGGACTAGGTGTGTGGATGAGGGTAGTGCAGATGATGTAGTCTACATGGACTAGGTGTGTGGATGAGGGTAGTGCAGATGATGTAGTCTACATGGACTAGGTGTGTGGATGAGGGTAGTGCAGATGATGTAGTCTACATGGACTAGGTGTGTGGATGAGGGTAGTGCAGTTGATGTAGTCTACATGGACTAGGTGTGTGGATGAGGGTAGTGCAAATGATGTAGTCTACATGGACTAGGTGTGGGGATGAGGGTAGTGCAGTTGATGTAGTCTACATGGACTAGGTGTGTGGATGAGGGTAGTGCAGATGATGTAGTCTACATGGACTAGGTGTGTGGATGAGGGTAGTGCAGATGATGTAGTCTACATGGACTAGGTGTGTGGATGAGGGTAGTGCAGTTGATGTAGTCTACATGGACTAGGTGTGTGGATGAGGGTAGTGCAGATGATGTAGTCTACATGGACTAGGTGTGTGGATGAGGGTAGTGCAGATGATGTAGTCTACATGGACTAGGTGTGTGGATGAGGGTAGTGCAGTTGATGTAGTCTACATGGACTAGGTGTGTGGATGAGGATAGTGCAGTTGATGTAGTCTACATGGACTATGTGTGTGGATGAGGGTAATGCAGATGATGTAGTCTACATGGACTAGGTGTGCGGATGAGGGTAGTGCAGATGATGTAGTCTACATGGACTAGGTGTGTGGATGAGGGTAGTGCAGATGATGTAGTCTACATGGACTAGGTGTGCGGATGAGGGTAGTGCAGTTGATGTAGTCTACATGGACTAGGTGTGCGGATGAGGGTAGTGCAGATGATGTAGTCTACATGGACTAGGTGTGTGGATGAGGGTAGTGCAGATGATGTAGTCTACATGGACTAGGTGTGTGGATGAGGGTAGTGCAGATGATGTAGTCTACATGGACTAGGTGTGTGGATGAGGGTAGTGCAGTTGATGTAGTCTACATGGACTAGGTGTGTGGATGAGGGTAGTGCAGTTGATGTAGTCTACATGGACTATGTGTGTGGATGAGGGTAATGCAGATGATGTAGTCTACATGGACTAGGTGTGCGGATGAGGGTAGTGCAGATGATGTAGTCTACATGGACTAGGTGTGTGGATGAGGGTAGTGCAGATGATGTAGTCTACATGGACTAGGTGTGCGGATGAGGGTAGTGCAGTTGATGTAGTCTACATGGACTAGGTGTGCGGATGAGGGTAGTGCAGATGATGTAGTCTACATGGACTAGGTGTGTGGATGAGGGTAGTGCAGTTGATGTAGTCTACATGGACTAGGTGTGTGGATGAGGGTAGTGCAGATGATGACGTCTACATGGACTAGGTGTGTGGATGAGGGTAGTGCAGATTATGTAATCTACATGGACTAAGTGTGTGGATGAGGGTAGTGCAGTTGATGTAGTCTACATGGACTAGGTGTGTGGATGAGGGTAGTGCAGATGATGTAGTCTACATGGACTAGGTGTGTGGATGAGGGTAGTGCAGATGATGTAGTCTACATGGACTAGGTGTGTGGATGAGGGTAGTGCAGATGATGTAGTCTACATGGACTAGGTGTGTGGATGAGGGTAGTGCTGTTGATGTAGTCTACATGGACTATGTGTGTGGATGAGGGTAGTGCAGATGATGTAGTCTACATGGACTAGGTGTGTGGATGAGGATAGTGCAGATGATGTCGTCCACATGGACTAGGTGTGTGGCTGAGGGTAGTGCAGATGATGTAGTCTACATGGACTAGGTGTGTGGATGAGGGTAGTGCAGTTGGTGTAGTCTACATGGACTAGGTGTGTGGATGAGGGTAGTGAATTTGATGTAGTCTACATGGACTAGGTGTGTGGATGAGGGTAGTGCAGATGATGTAGTCTACATGGACTAGGTGTGTGGATGAGGGTAGTGCAGTTGATGTAGTCTACATGGACTTGGTGTGTGGATGAGGGTAGTGCAGATGATGTAGTCTACATGGACTAGGTGTGTGGATGAGGGTAGTGCAGATGATGTAGTCTACATGGACTAGGTGTGTGGATGAGGGTAGTGCAGATGATGTAGTCTACATGGACTAGGTGTGTGGATGAGGGTAGTGCAGTTGGTGTAGTCTACATGGACTAGGTGTGTGGATGAGGGTAGTGAATTTGATGTAGTCTACATGGACTAGGTGTGTGGATGAGGGTAGTGCAGATGATGTAGTCTACATGGACTAGGTGTGTGGATGAGGGTAGTGCAGATGATGTAGTCTACATGGACTAGGTGTGTGGATGAGGGTAGTGCAGATGATGTAGTCTACATGGACTAGGTGTGTGGATGAGGGTAGTGCAGTTGATGTAGTCTACATGGACTAGGTATGGGGATGAGGGTAGTGCAGATGATGTAGTCTACATGGACTAGGTGTGTGGATGAGGGTAGTGCAGATGATGTAGTCTGCATGGACTAGGTGTGTGGATGAGGGTAGTGCAGATGATGTAGTCTACATGGACTAGGTGTGTGGATGAGGGTAGTGCAGTTGATGTAGTCTACATGGACGACGTGTGTGGATGAGGGTAGTGCAGATGATGTAGTCTACATGGACTAGGTGTGTGGATGAGGGTAGTGAATTTGATGTAGTCTACATGGACTAGGTGTGTGGATGAGGGTAGTGCAGATGATGTAGTCTACATGGACTAGGTGTGTGGATGAGGGTAGTGCAGATGATGTAGTCTACATGGACTAGGTGTGTGGATGAGGGTAGTGCAGATGATGTAGTCTACATGGACTAGGTGTGTGGATGAGGGTAGTGCAGTTGATGTAGTCTACATGGACTAGGTGTGTGGATGAGGGTAGTGCAGTTGATGTAGTCTGCATGGACTAGGTATGGGGATGAGGGTAGTGCAGTTGATGTAGTCTACATGGACTAGGTGTGTGGATGAGGGTAGTGCAGATGATGTAGTCTGCATGGACTAGGTGTGTGGATGAGGGTAGTGCAGATGATGTAGTCTACATGGACTAGGTGTGTGGATGAGGGTAGTGCAGTTGATGTAGTCTACATGGACTAGGTGTGTGGATGAGGGTAGTGCAGATGATGTAGTCTACATGGACTCGGTGTGTGAATGATGGTAGTGCAGATGATGTAGTCTACATGGACTAGGTGTGTGGATGAGGGTAGTGCAGTTGATGTAGTCTACATGGACTAGGTGTGCGGATGAGGGTGGTGCAGTTGATGTAGTCTACATGGACTAGATGTGTGGATGAGGGTAGTGCAGATGATGTCTTCATGGACTAGTGTGTGGATGAGGGTAGTGCAGATGATGTAGTCTACATGGACTTCAGTAAGGATTTTGACAAAGTCCCACTTGGGAGACTGGTCAAGAAGATAAGAGCCCATGGGATCCAGGGCAATTTGGCACATTGGATCCAAAATTGGCTTAGTGGCAGGAGGCAGAGGGTGATGGTCGAAGGTTGTTTTTGTGACTGGAAGCCTGTGTCCAGTGGGGTACCACAGGGATCGGTGCTGGGTCCTTTGCTGTTTGTAGTGTACATTAATGATTTAGATGTGAATGTAGGAGGTATGATCAGTACGTTCGCAGATGACACGAAAATTGGTGGAGTGGTAAATAGCGAGGAGGGAAGCCTCAGGCTACAGGACGATATAGACGGGTTGGTCAGATGGGCAAAACAGTGGCAAATGGAATTTAACCCTGAGAAGTGTGAGGTGATGCATTTTGGGAGGGCTAACAAGGCAAGGGAACACACAATAAATGGTAGGACCCTAGGAAAGACCGAGGATCAGAGGGACCCTGGTGTGCATGCACATAGATCCCTGAAGGCAGCAGGACAGGTAGATAAGGTGGTTAAAAAGGCATATGGGATACTAGCCTTCATTAGCCGAGGCATAAAATATAAGAGCAGGGAGGTTATGAGGGAGCTGTATAAAATGCTAGTTAGACCACAGCTGGAATACTGTGTGCAGTTCTGGTCACCACACTGTAGGAGGGATGTGATTACATTGGAGAGGGTGCAGAGGAGATTCACCAGGGTGTTACCTGGCTGGAGCGCTTCAGCTATGAAGAAAGACTGGACAGGCTGGGGTTGTTTTCCTTAGAGCAGAGAAGGCTGAGGGGGGACCTGATTGAGGTGTACAAAATGATGAGGGGCATAGATAGGGTAGATAGAAAGGAACTTTTCCCCTTAGTAGAGGGGTCAATAACCAGGGGGCATAGTTTCAAGGTAAGGGGCAGGAGGTTTAGAGGGGATTTGAGGAAAATCCTTTTCACCCAGAGGGTGGTTGGAATCTGGAACTCACTGCCTGAAAGGGTGGTAGAGGCAGGAACCCTCACAACATTCAAGAAGCATTTAGATGAGCACTTGAAATGCCATAGCATACAAGGCTACGGACCAAGTGCTGGAAAATGGGATTAGAATAGACGGGGCTTGATGGCTGGCGCGGACACGATGGGCCGAAGGGCCTCTTCCTGTGCTGTATAACTCTATGACTTCTACACACAAAGGGTGGTAGAGGTTTGGAACTCTCTTCTGCATCCTGACCTGGGCGCATATATCACCGTTCCTTCGTTGCCGGTGGGGATGTTACACTTTTTCAAGGAGGCTTTGAGCGTTTCCTCTGCCCACCTGGGGCTCTCTTGCCGAGCCGGAGCTCCAAGTAGAGCACTTGTTTTGGGAGTCTCGTATTGGGCATGCGGACAATGTGACCCGTCCATCGGAGCTGATCGAGCGTGGTCAAAGCTTCGATGCTGGGGATGTTGGCCTGAGCAAGAACACCGACGTTGGTGCGCCTATCCTGCCAATGGATTTGCAGGATCTTGCGGAGGCAGCGTTGGTGTTACCACTCCAGTGCTTTGAGGTGCCTGCTGTACATGGTCCATGTCTCTGAGGCAAAGAGCAGGGCGGGTATCACTGCTGCTCTGTAGACCATGAGCTTAGTGCCGGGTTTGAGGTCCTGGCCTTCAAACACTCTCTTCCTCAGGCGACCGAAGGTTGCACTGGCACACTGAAGGCGGTGTTGGACTTCATCGTCGACGTCTGCCCTTGTTGACAGTAGGCCCCCGAGGTATGGAAAGTGGTCCACGTTGTCCAAGGCCTTCTCATGGATTTTGATAAGGGCAAGGGCAGCAGGTACAGGGAACACCACCACCTCCAAGTTGCCCTCCAAGTCACACACGCCTACCTGACTTGGAAATATATCGGCCGTTGCTTGATCGTCGCTGGGTCAAAATCCTGGAACTCCCTCCCTAACAGCACTGTGGGAGCACCTTCACCACACGGACTGCAGCGGTTCAAGAAGGCGGCTCACCACCACCTTCTCCAGGGCGATTAGGGATGGGCAATAAATGCCGGCCTCGCCAGCGACGCCCACATCCCGGAGAATAAAAAAAAAACATAGGCCCAGAAATTCGGGTCGGGGGCTTCCCGCAGGTGCAAGCCCCCGACCTACACTTACCTAGCGCACCGGCCGTTGAGCTCTGGGCCTGCGTGGAATTCCTCTCCGGGGCCTGGCCCAGAGGCCGGCGCGCTGTGCTTGCGTGTCCCAGGGGCGTAGTTAGTGCGATGCGTCCCCTGGGATCACGTGAGCCATGGGCAACCAATCGGAGGAGGCCCATTCATAAGATTGACAGAAAGACCTGTCAAAACGTATGAATGCTGAGGGCCCAAAACAGTAGTTAACCTTCAAATAAATTTTTAAAAAATCACACTTTTTAAATAAACTATAAATTACATTAAATAACTATTTTAAACAATAATTTAAATTTTTGAAAAGAGTAATTTTATAAAAAAACGGGCTAAAAATAAACTTACCTTGCTTTAAAGTATTTAAAAATAACAAACCTGTGGAAAAAATGTTTTAATTTTAATTAATTTACCACTTACCTTTTAAAATGCAGGCCTTACGCCTGGTTTTCACATTTCTAAAATCTAAAGACTTACCCTCACGGAAAAACCTGTGAAAAAAAACGTAAGTTCAAAGCGCACACGCAGACTCCAGCGCGCCACGCGTTCGACCTCTGAACCCCTTGGTTCAGAGGATCGGAAGTGCCGGTTTCCCGCGCAGGCGCAGTGCAGGCAAGGAACCGGCACTTCCATCGGGTCCACGCGCGAGCACCTCGTGCGTACTCACGCATTGGGACCCGAATTTCTGGGCCATAGGGTCTAAGAGCAAATGGCTTTCCGCTTCCTCTTGCATCTTTTCATATTGCACTTTAGGCATGTATCGTACAGTTGAATTTTGTGGTCTGCTATGCTCTCTAGTGCCCTCTTTTTATAAATGTATCAGCAGATTCGCAGTGGCATTGTCCGCAGCAAGCGGCAGTGTTATAGCAGGTAATCCACAATATATTATTCTGCCGTCAAGATGGAGATTGGGTGAACATATCCTGTTCCTTTAAGTCACAAAGAAAGACTTGCATTTATATAGCACCTTTCGCGAGCTCAGGACTTTCCCAAAGCGCTTTACAGCCAATGAAGTACTTTTGAAGTATAAACATAGAAACACAGAAGATAGGAGCAGGAGTAGGCCATTCGGCCCCTCGAGCCTGTTCCGCCATTCAATGAGATCATGGCTGATCATCCAAATTCAGTACCCTGTCCCTGCCTTCTCCCCATATCCCTTGATCCCTTTAGCCTTAAGAAATATATCCAACTCTTTCTTGAATATATTTAATGAACTGGCCTCCACCGCCCTCTGTGGCAGAGAATTCCACAGGTTCACCACTCTCTGGGTGAAGAAATTCCTCATTTCAGTCCTAAATGGCTTACCCCTTATCCATAGACTGTGACCCCTGGTTCTGGACACCCCCGCCATCAGAAACATCCTTTCTGCATCTAGTCTGTCCAGACCTGACAGAATTTTATAGGTTTCGATGAGATCCCCTCGCAATCTTCTAAACTCCAGTGAGTATAAGCCCAATCGACCCAATCTCTCCTCGTACGTCATTCCTGCCATCCCAGGTATCAGCCTGGTGAATCTTCGCTGCACTCTCTCCATGGCAAGAACATCCTTCCTCAGGTAAGGCGACCAAAACTACACACAATACTCAAGGTGCGGTCTCACCAAGGCCCTGTACAACTGTAGCAAGACATCCTTGTTCCTGTACTCGAACTCTCTTGCTACAAAGGCCAACATACCATTTGCCTTCTTAACCGCCTGCTGCACCTGCATGCTTACCTTCAGCGACAAGGACACCCAGGTCTCGTTGCACTTCCCCTTCTCCCAATCTATTGCCATTCAGATAATAACCTGCCTTCCTGTTTTTGCCACCAAAGTGGATAACCTCACATTTATCCACATTATAGTGCATTTGCCATTTTTCTGCCCAATCACCCAACCTGTCCAAATCTTACTGGAGTTTCACGGCATCCTCACAGCACACACGCCCACCCAGCTTTGTGTCGCTGTTGCAATGTTGGCAGCCAATTTGCGCACAGCAAGCTCCCACAAACAGCAACGTGGTAAGGAGCGGATCTCTGCAGACACTTGGGGCTTCCAAGTCTCGGCTGTTGTCAATCCGCACCTCAATAACTTAAGCTTGTGGTCTATTAAGCACGGCAATGGATTTCTCTACACACACTCAAGTCACCAAAAGTAAAGCACTTCATCTTGAAGTTGTAATATCATTAAAATGCAGTTGTGCATATTATGAGGGGTTTTGAGAGAGCAGATAGCAAGAAACTGTTTCCACCGGCAGAAGGGTCGGAAACCAGAGGACACCGATTGAAGATAATTGGCAAAAGAACCAGGGGGGGGGGGGGGGGGGAAAGAGGAGGAGAATGTCTTTTACGCAGCGAGTTGTTGTGATCTGGTACGCGCTGCCTGAAAGGGCGGTGGTAGCAAATTCAATAGTGACATTCAAAAGGGGGAATTGGAGAAATACTCGAAAAGTAAACATTTGCAGGCTATGGGGAAAGAGCAAGGGGAGGGCGGGAGTAGGGCTAATTGGAGAGCTCTTTCAAATTGCCGGCACAGGCACGGTGGGCCAAATGGCCTCCTCCTGTGCTCTATCATTCTATGATTCTATTCCTCCTGTGTAATTTCCCTTTAATGACCTCCCTTTCTCTTTCCCCCACCCCAGTTGCTTCCTCCGTGTACCGTCCCCGGTGTCTTATCACGAGTTGCTCTGCTGTGATGCCCTCCCCTGTCGAATAGCCGGCATTCGCTGAATCGGCTCCCATATGGTGGGGGGCGGGATGAGGGGGAAAGACTGGCCATTTTGGTCGGGTACCAGAGACGCCGAAGAGGGTTGTGGGTTCAAGACCCACTCCAGAGACTTGAGCACAAAAATCTAGGATGACGCTCCCAATGCAGTACTGAGGGAGCGCCGAACTGTCGGAGGGGCAGTACTGAGGGAGCGCCGCACTGTCGGAGGGGCGGTACTGAGGGAGCGCCGCACTGTCGGAGGGGCGGTACTGAGGGAGCGCCGCACTGTCGGAGGGGCGGTACTGAGGGAGCGCCGCACTGTCGGAGGGGCGGTACTGAGGGAGCGCCGCACTGTCGGAGGGGGCGGTACTGAGGGAGCGCCGCACTGTCGGAGGGGCAGTACTGAGGGAGCGCCGCACTGTCGGAGGGGCAGTACTGAGGGAGCGCCGCACTGTCGGAGGGGCGGGACTGAGGGAGCGCCGCACTGTCGAGGGGCACTACTGAGGGAGCGCCGCACTGTCGGAGGGACGGTACTGAGGGAGCGCCGCACTGTCGGAGGGGCGGTACTGAGGGAGCGCCGCACTGTCGAGGGGCAGTACTGAGGGAGCGCCGCACTGTCGGAGGGGCAGTACTGAGGGAGCGCCGCACTGTCGGAGGGGCGGTACTGAGGGAGCGCCGCAGTGTCAGAGGGGCGGTACTGAGGGAGCGCCGCAGTGTCGGAGGGACAGTACTGAGGGAGCGCCGCACTGTCGGAGGGGGCGGTACTGAGGGAGCGCCGCACTGTCGGAGGGGCAGTACTGAGGGAGCACCGCACTGTCGGAGGGGCGGTACTGAGGGAGCGCCGCACTGTCAGAGTGGCGGTACTGAGGGAGCGCCACACTGTCGGAGGGGCCGTCTTTCGGACGAGACGTTAAACCGAGGCCCCGTCTGCCCTCTCAGGTGGATGTAAAAGATCCCACGGCCACTATTGGAAGAAGAGCAGGAGGGAGTTCTCCCCGGTGTCCTGGGGCCAATATTTATCCCTCAACCAACATCACAAAAACAGATGATCCGGTCATTACCACGTTGCTGTTTGTGGGAGCTTGCTGTGCGCAAATTGGCTGCCGCGTATCTCATATTACATTCCAAAAGAAGTACTTAATTGGCTGTAAAGCGCTTTGGGAGGTCCGGTGGTCGTGAAAGGCGCAGATAGAAATGCAAGTCTTTCTTTTTTATCCAACTCCCGTCCTTTAATCGGGGAAGCCGGGCTTGTGCTATTCGCACGTGGGAGGCATCGCAACTGACCTTTGAGCCCGAACGGCCTCAGTTGTGATATTTTAGGGTTAGCATTGAATTACTCTCTTTGTATCAGTGCAATGTCAATGATTTCAGCATCTGGCTGCTGAGAAACCCTGAAAATAAATGCAGAGTTTGCAGACGACACAAAGCTGGGTGGGCGTGTGTGCTGTGAGGAGGATGCCGAGAAACTCCAGTATGATTTGGACAGCTTGGGTGATTGGGCAGAAGCATGGCAGGTGCAGTATAATGTGGATAAATGCGAGGTTATTCACTTTGGTGGCAAAAACAGGAAGGCAGATTATCTGAACGGCAATAGATTGGGAGAAGGGGAAGTGCAACGAGACCTGGGCGTCCTTGTGCACCAGTCGCTGAAGGTAAGCATGCAGGTGCAGCAGGCGGTTAAGAAGGCAAATGGTATGTTGGCCTTCATAGCGAGAGGGTTCGAGTACAGGAACAAGGATGTCTTGCTGCAGTTGTACAGGGCCTTGGTGAGACCACACCTTGAGTATTGTGTGCAGTTTTGGTCACCACCTTATCTGAGGAAGGATGTTCTTGCCATGGAGGGAGTGCAGCGAAGATTCACCAGACTGCTATCTGGGATGGCAGGAATGACGTATGAGGGGAGATTGGGACGATTGGGCTGATACTTGCTGGAGTTTAGAAGAATGAGAGGGGATCTCATTGAAACGTATAAAATTCTAACAGGACTAGACAGACTAAATGCAGGAAGGATGTTCCCGATGGTCGGGGAGTCCAGAACCAGGGGTCACAGTCTAAGGATAAGGGGTAAGCCATTTAGGACAGAGATGAGGAGGAATTTCTTCACCCAGAGAGTGGTGAACCTGTGGAATTCTCTACCACAGAAGGCAGTGGAGGCCAATTCATTAAATATATTCAAGGAGTTGGATATATTTCTTAAGGCTAAAGGGATCAAGGGATATGGGGAGAAAGCAGGTATAGGGTACTGAGTTTGGATGATCAGCCATGATCTCATTGAATGGCGGAGCAGGCTCGAGGGGCCAAATGGCCAACTCCTGCTCCTATCTTCTATGTTTCTATCCAACTCCCGTCCTTTATGGGGAAGCCGGGCTTGTGCTATTCGCACGTGGGAGGCATCGCAACTGACCTTTGAGCCTGATATTTAGGGTTAGCATTGAATTAATCTCCTTCTACCAGTGCAATATCAATGATTTCAGCATCTGGCTGCTGCTGAAAGAAACCCTGAAAATAAAAGCAGAGTTTTAAGGCAGAGATTGCCATGAATTGGTTGGGTTAGGACAGCAGGTAAGTGGCGGCTTTTTTAACTGAACAGCTCAGAACAACAAACTATTTGACTCAAGCGAGCTCATTGTTAAAATAATCAAGAACAACAAACCAAACAAAAATTCCCAGGCAGAAAGGTGACCCAGCGCCTCTCAATCTAACTTGACTCAGCACGAGTGATTGACGGCGACCAATGGGAACGGCGGTTAAGGGACCCGCACACCCCGGCCAGCCAATCAGCGGCGAGCGAACCAGCTGCCAAGTTCGTGTGCGAGGCCCGCCGAACGTTAAATTGGTTAAAAAACCCGCTTAAAATCTCGCACGGCTGTGTAATGTTATCTTAATAACGTAATTACGAGTCTCTCAAGCAGTTGTAGTGGAGTGACATTTATTCAGTCTTGACTCAACACATATAGAAACAGTCAGTGTAACTACACCGTTGAACTAATTGCAGGTAGGTATAAACCTTACCCACACCCAGGAGTCCATTAACTGTTTACAGTCTTATCAATCCCTGTCTACAGGTCAAGTTTAACTACAGGCTTTCTGGTGCGCTGTGACCTGCGTGGCTGAACAGGTGTTTGCTGAACCACCCCAGTTGTATCCCTTAAGTTCATGTCTGTACCACACAGGTCCCTTGTCACATTATCACTACTGTGTCCTTCGCCACTTTGTGGCATTTCCCTCATCTCGTCATCCTCTCCGTCCTCCTGAGGCTGAAAGGTCTCTGTGGTTTTCAGTAGGTGCCTCCTGAAACACATTGCCGTTCTCTGTCATGACATATTTTCACTGCTGCATCCAAATTTAGGTCAATGTCTCTAAGCATTCTCTCCCTCGCCTTCTTGTCAAGTATTCCAAAAACAACTTGATCGCGTATCATCGATTCCTTCAGGTCCCTAAAGTTGCATGTTCGTGCTTTTATTTTCAAGTCCGTCAAAAAAACATCAAAGGATTCTCCTTGCTTTTGCACGCGGGAGTGAAACACGAATCTCTCATACGTTTCATTCTTTTTTGGCATGCAGTATTCGTCGAACCGTTCTATCACCTTGTCCAGATCATTCTTATCGTCTTCGGCTGCAAACGTAAATGTATTAAACAGCTCGATTGCCTGCGAGCCAGCCACTGTTAGCAACAAAGCTACTTTACATGTTCCAGAGATAGTTGAAGCGTCAATCGCTGTGAGGTAGAAAAAAAAGCGTTGCTTGAAGACACGCCAATTTTTATCCAAATTTCCTTCTAGTTGCAGGCTAGCCGGAGGTTTTATTCCTTCCATTGTTGTAGTATGTCCTGATCGTGAGTTCTATAAATCCTGGTACCATGTAATGTTATCTTAATAACGTAATTACGAGTCTCCCAAGCAGTTGAAGTGGAGTGCCATTTATTCAGTCCGGACTCTGTCTCCAAGTCCAGTACCTCAAACATGGCCAAGATGGCGTCGGATCCCGACACCGGATATGACGTCAGCAGTCAACCAGCTGTCAATCAAACCTTGCTGCGCTTACTGACCCAGCGCCTCTCAATCTAACTTGACTCAGCACGAGTGATTGATGTCGACGCTGATCAATAGGAACGGCGGTTAAGGGACCCGCCCACCCCAGCCAGCCAATCAGCGGCGAGCAAACCAGCTGCCAAGTTAGTGTGCGAGGCCCGCCAAAACGTTAAGTCGGTTAGAAAACCCCACTTTTCACGCCGACAAGGCCGGAGAACAGAAAAAAACACGCTAATAAATGTCGATAGCTGAACGTAGAAAGGCGTTATGAACGCTTGAGATCTCACCACAAACGGCTCATTTGGAGGCCCCGTGAAGAGGGGGGCGGGACCGCGCAGCGCCGATTGAAGGCGCCCTCCACCCGAACTCCGAACCTGCTGGCTTTCCCGATTGACATGGGCCGCGTCCAATCAGAAGTCGGCGTGCCCATCCCGCCTCCTCCGACTATCCAATCGGATCGCCGGAAAGGGAGGAGGGGGGCGGGACCGGGCAGCGCCGATTGAAGGCGCCCTCCACTCGAACTCCTAACCTGCTGGCTTTCCCGATTGACATGGGCCGTGTCCAATCAGAAGCCGGCATCCGCACCCCGCCTCCTCCGACTATCCAATCGGAGCGCCGGAAAGAGAGGGGGGGCGGGACCGCGCAGCGCCGATTGAAGGCGCACTCCCCCCGAACCCTAACCTGCTGGCTATCCCGATTGACATGGGCCGCGTCCAATCAGAAGCCGGCGTCCGCATCCCGCCTCCTCCGGCTATCCAATCGGAGCGCCGGAAAAGAGGGGGGGCGGGAGTTTCCCAGCAAGTTTGGTTGACGGGCAAACAGTATTTTTTAACGATTTTTTTTTCTCTCAAAAAAAGAACAAAATAATAAAATGAGGGGAAAAAAAAGAATTATGAGGAAGGAATTTTTTTGGGGGGTGATTGATGTGAAAAGAAAACCGACTGGAGATTTTGAAAGTTGGTGAGGGGAGGGAGGACTAACGTTGACATGGCGCGCCTGATTGACGGCGCGGCCAGCCAATGGGAGAGCGGAGCGAGCACTTCCGGCGGGGGATTGACCAATCGGAGTGGCCGCGGGGGGCAGGACTCCAGAGGCCGAGGCCGAGTAAGTTATTAAGGTATTAAATATATATAAAGATTGTTTTTTTTGTAATGGTCGGAGATGGGGGGGAAATCAAGGAGGTTATTTATGCTGTGGGGAGGTGTATGAGAGGGTGTGTGAGGGGAGAGGGTTGCTAAGGGTGGGAGTGTGTGTGTGTATGGTAATGGCGGCCGGGGTAGGCCTGAGTGGAGAGGGGGGTCGGTGCAATTGGCTCAATCCCCTGACCCCCCTCTCCCCCGATCGCTGACCCCAATACCCTGACCCACCCTCTAGGGGGCCAATGCTCTGGCCCCGCCCCCTCCTCTCTACCTGCGAGCTTCCAACCTGTCACTCAAGCGCTGGACCACCTGGTCGGTGGCTCAGTGGGTTCGCCCGCACCCCCTTACTCTTTTGTGTATTGGCACTCTTGGTTAGAGGGTTCGAGCCCCGCACCTGCCCACACACTTTTTCAAAAGCAACACACACAAAAAAAAAATGTAAGATTAAAGGAAGACTTGGCAGTTCAGAGAAAGAAACACACAATCTGGTCAGCATCGCATTGCTGTGCACAAATTGGGGCTGCTGCGTTTCCCCCGTGACCACACTTCAAAAAACTATTTCTTTGGCTGTAAAGCGCTTTGGGACGTCCTGAGGTGGTCGTGAAAGGCGCTGGCCCCAGGAATAACTCTTCTTCGAAATAGCGCCCGCGGGATCTTTTACATCCACCTGAGAGAGCAGACGGGGCCTCGGTTTACTGTCTCATCCGAAAGACGGTGCCCTCTCAGTACCGCCCCTCCGACAGTGTGGCGCTCCCTCAGTACCGCCCCTCCGACAGTGTGGCGCTCCCTCAGTACCGCCCCTCCGACAGTGTGGCGCTCCCTCAGTACCGCCCCTCCGACAGTGTGGCGCTCCCTCAGTACCGCCCCTCCGACAGTGTGGCGCTCCCTCAGGACCGCCCCTCCGACAGTGCGGCGATTCCTCAGTACTGCCCCTCCGACAGTGCGGCGCTCCCTCAGTACCGCCCCTCCGACAGTGCGGAGCTTCCTCAGTCCTGGCCCTCCGACAGTGTGGCGCTCCCTCAGTACCGCCCCTCCGACAGTGCGGTGCTCCCTCAGTACCGCCCCTCCGACAGTGCGGCACTCCCTCAGTACCGCCCCTCCGACAGTGTGGCACTCCCTCAGTACCGCCCCTCCGACAGTGCTACGCTCCCTCAGTACCGCCCCTCCGATAGTGCGGCGATTCCTCAGTACTGCCCCTCCAACAGTGCGGCGCTCCCTCAGTACCGCCCCTCCGACAGTGCGGTGCTCCCTCAGTACCGCCCCTCCAACAGTGCGGCGCTCCCTCAGTACCGCCCCTCCGACAGTGCGGTGCTCCCTCAGTACCGCCCCTCCGACAGTGCGGCGCTCCCTCAGTACCGCCCCTCCGACAGTGCGGCGTTCCCTCAGTACTGCCCCTCTGACAGTGCGGCGATTCCTCAGTACCGCCCCTCCGACAGTGCGGCACTCCCTCAGTACCGCCCCTCCGACAGTGCGGCGATTCCTCAGTACCGCCCCTCCAACAGTGCGGCGCTCCCTCAGTACCGCCCCTCCGACAGTGCGGTGCTCCCTCAGTACCGCCCCTCCGACAGTGCGGCGCTCCCTCAGTACCGCCCCTCCGACAGTGCGGTGCTCCCTCAGTACCGCCCCTCCGACAGTGCGGCGCTCCCTCAGTACCGCCCCTCCGACAGTGCGGCGTTCCCTCAGTACTGCCCCTCTGACAGTGCGGCGATTCCTCAGTACCGCCCCTCCGACAGTGCGGCACTCCCTCAGTACCGCCCCTCCGACAGTGCGGCGATTCCTCAGTACCGCCCCTCCGACAGTGCGGCGCTCCCTCAGTACTGCCCCTCCGACAGTGCGGCGCTCCCTCAGTACTGCCCCTCCGACAGTGCGGCACTCCCTCAGTACCGCCCCTCCGACAGTGCGGCACTCCCTCAGTACCGCCCCTCCGACAGTGCGGCGATTCCTCAGTACCGCCCCTCCAACAGTGCGGCGCTCCTTCATCACTGCACTGGAGTGCCAGCCTAACTTTTATGTGCTCAAGTTTCTGGAGTGGGACTTGAACCCATGACCTGTCTGACTTAGAAGCAAGTGTACTACCAACTGAGCCACAGCTGACACTGATAAGATAAGAGAGTCTAGCTTTTTATAGGCAGTTCATTGAAGGTTCACGAGGTTGATTCCTGAGATGAAGGGGTTGTCTTATGAGGAAAGGTTGAGCAGGTTGGGCCGATACTCATTGGGGTTTAGAAGAATGAGAGGGGATCTTATTGAAACATATAAGATTCTGAGGGGGCTCGACAGGGTAGATGCTGAGAGGATGTTTCCCCTCGTGGGGGAATCTAGAACTCGGGGGCACAGTTTCAGAATAAGGAGTCGCCCTTTTAAAACATAGAAACATAGAAGATAGGAGCAGGAGTCGGCCATTCGGCCCCTCGAGCCTGCTCCGCCATTTAATGAGATCATGGCTGATCATCCAAATTCAGTACCCTGTCCCTGCTTTCTCCCCATACCCATTGATCCCTTTAGCCTTAAGAAATATATCCAACTCCTTCTTGAATATATTTAATGAATTGGCCTCCACTGCCTTCTGTGGTAGAGAATTCCACAGGTTCACCACTCTCTGGGTGAAGAAATTCCTCCTCATCTCAGTCCTAAATGGCTTACCCCTTAACCTTAGACTGTGACCCCTGGTTCTGGACTCCCCCGCCATCGGGAACATCCTTCCTGCATCTAATCTGTCTAGTCCTGTTAGAATTTTATAAGTTTCAATGAGATCCCCTCTCATTCTTCTAAACTCCAGCGAGTACAAGCCCAATCGACACAATCTCTCCTCATACGTCATTCCTGCCATCCCAGGTATCAGCCTGGTGAATCTTCGCTGCACTCCCTCCATGGCAAGAACATCCTTCCTCAGATAAGGCGACCAAAACTGCACACAATACTCAAGGTGTGGTCTCACCAAGGCCCTGTACAACTGCAGCAAGACATCCTTGTTACTGTACTCGAACCCTCTCGCTACGAAGGCCAACATACCATTTGCCTTCTTAACCGCCTGCTGCACCTGCATGCTTACCTTCAGCGACTGGTGCACAAGGACACCCAGGTCTCGTTGCACTTCCCCTTCTCCCAATCTATTGCCGTTCAGATAATAATCTGCCTTCCTGTTTTTGACACCAAAGTGGATAACCTCGCATTTATCCACGTTATACTGCATCTGCCCAATCACCCAACCTGTCCAAATCATCCTGGAAGGTTCACACGGTTGATTCCTGAAATGAGGGGGTTGTCTTATGAGGAAAGGTTGAGCAGGTTGGGCCGATACTCATTGGAGTTTAGAAGAATGAGAGGGGATCTTATTGAAACATATAAGGTTCTGAGGGGGCTCGACAGGGTAGATGCTGAGAGGATGTTTCCCCTCGTGGGGGAATCTAGAACTCGGGGGCACAGTTTCAGAATAAAGGGTCGCCCTTTTAGAACGGAGATGAGGAGGAATTTCTTCTCTCAGAGGGTCGTAAATCTGTGGAATTCTCTGCCCCAGAGAGCCGTGGAGGCTGGGTCATTAGGTCGACAGGTTTTTGAACGATAAAGGAGTCGCGGGTTATGGGGCGCGGGCGGGGAAGTGGAGTTGAGGCCAAGATCAGATCAGCCATGATCTTATTGAATGGCGGAGCAGGCTCGACGGGCCGAATGGCCGACTCCTGCTCCTATTTCTTATATGTCCTTAAAAAGCGCCTTTCACAACCACCGGACGTCTCAAAGCGCTTTACAGCCAATGAAGTACTTTTGAAGTGCAGTCACTGTTGTAGGAAATGCGGCAGCCCCAGTTTGCGCACAGCAAGCTCCCACAAACAGCAATGTGATAATGATCGGATCATCTGTTTTAGTGATGTTGGTTGAGGGATAAATATTGGTCCCAGGACACCGGGGAGAACTCCCCCCTGCTCTTCTTCCAATCGTGGCCGTGGGATCTTTTACTTCCACCCGAGAGGACAGTCGGGGCCTCGGTTTAATGTCTCATCTGAACGATGGCACCTCTGACAGTGTGGCACTCCCTCAGTAACACCCCTCCGACAGTGCGGCGCTCTCTCAGCACTGCCCCTCCGACAGTGCGGCACTCCCTTAGTACCGCCCCTCCGACAGTGCGGCGCTCCCTTAGTACTGCCCCTCCGACAGTGCGGCGCTCCCTCAGTACTGCCCCTCTGACAGTGCGGCGCTCCCTCAGTACTGCCCCTCTGACAGTGCGGCGCTCCCTCAGTACTGCCCCTCCGACAGTGCGGCGCTCCCTCAGTACCGCCCCTCCGACAGTGCGGCGCTCCCTCAGTACCGCCCCTCCGACAGTGCGGCTCTCCCTCAGTACTGCCCCTCCGACAGTGCGGCACTCCCTCAGTACTGCCCTTCCGACAGTGCGGCGCTCCCTCAGTACTGCCCCTCCGACAGTGCGGCGTTCCCTCAGTACTGCCCCTCCGACAGTGCGGCGCTCCCTCAGTACTGCCCTTCCGACAGTGTGGCGCTCCCTCAGTACCGCCCCTCCGACAGTGCGGCTCTCCCTCAGTACTGCCCCTCCGACAGTGCGGCACTCCCTCAGTACCGCCCCTCCGACAGTGCGGCGCTCCCTCAGTACTGCCCCTCCGACAGTGCGGCACTCCCTCAGTACCGCCCCTCCGACAGTGCGGCGCTCCCTCAGCGCTGCCCCTCCGACAGTGCGGCGCTCCCTCAGTACCGCCCCTCCAACAGTGCGGCGCTCCCTCAGTACCGCCCCTCCGACAGTGCGGCGCTCCCTCAGTACCGCCCCTCCGACAGTGCGGCGCTCCCTCAGTACTGCCCCTCCGACAGTGCGGCGCTCCCTCAGTACTGCTCTGGGAGTGTTGGCCTTGATTATAAGCTCAGGTCTCTGGAGTGGGATTGCACCCAGAACCTTCGACTCCGAGGCGAGAGAGAGAGATCTACCCACTGAGCCACAGCTGACATATATGCCAGTTGTCCTAATGGAGCCATCAAGAAAAAGAAAGACTCGCATTTCTCCAGCGCCTTTCATGACCTCAGGACATCCCAAAGCGCTTTACAGCCAATGAAGTACTTTTTTTGAAGTGTGGTCACTGTTGTAATGTGGGAAACTCGGCAGCCGATTTGTGCACAGCAAGCTCCCATAGTAGAACGTCCCAAGGCGCTTCAGGAGCGTAAATCGGACAAAATTTGACACCGAACCACATAAGGAGATATTAGAACAGGCGACCAAAAACTCGGTCAAAGACGTCACAGAGTTACAGAATCATAACGGCACAGAAGGAGGCCATTCGGCCCATCGAGTCTGTGCCGGCTCTCTGTAGAGCGATCCAGTCAGTCCCATTCCCCCGCTCTATCCCCGTAGCCCTGCAAGTTTATTTCCCTCAAGTGTCTATCCAGTCTCCCCTTGGAAACATCGAGTGTCTCCGCTTCCACCACTTCCGTCGGCAGCGAGTTCCAGGTCCTCACCACTCGCTGCGTAAAAAAGTTTTTCCTCACATCCCCCCCCTGTATCTCTTGCCCAAAACCTTAAATCTGTGTCCCCTAGTCCTTGTACTACTAGTGGGGACAGCCTTTCCCCGTATAGCCTATCCAAACCCGTCATAATCTGGTACACCTCCTATCAAATCACGGGGCTGGGGGGGGGGAATCATTGTTGAGTTGTATATTCAAGGGAATACAAGCCAAGTTTAAATAAAATGGCAGAGTAAAAGTGTGTAAATAAAAGTTTTATTAACTGCTGCAGAAAAGCGTGAGGCTCGACCCAAAGCCAAGCCCGCTCGGGGCAAGCTCGACCAGCAGCCTGTAGTGTGAAGGATCCTGTTATAAATCTGATCATCATAAGAAATACTCATGAAATAACGCTGGACGGCCAGCTGGTGGCGCCGTCCAAGGAGTATAAATACTCGGGCGTGGGCCCAGCTTGCACAGGGACATTTTGTAAGACAGGAACTAGTGAAGTGCGACTAGACCTCCATGTTCTGAAACAAGTTGATTAAAGCCTTGCTTTATGCTCGAACCAAGTGCGTAGTGAGTTTTATTACGTCAGATCCCTTCAGTCTTCTCTCTCTCTCTCAGCGGCACCGTCTCCTGTTGTTTCTCCTAGAGACCGGATCCCATGGAGGAGGAGGAGGCTGAGCTGCAGATTTCGAAGCGAGGGAGCCTGACCCCGGCGGATCCGGAGGCGGTGGACACAGAGCCCAGCACCCTCCTGCACAAGATCAAGGGCAGCATCACGTGAGAGGCGGTTTGAGCAGCGTTCAGCACAGCGCACCAACCCCCCCCATCCTGCCCACCCCCCCCCAAGCGTGTCCGTGAGTCCTCTGACGTGGTACGCTCCGGTTCCCCTCTCCCCTCGGGCAGTGGGAGACACCGACAGGGGGTGTGAGGTTCCCCTAAGGATTGGATCCTCGATGCGCTGTTTTAGTAGCGATGTTCGAGAGCAGCACAGTAAGCATGCAGGTGCAGCAGGCGGTTAAGAAGGCAAATGGTATGTTGGCCTTCATAGCGAGAGGATTCGAGTACAGGAGCAAGGATGTCTTGCTGCAGTTGTACAGGGCCTTGGTGAGACCACACCTTGAGTATTGTGTTCAGTTTTGGTCGCCTTATCTGAGGAAGGATGTTCTTGCCATGGAGGGAGTGCAGCGAAGATTCACCAGACTGATACCTGGGATGGCAGGAATGACGTATGAAGAGAGATTGGGTCGATTGGGCTTATATTCGCTGGAGTTCAGAAGAATGAGAGGGGATCTCATTGAAACTTATAAAATTCTAACAGGACTAGACAGACTAGATGCAGGAAGGATGTTCCCGATGGCGGGGGAGTCCAGAACCAGGGGTCACAGTCTAAGGATAAGGGGTCGGCCATTTAGGACAGAGATGAGGAGGAATTTCTTCACCCAGAGGGTGGTGAACCTGTGGAATTCTCTACCACACAAGGCAGTTGAGGCCAATTCATTAAATATATTCAAGAAGGAGTTAGATATATTTCTTAAGGCTAAAGGGATCAAGGGATATGGGGAGAAAGCAGGGACAGGGTACTGAATTTGGATGATCAGACATGACCTCATTGAATGGCGGAGCAGGCTCGAGGGGCCGAATGGCCGACTCCTGCTCCTATCTTCTCTGTTTCTATGTACCGTTGGACCCTCGGCGCACCACAGATGGATCTGCCCATGTTAAGCATTCCAGCTTCGGCCGCACCCTTACCAGGCGGATGCACCTCAGAGCGGATGCCCTCTGCCCTGGTACAAGTGCCCAGAATCAGAGGGCCCACGCTCCTTGAAGGTGACACTCAGTATCTCGCTGCGCGGCCTGACTTTACCTCTAACGGCCCAGAACTTGGTGTCGGGGGCTTGCCGCGCGTGCAAGCCCCCGATGTGCGCTCACCCTGCGCGCCGACATCTGAAACCTGGCCCGCAGTGGATTTCCTGTCAGTGGCCCGGTTCTGATGTCGGCGCGCTGTGCTAACCTGACCCAGCGGCGTAGTTTGTGCGATGTGCCGGCTGGGATCAGGTGAGCACTGTTCAGCCAATCAGGGGAGGGGAAGGTTCATTCATAAGTTTGAGAGTAAGAACTGTCAAACTCATGAGAAGTACTGCACCCCAAAACACTACTTAAACTTTAAATAAAATTTTAAAAAACATCCCAATCATTCAATTAAGTATCAATAAGTTAAAAAAAATAATTTAAACAATTTTTTTTTTTGAAAAAAATAAATTTTTAATAAAAAGGGTCTAAAACTAAACTTACCTTATTGTAGATTCTTTAAAATAATAAACCTGTGGGAAAAAAAATTCTAAATTGCACTACAACACCACTTACCTGTAAAAATAAATACTTACGTGTGCTTTTTACAAGCGTAAAGACCGGAGGCCTTTAGACATGCGCAAATCCCCCAAAACACAGGAAATCCAAGACGCACGCGCTGCCCCCTACAGCGCACGCGCTAGCCTCTTCACCTCTTGGGTTAGAGGAGAGGAAATGCCGGTTTTCAGCGCATGCGCTGTGCATGCTGAAAACCGGCATTTCCTCCGGCCAGACGCGTGAGTACCCCTTCCGTACCCACGCGTTTGGGGAGGAATTACTGCCCCATTATGACAACAGAAAATGCTGGGAAGCGCTCAGCAGGCCAGGCAGCATCCGTGGAGCGAGAAACAGAGTTAACGTTTCAGGTCTGGGACCCTTCGTCAGAACTGGAGAAGGCTGGAGATGTAACAGATATTAAGCAGTTGCAGAGGCAGGGAAAGGGGGAGGGTAGGGTAGGAAGGAATTGAAGGAATATTCTGTGCTAGGGTAGAAGGCAGGAGAGATGAAATGTTGCAAATGGGGATGGCAGACTCATAAACAGCCTGAAAAATGGGAGCAGGGGTTATAGTCTGAAATTGTTGAACTCAGTGTTGAGTCCAGAGGGCTGTAAAGTGTCTAATCGAAAGATGAGGTGCTGTTCCTCGAGCTTACGTTGAGCTTCGTTGGAACATTGACTTTACCTCTGCTGGACCCCTGACCCTTGTAATGATTTGGAGGAGGGGACCGAGTGCAACATATCCAAGTTTGCCGACGATACAAAGATGGGAGGGAAAGCAGTGAGTGAGGAGGACATAAAAAACCTGCAAAAGGACATAGACAGGCTAAGTGAGTGGGCAGAGATTTGGCAGATGAAATATAATGTTGGAAAGTGTGAGGTTATGCACTTTGGCAGAAAAAATCAAAGAGCAAGTTATTATCTAAATGGAGAGAAACTGCAAAGTGCTACAGTACAAAGGGATCTGGGGGTCCTGGTGCATGAAACACAGAAGGTTAGTATGCAGGTGCAGCAGGTGATCAGGAAGGCGAATGGAATCTTGGCTTTTATTGCAAGGGGGATGGAGTATAAAAACAGGGAAGTCTTGCTGCAGTTATACAGGGTATTGGTGAGGCCACACCTGGAATACTGCGTACAGTTTTGGTTTCCATATTTAAGAAAAGATATACTTGCTCTCGAGGCGGTTCAGAGAAGGTTCACTCGGTTGATTCCAGAGATGAGGGGGTTGACGTATGAGGAAAGGTTGAGTAGGTTGGGCCTCTACTCATTGGAGTTCAGAAGAATGAGAGGCGATCTTATCGAAACATGTAAGATTGTGAGGGGGCTTGATCGGGTGGATGCGGGGAGGATGTTTCCACTGATGGGTGAGACTAGAACTAGGGGGCATAATCTTAGAATAAGGGGCTGCCCTTTCAAAACTGAGATGAGGAGAAACTTCTTCACTCAGAGGGTAGTAAATCTATGGAATTTGCTACCCCAGAGAGCTGTGGAAGCTGCAACATTAAATAAATTTAAAACGGAGATAGACAGTTTCCTAGCAGATATGGGAATTAGGGGTTACGGGGAGCAGGCAGGGAAGTGGACGTGAGTCTAGGTTCGGATCAGCCATGATCCAATGGCGGAGCAGGCCCGAGGGGCCATATGGCCTACTCCTGCTCCTACTTCTTATGTCCTTATGTTCTTATGTAGGCAAACGTCTGGCCTCAACGCAACACCTGCCCGTATCGTACCTTGCGAGAGCTCCCATCCACCCGGGATAGGCTTCCCTCGATTTCCTGCCCGCCCTCCCCCCCCCGCCCCCAAACAACGTCACAGGCAATCCTCCCGTCCGGGACCAGCGCAGTGTGCCCGCAACACCGGGAGAGTCGGGAGGCGGCGCAAGAGGGGGGGGAATCGGGGAGGTGGTGGGGAGGGTGGGAGAGAGACGGACAGGGTCTACCATTGTCATCTCCTGAAATCAGGAACTCGCTGTATTGCAAACTCCGCTAGCCCTGCTGGATTTCGGTGCCCTGCCACCCTAATCAGCGCTGCACGCACCGAGATGCCAGTTAACCCGCGTTCTCTGTCTTTGTCTCCTGCAGCAAAAATGTTCAGTCGAAAGTGGACAATGTTCTGGTAAGTGCTTGTCCTATTTTATACCCGCTGATGTAAGGAAACTACTAGGCACTTGGTCTAAGCGTTAAACAAAGCTTTAATCAACTGTTTTACAACATGGAGGTCTAGTTGTGTCCTTCACTAGTTCCTGTTAAGAATGTCCTGAGCAAGCTGGGCCCCTGCCCGAGTATTTATACTCTCCCTGGACAGCGCCACCCGCAGGCCGCCCAGTATTATTTCATAAGTCTTTCTTTCATGAATGACTGATTCACGTCACCCTCTTTCCCCCACTTTGACGTCTTGTATTTCGTTTCCTTCCTGCTGGATAGGAGAGCAGGTGGGCGAGGGCATTAAGGGATATGCGGGGGGCAAATTCGGTTGCTTTGCGCCTCCCGTTAGTGCCCCAAGAGGGTGCTAACGGGGCGCAAAGCAACTAGCGCCCCGGGGCGCGGCCCTGCCAATGCCTCCCGCGAAATTCAGCGGGAGGTTAGCGGCGTCATCACCGCGCACAGCGCCCCGCTCGCGATCTTCGGGAGCACCCCCTGACGTACCACCGGACGCTATGTGGCCGGGGAGGCGCTATTAAAAGGTGAGGTGCGGGGCGGCCATTTTTGTTGCTGGCCGCCTGAGCACACACCCCCCCCTCCCCCGCCGCTGAGCGCCGGCTGCGCTCCCTGAGCCCGGCACTTCTCTTTTGCCGGCACTCCCGATCCCCGGTGTCCCAGCTGGGCCCCGGGTCGCGCTGCGCAAGGCCCCTCCCCTTTAAGAAGGGGAGGAAGGCCTGCAGTACCGCGATATTCCCTCGCAGCGCCCCAAGAGGGAGGCGGGGCGCTTCTAGTAGCCCCCACGCTTCCCTCTTGGGGCGCGACCCCTCAATTTCCGGGGCGCTGAAAGATTCAATTGTTAGCCCATGTAACCAAGGCGGGAGCCGCGGTGGCTTCAACTGCCAAGCCCCCAAGCTCTGGAATCCCGTCGTGATGGCCCCTCCACAGTCAAATAGCCTGCCAGTACGCCAATAATAATGGCCAGTTGGGGACAGGCACCAGCGAGCGCAAGCAGTCCATGCCTTCAGAAAAGGCAGCACACAATTGGCGAGGGACGTTTTATTTCAGAAAGCAAATTGCTCCCTCTTTCTAACTGTGTCAGTTATATAAATTCTACTAAGTAACAACTTGCATTTATATAGTGCCTTTCACATCCTCAGGGCAACCCCAAAGCGCAATAGGGTACTTTTTTTGAAGTGTTGTAATGTAGGAAACGCGGCAGCCAATTTGAGCACAGCAAGCTCCCACAAACAGCAATGTGATAATGACCAGATCATCTGTTTTTAGTGATGTTGGTTGAGGGATAAATATTGGCCCCAGGACACCGGGGAGAACTCCCCCTGCTCTTCTTCCAATAGTGGCCGTGGGATCTTTTACGTCCACCCGAGAGAGCAGGTGGGGCCTCGGGTTAACGTCTCAGCCGAAAGACGGCCCCTCCGACAGTGCGGCACTCCCTCAGTACTGCCCCTCCGACAGTGCGGCGCTCCCTCAGTACCGCCCCTCCGACAGTGCGGCGCTCCCTCAGTACCGCCCCTCCGACAGTGCGGCGCTCCCTCAGTACCGCCCCTCCGACAGTGCGGCGCTCCCTCAGTACTGCCCCTCTGACAGTGCGGCGCTCCCTCAGTACTGCCCCTCCGACAGTGCGGCGCTCCCTCAGTACCGCTCCTCCGACAGTGCGGCGCTCCCTCAGTACTACCCCTCCGACAGTGCGGCGCTCCCTCAGTACTGCCCCTCCGACAGTGCGGCGCTCCCTCAGTACTGCCCCTCCGACAGTGCGGCGCTCCCTCAGTACTGCCCCTCCGACAGTGCGGCGCTCCCTCAGTACTGCCCCTCCGACAGTGCGGCGCTCCCTCAGTACTGACCCTCCGACAGTGCGCTGCTCCCTCAGTACCGCCCCTCCGACAGTGCGGTGCTCCCTCAATACCGCCCCTCCGACAGTGCGGCGCTCCCTCAGTACTGCCCCTCCGACAGTGCGGTGCTCCCTCAGTACTGCCCCTCCGACAGTGCGGCGCTCCCTCAGTACTGCCCCTCCGACAATGCGGCGCTCCCTCAGTACCGCCCCCTCCGACAGTGCGGCACTCCCTCAGTACTGCCCTGGAGCGTCAGCCTAAATTATGGGCTCAAGTCTCTGGAGTGGGACTCGAACCCATAACCTATCTGACTCTTGAGGTGAGAGTGTGGCCCACTGAGCCAAGGCCAACAGCGTCACCCCCAACTGCTGCCCTTGCTGTACCTGACTATCTCAGCCCAAACCAGGGCTCAGATCTGGGACCTTCTCGTTCACTGCCACACTGGAGAGCACCTGCAACCTCTAATCTGTCTAGGGGGCTGCAACGGTACCTTTATATAATGAGAATAGATCTTTTGAAGGTACCGAGCAGATTCGGAGCCTTTAATGGAAGACTTGGCATTAATCTTTCTTCTTCCTCTCAATTTGTTTACAGCAAGAAGTCAAAGGGTTTTCAGACACCGAGAAGCTCTACCTCTACCTACAGCTCCCTTCTGGCCCCAGCCATGGAGACAAAAGGTATTTAGCAGCAAGATGTGGAAAATTGTGTTGAACCGGAGCGGCCAGCGTTCGGAGAGTTGAAAACCCCTCGCTCTAAATTCCGAGGTGCCTTGCCAAATATTCACAAGAGTCCACTTGAATTGTTCATCCCACCACGCACAGCCCTCGCACGTTTTAATAGATTGAGTTTCATCTGCAGTATTCCCACCCCCCCCCCGCCCGTATCGAGAGCCGGCGCTCCCAAATGGGAAGTTGTGGCACCTTAAATCGCCACGTGCAGATGCTCTCATATAGAATCAATAGAAAGTTACAGCACAGAACATAAGAACATAAGAAGCAGGAGCAGGAGTAGGCCATACGGCCCCTCGGGCCTGCTCCGCCATTCAATAGGATCATGGCTGATCCGAACCTAGACTCACGTCAACTTCCCTGCCCTCTCCCCGTAACCCCTAATTCCCTTATCTGCTAGGAAACTGTCTATCTCCGTTTTAAATTTATTTCATGTCGCAGCTTCCACAGCTCTCTGAGGTAGAAAATTCCATAGATTTACTACCCTCCTGAGTGAAGAAGTTTCTCCTCATCTCAGTTTTGAAAGGGCAGCCCCTTATTCTAAGATTATGCCCCCTAGTCCTAGTCTCACCCATCAGTGGAAACATCCTCCCCGCATCCACCCGATCAAGCCCCCTCACAATCTTATATGTTTCGATAAGATCGCCTCTCATTCTTCTGAACTCCAATGAGTAGAGGCCCAACCTACTCAACCTTTCCTCATACGTCAACCCCCTCATCTCCGGAATCAACCGAGTGAACCTTCTCTGAACTGCCTCGAGAGCAAGTATATCTTTTCTTAAATATGGAAACCAAAACTGTACGCAGTATTCCAGGTGTGGCCTCACCAATACCCTGTATAACTGCAGCAAGACTTCCCTGTTTTTATACTCCATCCCCCTTACAATAAAAGCCAAGATTCCATTGGCCTTCCTGATCACCTGCTGTACCTGCATACTAACCTTCTGTGTTTCATGCACCAGGACCCCCAGATCCCTTTGTCCTGTCGCACTTTGCAGTTTCTTGCCATTTAGATAATAACTTTGATTTTTTCTGCCAAAGTGCATAACCTCACACTTTCCAACATTATATTCCATCTGCCAAATTTCTGCCCACTCACTTAGCCTGTCGATGTCCTTTTGCATAGGAAGGAGGCCATTTGGACCCACCGTGCCCGCACCAGCCAACAAAGAGCTATCCAGCCTAATCCCAGCTTTTGGTCCGTAGCCCTGCAGGTTAGACCATCCCAACTGCACATCCAAGTACTTCTTTAATGCGATGAGGGTTCCTGCCTCTCCCACCCTTTCAGGCAGTGAGTTCCAGGCCCCCACCACCTTCTGGGTGAAGAAAATTCCCCTCAAATCCTCAAATCTCTCCTCATTCCGACCCTATCAGTTGGAATATGGTGGTGTGTTTCATCCTGCTTCTGCTGTGCTTGATTCCTGTCAGTCACGCACGCACACACACACAGGCTCGACGAATCACAGAACCTTGCAGCACAGGAGGAGGCCATTCGGCCTGATGTGGAGTATTTTAAACCAACACTCGACACAAGGTTTTCAGATCGATTAGTCAAGTTGTCTTTATTACACCAGTGGGGAGACAGTCTGCTCTGTCTTTAGCCAGACTTCTCCGAATTGTTACAGCAAGCCCTACATTTTTATACATTCAAATAAGCACGGCAGCCTCGTGCACAATTCATTCCCGCAACCTAATTGGAGCTTGGCCTGCATGCACCTTCACGGATTGGGTTACATGTCCTAAGGTAAACATGTGTAAGCTGCATACTCAATTATTAGCCCAAACTGCTGAATGCTGATTAAAAGATAACTTGGAAGCATTGTGACCCAGATAATAAACCCCTCAGGGCAGCTGAAGGGCTAGACATCAGGGGCTGGATTTTCATTGAGGAGGTGGGTAGGAGGCGGGACTACAACTTTGGGGGTTGTAGTCCCGCCTCCATCGAGTTCTAGCCAACCCACGCGATTTTGACTTGATTGACCTTGTTGGGCCCGCCCAGCGGGCTCAGCAGGCCAATTAGGGGCCACCCGGCAACAGGTGACGTCACAGATTGATATTTCATCTGTCAAGACCTTTTGACAGATGAAATATCAGCGTTTGAAGCTGTCAAACACTGACAATCTGTACTCCAGGTTAATTCCTTCCTCTCAGGATGATTTAGAGATCTCTCCAGAACAGAAAGCTGAATGCTGCAGATTTTGACAGCTCGCGGCCATTCTGCTTTCTGTGCCGGTGAGATGAGGGACTCCCGCGACCTGAAGGAAGGAAGCCTGCATTAGTAAGTAAAACTCATTTAAACACTTTACACACACCAAACACACTTACCTCTGCACTCATGCACCCATCACTCACCTGAACACCGGACATCTCGACCCCTCCAAGCCCTTCATCCCGACGGCCCGCCTCGCTAACTTGGCGTGGTTTGGAGCCATCGGGAATCCCACACTTCAACATTAAAAATAGGGATTAGGCTAAAAACTGCCTGTTAACTACCTGTTAACAGGCAGTTAATTGGCACTAATCCCCTTCCCGCCTCGGGGAGGTGGCTCCCAGCACGGGTCGGGTACCCGCCGCCTTTGAAACTGGCATGGAGGCGGGTTGGGGACGGGATGGGTTCGTGCCCCCCCCCGATTTCGGGATTTTAACCCCCCACATGCCTCCAGTCCCGCCTCCACGGCCCAGTGAAAATCCTGCCCCTTGTCTCAACCGAGTTGTTTTTAGTCTCAAAGGTCAGTTATCTTGACCACTCCTTATGGATGCGGTCTTTCATGTTAGCAACTGTCTCTCTTACAGCATTCTGTGAGCGACCAGCGATGTTTATTTTAACTCATTCCCCACTTCACGGCCCATCGTGCCTGTGCCAGCTCTTTGAAAGAGCTCTCCAATTAGTCCCACTCCCCCCCTGCCTCTTTCCCCACAGCTCTGCAAATCTTTCCTTTTCAACAATTTATCCAATTCACTTTTGAAAGTCACTATTGAATCTGCTCCCTTCCAGGCAGCGCGTTCCAGATCACAACAACTCGCTGCGTAAGAAAATCCTCCTCCTCTGGTTCATTTGAACGATAATGTGTGTGTGTGCGAGCGACATCTAGTGGCAGCCGTCATGACCCCCTGAGGTTCACTCCTGAATTCCAGTCCAGCCTGCGTTCTATTATTGACCTTGGTCCCGTCCCCTTGCAGTTCCCACCGGAAAGCTTGAGGCCGCGGTTTACCCTGGAGCACTCGAGCCCTGCGAATGTCACAGTCCGTTTTTCCTCACTGTCGCGATGTGTGCCTGGGTTTTTTTTTTGCCTGCAGCTCCAGCATCAACAGCAGCGACCAGTACCCCTCGAGCACCGCCGATCAAATGCACGCTTGCAACTGGATACGGAACCACCTGGAGGAGCATCCGGACACCTGCCTGCCGAAGCAGGACGTGTACGACGCGTACAAGTAAGTCCACCAGCTTGATCCCTGGGATGAGAGGGTCTGTCCTGTGAGGAGAGACTGAGTAGACTGGGCCGATACTCGCCGGAGTTTAGAAGAATGAGAGGTGAGGGCACCACTCCTTAGGAAGGATATATTGACCTTGGAGGGAGTGCAGCGTAGGTTTACCAGAATGATAGCCGGACTCCAAGGGTTAAGTTACGAGGGGAGATTACACAAACTAGGGTTGTATTCCCCGGAATTTAGACGGTTAAGGGGCGATCTGATTGAAGCTTTCAGGATATTAAGGGGAACTGATAGAGAGAAACTATTTCCGCTGGTTGGGGAGTCCAGGACTAGGGGGCAGAGTCTAGAAATTAGAGCCAGACCTTTCAGGAGTGAATGTAAGAAATCACACAACACCAGGTTATAGTCCAACAGCTTTATTTGAAATCACAAGCTTTCGGAGCGCTGCTCCTTCTTCAGGTGAAGTGGAGAAATGCATAAAGACACAGCTTATATAGTCAGAGAATCATGTCAGATGTTTACAGGTAATCTTTCCAACTGCCATTTATCACACCTCGGCAGAGAGATAATCACAGCAGTCAAAGGTGTGAATGGTGTCCAAACAGGTCAGTCAGGGAAACATTACATCAAAGAACAATGAGGTGGGGTCACAAGGGGTGACTGACCTGTTTGGACACCATTCACACCTTTGACTGCTGTGATTATCTCTCTGCCGAGGTGTGATAAATGGCAGTTGGAAAGGTTACCTGTAAACATCTGACATGATTCTCTGACTATATATGCTGTGTCTTTATGCATTTCTCCACTTCACCTGAAGAAGGAGCAGCGCTCCGAAAGCTTGTGATTTCAAATAAAGCTGTTGGACTATAACCTGGTGTTGTGTGATTTCTTACATTTGTCCGCCCCAGTCCAACACCGGCATCTCCACACCATTTCAGGAGTGAAGTTAGGAAACACTTAGAAACATAGAAGATAGAAGCAGGAGTAGGCGATTCGGCCCTTCGAGCCTGCTCCGCCATTCAACGAGATCATGGCTGATCATCCAAACCCTAGCACCCGGTCCCTACACCGACAGCCATCCCACCCAAGCCCTATCCCCGTAACCCCACGTATTGAATCCCCCCTAACACTAAGGGCCAATTTTTATCATGGCCAATCAACCTAACCTGCACATCTTTTTTGGATTGTGGGAGGAAACCGGAGCACCCGGAGGAAACCCACGCAAACACGGGGAGAATGTGCAAACTCCACACAGACAGTCGCCCGAGGCCGGATTTGAACCCAGGTCCCTGGCGCTGTGAGGCAACAGTGCTAACCACTATGCCACCGTGCTACCAAAGGGTGGTAGAGGTTTGGAACTCTCTTCTGCAAACGGCAATTGATGCGGGGTCAATTGTTAATTTTAAATCTGAGATTTTTAGCTTTTTGTTAACCAAAGGTATTGAGGGATAGAAACATAGAAGATAGGAGCAGGATTCGGCCCCTCGAGCCTGCTCCGCCATTCAATGAGATCATGGCTGATCATCCAAATTCAGTACCCTGTCCCTGCCTTCTCCCCATATCCCTTGATCCCTTTAGCCTTAAGAAATATATCCAACTCCTTCTTGAATATATTTAATGAACTGGCCTCTACTGCCTTCTGTGGTAGAGAATTCCACAGGTTCACCACTCTCTGGGTGAAGAAATTCCTCCTCATCTCAGTCCTAAATGGCTTACCCCTTATCCTTAGACTGTGACCCCTGGTTCTGGACTCCCCGCCATCGGGAACATCCTTCCTGCATCTAGTCTGTCCAGACCTGATATGGGCCAAAGGCGGGTAGATGGAGTTAGGTCACAGATCAGCCATGATCTCATCGAATGGCAGAGCAGGCTCGAGGGGCTGAATGGCCTCCTCCTGTACCTAAATGATCTCATTGAAACATTTAAGATTCTGAGGGGGATTGACAGGGTAGATGCAGGGAGGATGTTTCCCCCCTGGCTGGAGAGTCTAGAACCAGGGGTCACAGTCTCAGGATAAGGGGTTGGACATTTAGGACTGAGATGAGGAGGAATTTCTTCACTCAGAGGGCGGTGAATCTTTGGAATTCTCTAACCCCAGAGGCTCAGTCCTCGAGTATATTCAAGACTGAGATCGATAGATTTTTGGACTCTCGGGGAATCGCCGGATATGGGGATCGGGCGGGAAAGTGGAGTTGAGGTCGAAGATCAGCCGTGATCTTATTGAATGGCGGAGCGGGCTCGAGGGGTCGAATGGCCGACTCCTGCTCCTAATTCTTATGTTCTTGTGTTCTTATACCCGAGGCATTAGAGGAGTGGTCGCTCGTCCTCTCCCGCCACCTCCCCACCACCCCCGGTCCGGTCCCAAAGGTGGTGAGGGACGAGAAGCTCCCAGGTTAAAGAGCTAATAGTATAGATTCATCGAACGGCCTGATACATTGAATGGCCTGGTTGCATTTACGGGGAAGCTGGATAAGTCGATGAGGGAGAAAGGAATAGAAGGATATGTTGATGTGATGAGGTGAGGTAGGGTGGGAGGAGGCTCGTGTAGAGCACAAAGACCACCGTGGAACAGCTGGGCCGCATGGCCTGTTTCTGTGCTGTACATTCTACGTACTCTGTGACGTAAGAAAACTACTAGGCACTTGGTCTAAGCGTTAAACAAAGCTTTAATCAACTGATTTACAACATGGAGGTCTAGTTGTGTCCTTCACTAGTTCCTGTTAAAGAATGTCCTGCGCAAGCTGGGCCCGTGCCCGAGTATTTATACTCTCCCTGGACAGCGCCACACGCAGGCCGCTCAGTATTATTTCATAAGTCTTTCTTTCATGAATGACTGATGCATGTCGCTCTGTGAAACACACTGCCCAGTGTGGCACTGAGGCAGTCAGAGCAGGTCATCCCCCATCCAGCCTGTGCCGAGTTAGCCGATTTCAGCTGGGGCAGCTTTCGGGGCGAGTGAGAATTCACGTCGGCCGGGCTCCCTGCTCCTGGCTGCCATCCGGTGTCCCTCGGTGGTACGGCTGGGCTGCGGTGACTCCCGCGTCACAAGTGGCTGCCGTCGCTCCCTGCCGACACTCGCACGTGAAGAACGGACACCAGGGTAACAGAGGGTGCTGGGGCAAACACGTGAAACCAAACCCCACCAAGGAGAAGACGAGGGCTAGAGAAGAGGAAGAACAGAATTTCATCGAATCTATCGAGTCACTGAAAGCAAACATGCAGGTGCAGCAAGCAGTTAGGAAGGCAAATGGTATGTTGGCCTTCATTGCAAGAGGATTTGAGTACAGGAGCAAGGATGTCTTACTACAGTTACACAGGGCCTTGGTGAGACCACACCTGGAGTACTGTGTGCAGTTTTGGTCTCCTTACCTAAGAAAGGATATACTTGCCATAGAGGGAGTGCAGCGAAGGTTCACCAGACTGATTCATGGGATGGCAGGACTGTCGTATGAGGAGAGATTGGGTCGACTAGGCCTGTATTCACTAGAGTTTAGAAGAATGAGAGGGGATCTCATTGAAACGTATAAAATTCTGACAGGGCTGGACAGACTGGATGCAGGGAGGATGTTTCCTCTGGCTAGGGGGGGTCTAGAACGAGAGGTCACAGTCTCAGGATACGGGGTAGGACATTTAGGACTGAGATGAGGAGAAATTTCTTCACTCAGAGGGTGGTGAACCTGTGGAATTCTCTACCACAGAAGGCTGTGGAGGCCAAGTCACTGAATATATTTAAGAAGGAGATAGATAGATTTCTGGACACAAAAGGCATCAAGGGTTATGGGGAGAGAGCGGGAATATGGTATTGAGATAGAGGATCAGCCATGATCATATTGAATGGCGGAGCAGGCTCGAAGGGCCGACTCCTGCTCCTATTGTTCTATGTTTCTATAGCACAGAAACAAGCCGTTCGGCCGAACAGGTCTATGCTGGTATTTTTGCTCCACATGAGCCTGATAAACACTGATATAATTTATTCGAACAGCTGTGAGATATAACCCAGTAACCCTGACTTGAGCACGAAAATCCAGGCTGACACTCCAGTGCAGTACCGAGGCAGCGCCGCACTGTCGGATGAGACGTTAAACCGAGGCTCTCTCAGGTGGACGTGAAAGATCCCACGGTACTGTTTTGAAGAGCAGGGGGGAGTTCTCCCCAGTGTCCTGGGGCCAATATTTATCCCTCAATCAACATCCCTAAAAAAAAAACAGATGATCCGGTCATAGAAACATAGAAGATAGGAGCAGGAGTAGGCCATTCGGCCCCTCGAGCCTGCTCCGCCATTCAATGCGATCATGGCTAATCATCCAAATTCAGTACCCTGTCCCTGCCTTCTCCCCATATCCCTTGATCCCTTTAGCCTTAAGAAATATATCCAACTCCTTCTTGAATATATTTAATGAACTGGCCTCCACCGCCCTCTGTGGTAGAGAATTCCACAGGTTCACCACTCTCTGGGTGAAGAAATTCCTCCTCATTTCAGTCCTAAATGGCTTACCCCTTATCCTTAGACTATGACCCCTGGTTCTGGACTCCCCAGCCATCGGAAACATCCTTCCTGCATCTAGTCTGTCCAGGCCTGACAGAATTTTATAGGTTTCGATGAGATCCCCTCTCAATCTTCTAAACTCCAGTGAGTATAATCCCAATCGACCCAATCTCTCCTCACACGTCATTCCTGCCATCCCAGGTATCAGCCTGGTGAATCTTCGCTGCACTCCCTCTATGGCAAGAACGTACTTCCTCAGATAAGGCGACCAAAACTGCACACAATACTCAAGGTGCGGTCTCACCAAGGCCCTTACCACATTGCTGTTTGTGGGAGCTTGCTGTGCGCAAATTGTCTGCCATGTTTCCCACATTACAACAGTGACCACACTTCAAAAGTACTTCATTGTGTGGTGAAGGTGCTCCCACAGCGTTGTTAGGGAGGGAGTTCCAGGATTTTGACCCAGTGACGATGAAGGAACGGCCGATATACTTCCAAGTCAGGATGGTGTGTGTGTGACTTGGAGGGGAACTTGGAGGTGGCGGTGTTCCCATGCGCCTGCTGCCCTTGTCCTTCTAGGTGGCGGAGGTCGCGGGTTTGGGAGGTGCTGCCGAAGAAGCCTTGGCGAGTTGCTGCAGTGCATCTTGTAGATGGTACACAGTGCCTGCCAGTGAACGTGCAGCATTGAAAAAATCTAGGTAGGAAAGAGGACGGAACTTTCACAATGACATGAATCTTGTCATTCATATGGAACTGACTTATGAAATAATACTGGGCGGCCTGCTGGTGGCGCTGTCCAGGGAGAGTATAAATACTCGGGCACGGGCCCAGCTTGCTCAGGACATTCTTTAACAGGAACTAGTGAAGGACACAACTCGACCTCCATGTTGTAAAACAGTTGATTAAAGCTTTGTTTAACGCTTAGACCAAGTGCCTAGTACAGGAAACTTTCGACTTACCGGCACCTAAATAACCGGAAATGTCGGTTAACCGGCAAAATTCAGGAGTAGGTTCAGGTAACTTTTATTACTTGCCTTCCTCCATTTGTTGCTGTGCAAGGGTGTGGCTGCAGCTGTTGCTAAGCTACAGAGACGCTTGCAACTTGTGGCCATTGTTCTGCACCTGTTGCTAAGCAACAGGGTTTGTTGCTTTATACGGAGCTCTCAGCTCCGTATCTTTTACCATAGCGTTCAGTTATCCGGAATTTTTGATGAACCGGCACCACGTCGGTCCCGTCGGTGCCGGATAAGAAAAAGTTTCCTGTAGTTTTCTTATGTCACACAATAAAAATGATTCTGTTTGCTCTCTCTTGTTCTCTAAATACAGACGATACTGTGACAATCTGTCTTACCGGCTGCTGAGTGCAGCAAACTTTGGTAAAATCATGCGCGATGTCTTTCCCAACTTCAAGGCTCGACGGCTGGGAGGGCGAGGCCAATCCAAATATCCTTTTCCATCTCGTTTGTCTTCTCTTTAAAGGAACATGTGCTTTTTTCAGTTCCATCAAGGTTGCGCTTTGAAAGAACTTGGCCGTGGCTCAGTGGGTAGCACTCGCTCTCTCTCTCGCCTCCGAGTCAGAAGGTCGTGGGTTCGAGCCCCGCTCCAGAGACTCGAGCACAAAAATCTATCTGACACTCCCAGTGCCAGTACTGAGGGAGGGCCGCACTGTCGGTGGGGCAGTACTGAGGGAGCGCCGCACTGTCGGAGGTGCGGTACTGAGGGAGGGCCGCACTGTCGGAGGGGTGGTACTGAGGGAGCGCCGCACTGTCGGAGGGGCAGTACTGAGGGAGCGCCGCACTGTCGGAGGGGCAGTACTGAGGGAGCGCCGCACTGTCGGAGGGGCGGTACTGAGGGAGCGCCGCACTGTCGGAGGGGCGGTACTGAGGGAGGGCCGCACTGTCGGTGGGGCAGTACTGAGGGAGCGCCGCACTGTCGGAGGTGCGATACTGAGGGAGCGCCGCACTGTCGGAGGGGCAGAACTGAGGGAGCGCCGCACTGTCGGAGGTGCGGTACTGAGGGAGGGCCGCACTGTCGGAGGGGCAGTACTGAGGGAGCGCCGCACTGTCGGAGGGGCAGTACTGAGGGAGCGCTGCACTGTCGGAGGGGCAGTACTGAGGGAGCGCCGCACTGTCGGAGGGTCAGTACTGAGGGAGCGCCGCACTGTCGGAGGGGCAGTACTGAGGGAGCGCCGCACTGTCGGAGGGGCAGTACTGAGGGAGCGTCGCACTGTCGGAGGGGCAGTACTGAGGGAACACCGCACTGTCGGAGGGGCAGTACTGAGGGAGCGCCGCACTGTCGGAGGGGCGGTACTGAGGGAGCGCCGCACTATCGGAGGGGCAGTACTGAGGGAATGTCGGAGGGGCTGTACTGAGGGAGCGCCGCACTGTCGGAGGGGCAGTACTGAGGGAGCGCCGCACTGTCGGGGGGGCGGTACTGAGGGAGCGCCGCACTGTTGGAGGGGCGGTACTGAGGGAGCGCCGCACTGTCGGAGGGGCAGTACTGAGGGAATGTCGGAGGGGCTGTACTGAGGGAGCGCCGCACTGTCGGAGGGGCAGTACTGAGGGAGCGCCGCACTGTCGGGGGGGCGGTACTGAGGGAGCGCCGCACTGTTGGAGGGGCGGTACTGAGGGAGCGCCGCACTGTCGGAGGTGCGGTACTGAGGGAGCGCCGCACTGTCGGAGGGGCAGAACTGAGGGAGCGCCGCACTGTCGGAGGTGCGGTACTGAGGGAGGGCCGCACTGTCGGAGGGGCAGTACTGAGGGAGCGCCGCACTGTCGGAGGGGCAGTACTGAGGGAGCGCTGCACTGTCGGAGGGGCAGTACTGAGGGAGCGCCGCACTGTCGGAGGGTCAGTACTGAGGGAGCGCCGCACTGTCGGAGGGGCAGTACTGAGGGAGCGCCGCACTGTCGGAGGGGCAGTACTGAGGGAGCGTCGCACTGTCGGAGGGGCAGTACTGAGGGAACACCGCACTGTCGGAGGGGCAGTACTGAGGGAGCGCCGCACTGTCGGAGGGGCGGTACTGAGGGAGCGCCGCACTATCGGAGGGGCAGTACTGAGGGAGTGTCGGAGGGGCTGTACTGAGGGAGCGCCGCACTGTCGGAGGGGCAGTACTGAGGGAGCGCTGCACTGTCGGGGGGGCGGTACTGAGGGAGCGCCGCACTGTTGGAGGGGCGGTACTGAGGGAGCGCCGCACTGTCGGAGGGGCAGTACTGAGGGAGCACCGCACTTTCGGAGGGGCGGTACTGAGGGAGCGCCGCACTGTCGGAGGGGCAGTACTGAGGGAGTGCCGCACTGTCGGAGGGCCGGTACTGAGGGAGCGCCGCACTGTCGGAGGGGCGGTACTGAGGGAGCGCCGCACTGTGGGAGGGGCAGTAATGAGGGAGCGCCGCACTGTCAGAGGGGCGGTACTGAGGGAGTGCCGCACTGTCAGAGGGGCGGTACTGAGGGAGCGCCGCACTGTGGGAGGGGCAGTACTGAGGGAGCGCCGCACTGTCGGAGGGGCAGTACTGAGGGAGCGCCGCAGTGTCGGAGGGGCAGTACTGAGGGAGCGCCGCACTGTCGGAGGGGCAGTTCTGAGGGAGCGCCGCACTGTCGGAGGTGCCGTCTTTTGGATGAGACATTAAACCGAGGCCCCGTCTGCCCTCGCAGGTGGATGTAAAAGATCCCACGGCCACTATTGGAAGAAGAGCAGGGGAGTTCTCCCTGGTGTCCAATATTTATCCATCAGCCAACATCACTAAAAAACAGATTATCTGGTCATTATCACATTGCTGTTTGTGGGAGTTTGCTGTGCACAAATTGGCTGCCGCGTTTCCTACATTACAACAGTGACCACACTTTAGAATGTACTTCATTGACTGTGAAGCGCTTGGGGACGTCCTGAGGTGGTGAAAGGCGCTGGAGAAATGCGAGATGTTCTTTTATTTAATTTTTCTCCATCCCTCTTTCTGTCCCTCTGTTTGTCTTCCGCTCCCCATCGCTCTCTCCTTGCTTGCGTGCTCTTTTGCAGTCTCTCTCTTTGCCTCTCGCACTCTCTGCCTGCCTCTCGCACTCTCTGTGCCTCTCGCACTCTCTGCGTGCCTCTCGCACCCTTTCTCCCGTCGTCATCTCTGTATCAGTATTTTCCTGTAAACTCGATGGTCTTGTTAACTTTAAGTCCTTAACTCTTTCCAACGTACTGCTACGGTGGGATAAGAAGAAAGACCGTGGTTAGTATGCCTTCCCTTCCCAGCCTGGATCTGAAGCTCCCGGACCCGGTAAGTGGGATTGTATTACAATCATTGTCTTTGTGTTTTCCCCACAGTTATGTTGCGGGAGGGAGTGGCCTCACCATTTGAAAGCTGTCCAATTATCCACATTCCAAAATTAGCTGCCTGACTCTTTGCGAGATGATGCGACACTGCACAGCCGACTGGCTCCAGTCTCCTCCTGTCTGACACAAGTCAGCATCGCCGTCCAAGACACATAGAAACATAGAAGATAGGAGCAGGAGTAGGCCATTCGGCCCCTCGAGCCTGCTCCGCCATTCAATGAGATCATGGCTGATCATCCAAATTCAGTACCCTGTCCCTGCCCTCTCCCCATATCCCTTGATCCCTTTAGCCTTAAGAAATATATCCAACTCCTTCTTGAATATATTTAATGAACTGGCCTCAACTGCCTTCTGTGGTAGAGAATTCCACAGGTTCACCACTCTCTGGGTGAAGAAGGCAAATGGCATGTTGGCCTTTGTAGCGAGAGGGTTCGAGTACAGGAGCAAGGATGTCTTGCTGCGGTTGTACAGGGCCTTGGTGAGACCACACCTTGAGTATTCTGTGCAGTTTTGGTCGCCTTACCTGAGGAAGGACGTTCTTGCCATGGAGGGAGTGCAGCGAAGATTCACCAGGCTGATACCTGGGATGGCAGGAATGACGTATGAGGAGAGATTGTATCGATTGGGCTTATACTCACTGGAGTTTAGAAGATTGAGAGGGGATCTCATCGAAACCTATAAAATTCTGTCAGGTCTGGACAGACTAGATGCAGGAAGGATGTTTCTGATGGCCGGGGAGTCCAGAACCAGGGGTCACAGTCTAAGGATAAGGGGTAGGCCATTTATGACAGAGATGAGGAGGAATTTCTTCACCCAGAGAGTGGTGAACCTGTGGAATTCTCTACCACAGAAGGCAGTGGAGGCCAATTCATTAAATATATTCAAGAAGGAGTTGGATATATTTCTTAAGGCTAAAGGGATCAAGGGACATGGGGAGAAAGCAGGGACAGGGTACTGAATTTGGATGAGCAGCCATGATCTCATTAAATGGCGGAGCAGGCTCGAGGGGCCGAATGGCCTACTCCTGCTCCTATCTTCTATGTTTCTCTGTTACCCCTTATCCTTAGACTGTGACCCCTGGTTCTGGACTGCCCACCATCGGGAACATCCTTCCTGCATCTAGTCTGTCCAATCCTGTCAGAATTTTATAAGTTTCAAGATTCCATTCAGCATCTGTTACTTTCTATTCATTTTGCAGGCCAGGAGAATTTTTTTTTATCATTCATTCCTGGGATGTGGGCGTCGCTGGCGAGGCCCAACATTTATTGCCCCATTCCCCCTAATCGCCCTTGCTGTTTGATTTATTTCTTTAAAAAAAAACGGGGACTGGGTTAAACTAGTTTCTGCCGCAGTACAAAAAGAAAATACTGCAGATGCTGGAAATCTGAAATAAAAACAGAGAATGCTGGAGACACTCAGCAGGTCAGGGGCAGCATCCGTGGAGAGAGAAACAGAGTCGACGGTTCAGGTCGATGACCTTTCATCAGAACTGGAAAAAAAGCAGGAAACGGAACAGATTTTTAAGCAAGTGAAGAGCTGGGAAAGTGGGGAGGGGATGAAAGAACAATAGGGATGGTCTGTGATAGGATTACCATTACCATCTCCTTTTGCCTTGAATGGGCCAGAAATTCGGGTCGGGGGCTCCCCACGAGTGCAAGCCCCCCGACCTGCACTTACCTAGCGCGCCGGCCGTTGAGCTGTAGGCCCGCGTGGTATTCCGATCCTGGGCCTGCTCCAACTGCCGGCGCGCAGTACTTGTGTATCCCAGGGGCGCAGTTAGTTCGAAGCGTCCCCTGGGATCACGTGGGCCATGGAGAGCCAATGGTAGCAGGGAATGCTTCATTCATCTATGAATAGAGATCGGCCCCAAATCCTAACTAAAACTTCAAATAATTTTTTTTTTTAAATCACATTTTTAAAATAACTATAAATCACATAAAATAACTATTTTAAACAATAATTTAAATTTTTGAAAAAACTAATTACAGTTTTTAACGGGGATAAAAATAAACTTCCCTTTCTTTAAAGTATTTAAAAATAATAAACCTGTGGAAAAAATGTTTTAATTTTACTTAATTCACCACTTACCTTGTTAAAAGCAGGCCCTGCGACTGCTTTTTAAAAGCGTAGCTCCTGTTGACTTACCCTCCCGGAGAAACCTGCAAAAAAACAGAAGTTCCAGGCGTGCGCGCTGCCTCTCCGGCGCACGCCTTCCACCTGTGAACCCCTTCCTTTAAGGGAATGGAAGTTCCGGTTTCCTGCGTACGCGCATTGCATGCACGAAACCGGCACTTCCGTTGGCCCTACGCGTGAGTACCCAGCGCGTACTCACCCGTGGGGACCCGGATTTCTGGCCCATTGAATATCTCTTAATGTCTCTTAACCTCTTCCGCCTCCCATCCTATCACAGATCCATCTTCCCTATTCTTTCATCCCCTCCCCACTTTCCCAGCCCCTACACTTGCTTAAAAACCTGTTCCATTTCCTGCTTTTTTTCCAGTTCTGACGAAGGGTCATCGACCTGAAACGTTAACTCTGTTTCTCTCTCGCTGAAGGTAAGCATGCAGGTGCAGCAGGCAGTTAAGAAGGCAAATGGTATGTTGGCCTTCGTAGCGAGAGGGTTCGAGTACAGGAACAAGGATGTCTTGCTGCAGTTGTACAGGGCCTTGGTGAGACCACACCTTGAGTATTGTGTGCAGTTTTGGTCGTCTGACCTGAGGAAGGATGTTCTTGCCATGGAGGGAGTGCAGCGAAGATTCACCAGACTGATACCTGGGATGGCAGGAATGACGTATGAGGAGACATTGGGTCGATGGGGCTTATACTCGCTGGAGTTTAGAAGAATGAGAGGGGATCTCATTGAAACTTATAAAATTCTAACAGGACTGGACAGACTAGATGCAGGAAGGATGTTCCCAATGGCGGGAGAGTCCAGAACCAGGGGTCACAGTCTAAGGATAAGGGGTAAGCCATTTAGGACAGAGATGAGGAGGAATTTCTTCACCCAGAGAGTGGTGAACCTGTGGAATTCTCTACCACAGAAGGCAGTTGAGGCCAGTTCATTAAATATATTCAAGAAGGAGTTGGATATATTTCTTAAGGCTAAAGGGATCAAGGGATATGGGGAGAAGGCAGGGACAGGATACTGAATTTGGATGATCAGCCATGATCGCATTGAATGGTGGAGCAGGCTCGAGGGGCCAAATGGCCTCCTCCTGCTCCTATCTTCTATGTTTCTATGTCTCTCCACAGATGCTGCCCTGACCCGCTGAGTTTCTCCAGCATTCTCTGTTTTTATTTTAGTTTGTGCCTCATGTTTCTGGCCACACTGCACGTTAACTGTCCAATGACCGCAGTTGCTGGCGATACAGGCAGCGGAAGGGTTAACAGAAGCGCCAGTCTGGACTCTGGGTAACTTCCATTGTCAGTGCCAAGTGAGAAGGAAGGGGTTGAGAATGTTGTGACGCGAGTGTTGATGCTCCCGGCCGTCAAACAGTGCGGGACCAGCGAAGCCAACTAACGGGACGCCCTGTGTGTGTGGTCTCTCTCTCTCCCGTTCCCCCCGACAGCTCGACGCCAAGGAAGCAGACAAGTCGCACCAGAACGAAGTGCTGATGTCGGCGGCCATCAGCCTGATCTGTGAGTGGGCGCAGCGGGTGCTGATGAGGCAGTTTGACACGGTGGTGGACCTGGCCCGGTTCCTGGTGATGGAGCACCTCATCAGCCCCAGGAACAAGAACGCAGCGGTGGTGATGGAGGAGCTGATGACCGGTGAGTGACGGGAGGCTGAGCGCGCCTCCTTCAGCCTTCAGGAGCCCCGGCATCTGGTAGAGCTCCGGCTTAGAATCACAAGGGGAAAAAATTCGGTGGCTTTGCACCTCCCGTAAAAAAGCGCTAACGGGGTGACAAGCGACTAGCGCCCGGGCACGGTGCCGCCGACGCCTCCCGCGAAATTCGGCGGGAGGTTAGCGGCGGCGGTAACCGGTAGCACCCCGGCCGCGATCTTCGGGAGCGCCCCGCAGACTTACCGCCGGACGCTACGTCCGATGGGGGTCGGGGGGGGGTGGCGCCATTTAAAGGTGAGGTGTGGGGCGGCCATTTTTGTCGCTGGCCGCCTGCCAGCACCTGCCTCCGCTCCCGTCCCCACCTCTTCTCTTGAGTGCTGGGCTCTTTTGCCGACACTCCCGATCCCCGGGTCGCGCTGCACAAGGCCCCTCCCCTTTAAAAAGGGGGAGGAAGGCCTGCGATACCAGCGCCCCGCTTTCCTCTTGGGGCGCCGCCACTCAATTTCCGTCGCGGGGGCGCTAATTTTTCCGGGGTGCTAAAAGTAGCGCCCCAGCGAAGTCGGCGCCCCAAAGGAGGCACGACTCAATTTTTAGCCCAAAGAATCTTACAGCACAGAAGGAGGCCATTCGGCTCGTCGTGCCTGTGCCAGCTCTTTGAAAGAGCTCTCCAATTAATCCCACTCCCCCCACCCCCACCCCCAATTGCCCTGCAATTTTTTCCTTTTCAAGTATGTTTCGGATGAGACGTTAAACCGAGGCCCCGTCTGCTCTCTCAGATGGATGTAAAAGATCCCACGGCCACTATTGGAAGAAGAGCAGGGGGGGAGTTCTCCCCGGTGTCCTGGGGCCAATATTTATCCCTCAACCAACATCACTAAAACAGCTGATCCGGTCATTATCACATTGCAGTTTGTGGGAGCTTGCTGTGCGCAAATTGAGCTGCCGCGTTTCCTACATTACAACAGTGACCACACTTCAAAAAAAAGTACTTCATTGGCTGTGAAGCGCTTTGGGATGTCCTGAGGTGGTGAAAGGCGCTGGAGAAATGCGAGCCTTTCTATATTTCCAATTCCATTTTGAAACCAGTGGATGGAGAACGAAACTGGTGGAAAAAGGTTGAGGAAAGCCACGTAATAAAACTCACTGCGCACTTGGTTCGAGTATAAAGCAAGGCTTTAATCAACTTGTTTCAAAACATGGAGGTCTAGTTGTACTTCACTAGTTCCTGTTTTACAAAATGTCCCTGGGCAAGCTGGGCCCACGCCCGAGTATTTATACTCCTTGGACGGCGCCACCAGCTGGCCGTCCAGTGTTATTTCATGAGTAGTTTCTTCATGATGATGAGATTTATAACAGAAAGCAAAAGGATTTTAACCGCCCCGCTTTTAAAAATAGTTCTTCTTTTAAAATTTCCAACCGCCTCCTGCTCACGTCCACTGTGGTATAATTTGGTTAACTTGTAGAAAACATGCTGAAATCCCAGAAAGACCCCAAGCAACGACAGCAGCCCAAGAACGCAGCGAAGGACAGTGAGGAGAGAACACCGGACTCGCAGGTGAGCACTCCTTCCTGGCAAGTGGGTACACCTGGCACTTGTTGCCCACTCCTAGTTGCCCTGAGGTTTGAAAGACCCGAGTAGCTGGCCAGGTCACTTGACGGGGCAGTTAAGAGTCAGCCACGTTGGGCGTGGGACTGGAGTCACATATAGGCCCAGGCCGGCAGGTTTCCCTCCTGAAAGGGACCTTCGTGAGCCAGTCGGGTTTTTAACGGCAATCCGGCAGCTCTTGTCTTTGATTGAGAAGGTCGTGGGTTCAAGTTCCACTCCAGAGACTTGAGCACAAAAATCCAGGACGACACTCACAGTGCCAGTACTGAAGGAGCATCGCACTGTCGGAGGGGCAGTACTGAGGGAGCGTCGCACTGTCAGAGAGGCGGTACTGAGGGAGCGCTGCACTGTTGGAGGGGCAGTACTGAGGGAGCGCCGCACTGTCGGAGGGGCAGTACTGAGGGAGCGCCGCACTGTCGGAGGACAGTACTGAGGGAGCGCCGCACTGTCGGAGGGGCAGTACTGAGGGAGCGCCGCACTGTCGGAGGGGCAGTACTGAGGGAGCGCCGCACTGTCAGAGAGGTGGTACTGAGGGAGCGCCGCACTGTCGGAGGGGCAGTACTGAGGGAGCGCCGCACTGTCGGAGGGGCAGTACTGAGGGAGCGCCGCACTGTCGGAGGGGCGGTACTGAGGGAGCGCCGCACTGTCGGAGGGGCAGTACTGAGGGAGCGCCGCACTGTCGGAGGGGCGGTACTGAGGGACGCCGCACTGTCGGAGGGGCAGTACTGAGGGAGTGCCGCACTGGCGGAGGGACAGTACTGAGGGAGCGCCGCACTGTCGGAGGGGCGGTACTGAGGGACGCCGCACTGTCGGAGGGGCAGTACTGAGGGAGTGCCGCACTGGCGGAGGGACAGTACTGAGGGAGCGCCGCACTGTCGGAGGGACGGTACTGAGGGAGCGCCGCACTGTCGGAGGGGCGGTACTGAGGGAGCGCCGCACTGTCGGAGGGGCAGTACTGAGGGAGAGCCGCACTGTCGGAGGGGCAGTACTGAGGGAGCGCCGCACTGTCGGAGGGGCGGTACTGAGGGAGCGCCGCACTGTCGGAGGGGCAGTACTGAGGGAGCGCCGCACTGTCAGAGAGGTGGTACTGAGGGAGCGCCGCACTGTCAGAGAGGTGGTACTGAGGGAGCGCCGCACTGTCGGAGGGGCAGTACTGAGGGAGAGCCGCACTGTCGGAGGGGCAGTACTGAGGGAGCGCCGCACTGTCGGAGGGGCAGTACTGAGGGAGCGCCGCACTGTCGGAGGGGCGGTACTGAGGGAGCGCCGCACTGTCGGAGGGGCAGTACTGAGGGAGCGCCGCACTGTCAGAGAGGTGGTACTGAGGGAGCGCCGCACTGTCAGAGAGGTGGTACTGAGGGAGCGCCGCACTGTCGGAGGGGCAGTACTGAGGGAGAGCCGCACTGTCGGAGGGGCAGTACTGAGGGAGCGCCGCACTGTCGGAGGGGCGGTACTGAGGGAGCGCCGCACTGTCGGAGGGGCGGTATTTTGGATGAGACGTTAAACCGAGGCCCCGACTGCCCTCTCGGTGGATGTAAAAGATCCCACGGCCACTATTGGAAGAAGAGCAGGGGGAGTTCTCCCCGGTGTCCTGGGGGCCAATATTTATCCCTCAACCAACATCACTAAAAACAGATGATCCGGTCATTATCACATTGCTGTTTGTGGGAGCTTGCTCTGCGCAAATTGGCTGTCGCGTTTCCAACATTACAACAGTGACTACACTTCAAAAAGTACTTCATTGGCGGTAAAGCGCTTTGGGACGTCCGGTGGACGTGAAAGGCGCTGGAGAAATGCAAATTCTTTCAAAGTCAAATAGTCTCTGCTAAAGTGAAAGGCCCTTTGTACGTCCACCTGAGAGAGCAGACGGGGCCTCGGTTTAACGTCTCATCCGAAAGACGGCACCTCCGACAGTGCGGCGCTCCCTCAGTACTGCCCCGCCGACAGTGCGGCGCTCCCTCAGTACCGCCCCGCCGACAGTGCGGCGCTCCGTCAGTACCGCCCCTCCGACAGTGCGGCGCTCCCTCAGTACCGCCCCTCCGACAGTGCGGTGCTCCCTCAGTACCGTCCCTCCGACAGTGCGGCGCTCCCTCAGTACCGTCCCTCCGACAGTGCGGCGCTCCCTCAGTACTGCCCCTCCGACAGTGCGGCGCTCCCTCAGTACCGTCCCTCCGACAGTGCGGAGCTCCCTCAGTACCGCCTCTCCAACAGTGCGGCGCTCCCTCAGTACTGCCCCTCCGACAGTGCGGCGCTCCCTCAGTACCGCCTCTCCGACAGTGCGGCGCTCCCTCAGTACTGCCCCTCCGACAGTGCGGCACTCCCTCAGTACCGCCCCTCCGACAGTGCGGCGCTCCCTCAGTATCGCCCCTCCGACAGTGTTGCGCTCTCTCGGTACTGCCCCTCCGACAGTGCGGCGCTCCCTCAGTACCGCCCCTCCGACAGTGTTGCGCTCCCTCAGTACAGCCCCACCGACAGTGCGGCGCTCCCTCAGTACTGCCCCTCCGACAGTGTTGCGCTCCCTCAGTACAGCCCCACCGACAGTGCGGCGCTCCCTCAGTACCGCCCCTCCGACAGTGCGGCACTCCCTCAGTACTGCCCCTCCGACAGTGCGGCGCTCCCTCAGTACTGCCCCTCCGACATTGCGGCGCTCCCTCAGTACTGCCCCTCCAACAGTGCAACGCTCCCTCAGTGCCGCCCCTCTGACAGTGCGGCGCTCCCTCGGTACTGCACTGGAGTGTCAGCCTAGCTTCTGTGCTCGACATTGCAATGGGTCGTGGCCACGTGCAGTCCTATTCACACAACGACCTATGTACCTGGATTGTGGGCAGGAGCCGGAGCTGTGGACTGACTCTCGCCTCCCGAGCCCAAGGGCGCTGGCATCGGTTAGCCTGGCGCAGACTGCGTGCCAAACCCGGGACCGTTGCTGTCTCAGTTGCTAACCGGGCGGTGACGAGGCCGGCTTGACCGCGGGCAGGGGCGAACGCCAACTCGCCAGCAGCCCCGTAACAGAAGTGAGCAGTGATGTAAAATGACTACTAAGTGCTCGGTTTGAGTATAAAACGAGGCTTTAATCAACTGTTTCACAACCATGAGATTCTAGTTACAATCACTAGTTCCTGGTTACAGAAACATCCTGAGCAAGCTGGGCCCACGCCCGAGTATTTATACTCCTTGGACGGCGCCACCAGCTGGCCGCCCAGTGTTACTTCATGAGTCATGATAAGATTCATGACAAGCACCACGATGGGAGGTGGAAGGAGTTTAAATCTCTTCTTTTGTTTCAACCTGTGCAGGCAGAGGCTTCCAAAGGGACGCCGGCAAACGCCCAGAGCGGGAAGGAAGATGGGCCGGGAGCCAAACGAGGTAAACAGACCTCCGCCGCCGACATCGACAGTTTCAAAAACCGCTTCACCCCCATCCGGCCCAAGGCACAGGCCAAGAAGCTGCTGGCCATCTCTCCTGCTGTGCTGGCCCCCTGCATCGACCCGTCCTCCTTGCCCGTCAGGGTGGGCACCGTCGCCCCCTCTGTGACCCTTGCCACGGGGACCGTCCCCCTGCTGAAGAAGGTCACCGTCATCCTCCCGGGCTCGGTCCGGCTCCCGATGCCGGAGGTGCCCCCGGCGGCGAGCGACCCGACCCCTCACAAGGAGCCAGTGAGCTGGCCCTGCTACGACAGGATCAAGGAGGCCAAGCGCTGGCTCGCCCGGCCGAAGAGCCCGTCGGCCGGCGCCTCGCCCCGCAAGCGCCCCGCTGGCTCGCTGGCCACCGGCTGGGAGAAGCCAGCCTCCAAGAGGAAACGCGGGCGCCCGCGGAAGGTGGCGGCGGGACAGCGCGGCCAGGAGGAGCCAGCGGGAGCGCCCGAAGCCGCCGGCCACGGGATAGCAGGCGCGATGGCACCTGGATCTCAAGCCGCCGCGCCCAGTGCCGAGGGAAGTGGAACCGTCCGACCGGCACCAGACGCCGCGCGCCGGCCTGAAGACACCGGTCGCACCGCACCGATTCCCAGTCTCTCGCCACCCGCCCCGGAACCTCCGGCAGCAACGAACACCGCCACGATTGCTCCTCCTCCTTCCCCCTCTTCGCGCACGGACGACTCCGCAAAGCCGGTCGGCTCCTCGGCAACGGGCGGCGGCACCGGCGGCAGCTCCCCCCCGCCCCCCGCCCTCGGCCAGCCGAAAACGAACAGTGGCCCCTCGGAACCGGGAGCCCGCAAGACCTCGGTGATCAGGCCGGTGGCCAGCCTGGTGAGCCGGGGCGCACGGGAGCTGAAGGGCCAAATCGCCGACGCACAGGACACCTGCAGATCAGAAACGACGGCAGCTTGTACCCCTTTGCCGGCGTCACCTTGAGACTCGGCCGGGGTGGGGACATTCGACTCGGGCAGGCGACGCAAAAACAGGCAGCATCACATCGACCGGTAATGCGCCCGGCCCGATATTGACTTCAGTGGGAGGGAGGTATAACGAACGGCAGATGCGATCCCACCCACCATTGTCCCGGCCCACCCCAGTCAAATTTCACCCTCCTCCCTGTCCTGAACGGCGGTGGGAGAATTCAGCATACTGTTCGAAATGCCAATCTGTTTAAAAACTTTTTTTTTCCAATTCCGACCGGTTGATATTTTGATAATTACACGTCTTAACGTTTCAGTATATTTCTACCAAAAAAAAACACGTTTGGGTTAAAAATATGACGCTAGAGAAACGTTTTTTATTCCCCCCCGCGTTACACATGACAAACTTTTTATACCGGATTGATGTCTGAAGCACCCCGCTTATATTCTTCGACGTCCACAATTTGGGGGGGGAGGTGCAATAAAAGCTGACCATTTCCAGTGTGTCTATTGACACCACTGTGTCAGCCAATGAGTTGGAGGGGGGGGGGGGGGTTTTGGGCCTTGCGGCAGGACTCACAGCAAACAGTCTATTAGACAGCAAAGTATTTACTCAGAGTCTATATAAACAGCACCCTACAGCAAACAGTCTACAGAGTCTATTTAAACAGTGCCCTACAGCAAACAGTCTACAGAGTCTATATAAACAGTGCCCTACAGCAAACAGTCTACAGAGTCTATATAAACAGTGCCCTACAGCAAACAGTCTACAGAGTCTATATAAACAGCACCCTACAGCAAACAGTCTACAGAGCCTATTTAAACAGTGCCCTACAGCAAACAGTCTAGAGTCTATATAAACAGCACAGTACAGCAAACTGTCTACAGAGTCTATTTAAACAGCACAGTACAGCAAACTGTCTACAGAGTCTATTTAAACAGTGCCCTACAGCAAACCGTCTACAGAGTCTATATAAACAGCACAGTACAGCAAACTGTCTACAGAGTCTATTTAAACAGTGCCCCACAGCAAACAGTCTACAGAGTCTATATAAACAGCACAGTACAGCAAACTGTCTACAGAGTCTATTTAAACAGTGCCCCACAGCAAACAGTCTACAGAGTCTATATAAACAGCACCCTACAGCAAACAGTCTACAGAGCCTATTTAAACAGTGCCCTACAGCAAACAGTCTACAGAGTCTATATAAACAGTGCCCTACAGCAAACAGTCTACAGAGTCTATATAAACAGTGCCCTACAGCAAACAGTCTACAGAGTCTATATAAACAGTGCCCTACAGCAAACAGTCTAGAGTCTATATAAACAGCACCCTACAGCAAACAGTCTACAGAGTCTATTTAAACAGTGCCCTACAGCAAACAGTCTACAGAGTCTATATAAACAGCACAGTACAGCAAACTGTCTACAGAGTCTATTTAAACAGTGCCCTACAGCAAACCGTCTAGAGTCTATATAAACAGCACAGTACAGCAAACTGTCTACAGAGTCTATTTAAACAGTGCCCTACAGCAAACAGTCTACAGAGTCTATATAAACAGCACAGTACAGCAAACTGTCTACAGAGTCTATTTAAACAGTGCCCTACAGCAAACCGTCTACAGAGTCTATATAAACAGCACAGTACAGCAAACAGTCTACAGAGTCTATTTAAACAGTGCCCTACAGCAGAGTACAGAGTCTATATAAACAGCGCAGTACAGCAGTCTACAGAGTCTATTTAAACAGTGCCCTACAGCAAACAGTCTACAGAGTATATAAACAGCGCACTACAGCAAGCAGTCTACAGAGTCTATTTAAACAGAGTCTCCTCCAACTATAGCAACAGAGCTCCCGACTGAAACTACAGCAACTTCCCCCGATAAAAGCAGGGTGATTTTTCCAGCAAATTTCGGTGCGCGCAGGAGAGTTACGTCATTACAAATTATGTGCGTAATATTGATTCCAGCCACTTGCAACAGCGCGGACTCCAGGCACGACTGATGGGGGAAATCGGCCAATCAGCGCCATTCTGGCCGGGACTTGTGGTATCACTCTCTGCAGCCAATGATCATGCAGGCCCCTTGTCTTATCAAAAGGTGTTTTGTCAATGCACTGTTGCTCGTAAAGCCTCGCTGACATGTCTTGTCTTTTCCTCTGTACAAGGCTCCAGAGTTCATTTCCCCACCGGTTTACGGAGCGGCCACAGGTACAGCCAGTTCCCCGTCAGCGGTAGCCCTCGCTTGTTCTTCACCCCCTGTCCTCTCCTCAAGCTGCTGGTTCCCAGCTTGAGGTACAATCCCCGGGGGGGTGGCCACTGGCCCTCCCTCCACAGCAGTGTGCCGCGCCGGCATATTCGACCATGGAGGGCATCGCGGCTTTGAGCTCCTGGCACACTTGCGCCGTCCAGCAGGGTCCCTGGCAGCACGTTTCCACCCCCTTCATATTTTCTCCTTCTGGTGTGCACGGCTCAGATCCAGTCGTAGGCCGCCTTGCTTAGTAGGGAGGAAGGTGAGGGGGCGGTGGCGGCTTTGGGAGAGTGGCGTTTCTCGACACGTTTTGTGAACATACTGAGCCCATGATAACGATCGCTGTTAAGACATTTAAGCCGAGCAAAATACACGGGAGGCTCCTCGATGGCCCTCAGCCGTACAGACCCAGAAGAGTCCCAGGCACATCCTGCTGAATATCTCGCACTGATAATCCTCATTTTGCTCCCCTGCTTTGTTTGTTTGTCCGGCACTCTATTCCGTCACCCTTTGCAACGTGGGCTCAGCCCTCTGATAGCGGACTGTGAATCGGGGTGGGGGGGTGGTGTGGGGGGGGGGATATGAAACACCTGGAGTCAGTGCAGGCTCCCCTCCCCCCTACTGTCCGGACCGACTCATGAGGAATAACTGCAGCAACTTCATAGAATCAGACAGCGCAGGAGGAGGCCATTCGGCCCATCGTGCCTGTGCCGGCCCTTTGAAAGAGCTCTCCAATTAGTCCCACTCCCCCCTGCTCTTTCCCCACAGCCCTGCGTATTTCTCCCCTTCAAGTATTTCTCCAATTCCCCTTTTGAAAGTCACTATTGAATCTGCTTCCACCGCCCTTTCAGGCAGCGCGTTCCAGATCACAACAACTCGCTGCGTAAAAAACATTCTCCTCATCTCCCCCTCTGGTCCTTTTGCCGATTATCTTCAATCTGTGTCCTCTGGTCACCGACCCTCCTGCCACTGGAAACAGTTTCTCTTTATTTACTCCATCAAAACTCTTCATGATTTTGAACGCCTCGATTAAATCTCCCCTTAACCTTCTCTGCTCTAAGCAGTCGTCGTCGTACGTGTCTTCATACTGTTCCCTTTGGGGAACTGTATGAAGTGGTGGAAGGATTGCTGGCCGCGATTAACGCTCCTTCCGTGACCGTAACCGTCTTCGTACCAGCCATTAGGGTGGTTAGTCCTATGGCGGGAGGGTTTTACGGGCTCCCACAACTCATACGAGGGGGGGGGGCCACCCACACCCACGGACGCAAGTATCCCGCTGGATGTCAACCCAGAATTTAGAGCCGGAGCTCCGACTCCACTTGCCGGGACTGTCTGGAGCGGGGTTCGAAACCCTACACCTCTGGCCCAGCGGCGGGGATGCTACCGCGACGCCAAAGGCCCACTCCTGCTCTAAGCAGTGACTGCACTTCAAAAGTACTTCATTGGCTGTAAAGCGCTTTGCGGCGTCCTGAGGTCGTGAAAGGCGCTATAGAAATGCACCTGAGGAGAACAACCCCAGCTTCTCCAGCCTCTCCACAGAACTGAAGTCCCTCATCCCTGGTATCGTTCTGGTAAATCTCCTCCGCATCCTCTCCAAAGGCCTCGACATCCTTCCTAAAGTGCGGTGCCCAGAGTTGGACACAAGACTCCAGCTGGGGCCTAACCAGTGATTTGTAAAGGTTCAGCGTAACTTGATTTCTTTTGTACTCTCTGCCTCCATTTATAAAGCCAAGGATCCCCTATGCTTTTTTAAAAACAGCCTTATCGACTTATCCTGTGTCCGTACAGCCCCAGGTCCCTCTGCTCCCGCACCCCCTTTAAAATGGGGCCTTTCAGCCCTTAGGAAAGGTGCCGGAGAGGCACACAAGATGGCAAAGGCTACAACAAAAAAGCAAATCTGGAATACTGCTTCAGAGTGACCAGTGCCTGTGTGACGGGGAGTACAACACTGACAGCAGGAAGTACCGCACACACTGAACAACACATGGAATGGATTTCTGGGTGGAGAGCTGCAGGCTGTGCGTAGCTCAGTGGGTAGCACTCTCGCCTCTGAGTCAGAAGGTTGTCCGTTTTGAGTCCCGCTCCAGGTACTTGAGTCCAAAATTTAGCCCACTAATCCACGGAGGGAGCGCCGCGCTGTCGGAGGGGCAGTACTGAGGGAGCGCCGCGCTGTCGGAGGGGCGGTGCTGAGGGAGCGCCGCGCTGTCGGAGGGGCAGTACTGAGGGAGCGCTGCGCTGTCGGAGGGGCGGTACTGAGGGAGCGCTGCGCTGTCGGAGGGGCGGTACTGAGGGAGCGCTGCGCTGTCGGAGGGGCGGTACTAAGGGAGAGCCGCACTGTCGGAGGGGCGTTGCTGAGGGAGCGCCGCACTGTCGGAGGGGCAGTACTGAGGGAGCACCGCACTGTCGGAGGGGCGTTGCTGAGGGAGCGCCGCACTGTTGGAGGGGCAGTACTGAGGGAACGCCGCACTGTCAGAGGGGCGGTACTGAGGGAGCGCCGTACTGTCGGAGGGGCGTTGCTGAGGGAGCGCCGCACTGTCGGAGGGGCGGTGCTCAGGGAGCGCCGCACTGTCGGAGGGGCGGTACTGAGGGAGCGCCGCACTGTCGGAGGGGCGGTGCTGAGGGAGCGCCGCACTGTTGGAGGGGCGGTACTGAGGGAGCGCCGCACTGTCGGAGGGGCGGAACTGAGCGAGCGCCGCACTGTCGGAGGGGCAGTACTGAGGGAGCGCTGCACTGTCGGAGGGGCGGTACTGAGGGAGCGCCGCACTGTCGGAGGGGCAGTACTGAGGGAGCGCCGCACTGTCAGAGGAGCCGTATTTCAGATGAGAAGTTAAACCGAGGCCCCGTCCGCCCTCCCATGGCCACTATTGGAAGAAGAGCAGGGGGAGTTCTCCCCGGTGTCCAATATTTATCCCTCAAACCAACATCACTAAAACAGATGATCTGGTCATTATCACATTGCTGTTTGTGGGAGCTTGCTGTGCGCAAATTGGCTGCCTCTGCATCAGAACTGTGACGACACTTCAAAAATTGGCCGTAAAGCGCTTTGGGACGTCCTGAGGCCATGCCGGGCGCTATAGAAATGCAAGCCTTTCCTTTGCTTCTCAACCGGTGAATGTGAAAATGAGGGCTTTGGGGGCCTAAACAAATCAGGGATAAATGGCCAAAATCAGGGACACTTTCTCTGCGGAGCGCCGTGAATAATCAATTAACCAAAATATATTTTCACTGCGTGGGTTTAATGTTTCACGTATTTTGTTACGGTTTACACAGGTGGAAAACTTATGGGTCTGGCATGTGCTGAACCTCTCTCTCACACTCGCACTTCTCAGTCATCAGATGGATATGTATTTAATGTATTTCGGTTGCACACAGTTTAATCGCTGAGCAATGCACCATCAAATCTATAGCAAAGAGTTAAAAGTACTGATCTGTGAAGTGTGAGAGTGGGAGGAACAAATTAAACACTGGTCAGATTTCCCTCCACGCTCCCTCCCCAGTTCCAGTCACTCTGGTACAATAGTTGCTGCAATGCTAGCTACATTTTCTTTTTGGAGTTATAAAAATCTGCTCCGAAGTTGGGACTTTTGGGGAGGGGACACTTTTTTTAATAGAATCTTTTGGAGGCCATTCGGCCTATCGTCGCCAGTGCCGGCTCTTTGAACGAGCTCTCCAATTAGTCCCCCTCCCACACCCCCCCCCCCGCCCCTCCTCTCTCCCCACAGCCCTGCAAATTTCTCCTTTTCAAGTGTTTCTCCAATTCCCCTTTTGAAAGTCACTATTGAATCTGCTTCCACCGCCCATTCAGGCAGCGCGTTCCAGATCACAACAACTCGCTGCGTTAAATAATTCTCCTCATCTCCCCCCTCTGGTTCTTTTGCCAATTATCTTAAATCTGTGTCCTCTGGTTACCGACCTTCCTGCCACTGGAAAACAGTTTCTCCTTATTTACTCCATCAAAACCCTTCATGATTTTGAACGCCTCGATTAAATCTCCCCTTAACCTTCTCTGCTCTAAGCAGTGACTGCACTTCAAAAGTACTTCATTGGCTGTAAGCCGTTTTGAGGCGTCCTGAGGTCGTGAAAGGCGCTATAGAAATGCACCTGAGGAGAACAACCCCAGCTTCTCCAGCCCCTCCGCAGAACTGAAGTCCCTCATCCCTGGTACCGTTCTGGTCAATCTCCTCCGCGCCCTCTCCAGAGGCCTCGACATCCTTCCTAAAGTGCGGTGCCCAGAATTGGACACAAGACTCCAGCTGGGGCCCAGCCAGTGATTTGTAAAGGTTCAGCATTATCTCCTTATTTACTCGATCAAAACCCCTCGTGGTTTTGGTGTTACATTTTGCCCCTGCCTTTCCAGAAGCCACTGACTCCATGTACTCCTACTGGGTTTCATGTCTGCTGGATGCCCCCCTTATACGTCATTCAAGTGAGGTACCCTTCATGCGCGAGCCTAGAGTTTTGCAAGGCTATTTGACTGCGTGGGGCATCGCCTCCTTCATACTTGCAGCAAGCAGCGCCAGAGGGCGATCAGGAGAGCAAAGCCCTCGCTGATTATCCTCCCTGGGACTGGTGAGCCCATTGGTAGCATCCCCTCTTACCTTTCTAGCTGAAATCAGCCCACCGCCTCCTAAGCGACAACAGCGACCGTACTGCAAAAGCACTTCATTGGCCGTAAAGCGCTTTGGGAAGGTCCTGAGGTGGTGAAAGGCGCTGGAGAAATGTGAGCCCGTCCTTTCTTAATCGGGGCAGGTCGGGGATTGAACCCTGCTGAGAGGTTTCCGACTCTTGCTTCCTGTCATTTTAATTCACCGCTCCATTCCCACTCGGACCTCGCCGTCCGCGGCCTCTTGCACTGTTCCACGGAAACTCACCGTAAGCTCGAGGAACAGCACCTCATCTTCCGATTAGGCACTTTCACAGAATCACAGAATCCCCACAGTGCAGATAGAGGCCATTTCGGCCCATCGAGCCTGCACCGACACATATCCCACCCTATCCCCGTAACCCCACGTATTTAATCCCCTAACACTAAGGGTCAATTTATCATAGCCAATCAACCTAACCCGCACATCTTTGGACTTTACAGCCTTCCGGACTCAATATCGAGTTCAACAACTTCAGATCATAACCTCAGCCCCTATTACATTTTTATATTTTTTTAATCCACACTTTTTTGGTTTGTGCCTTTTCCTTTTTTTCCTCTCCCTCCCACATGGCAGCTGTCCCTCACTCTGCCAGCGCATTTCACACTTCATCTAGAACCATTGCCTGTTTCTTTACCTGTCCTATTACCATCTCGTCTCACCTTGAATATCTCTTAATGTCTCTTCTTTCATCCCCTCCCCCATTTCCCAGCCCCCAAACTGGCCTTTTGTTTCATTTCCGGCCTTTGCTCTCAGTCCTGACGAAGGGTTTCGACCCGAAACGTCAACTCTGTTTCTCTCTCCACGGATGTTGCCCCTGGCCTGCTGAGTTTTTCCAGTGTTTTCTGTTGTTATTTCTTGCTTCCTGGCGTTTCCATCACACGATTGTGATTTGGTTTCCATATTTAAGAAAAGATATACTTGCTCTCGAGGCGGTTCAGAGAAGGTTCACTCGGTTGATTCCGGAGATGAGGGGGGTTGACGTATGAGGAAAGGTTGAGTAGGTTGGGCCTCTACTCATTGGAGTTCAGAAGAATGAGAGGCGAACTTATCGAAACATATAAGATTGTGAGGGGGCTTGATCGGGTGGATGCGGGGAGGATGTTTCCACTGATGGGTGAGACTAGAACTAGGGGGCATAATCTTAGAATAAGGGGCTGCCCTTTCAAAACTGAGATGAGGAGAAACTTCTTCACTCAGAGGGTAGTAAATCTATGGAATTTGCTACCCCAGAGAGCTGTGGAAGCTGCGACATTAAATAAATTTAAAAAGGAGATAGACAGTTTCCTAGCTGATAAGGGAATTAGGGGTTACGGGGAGCGGGCAGGGAAGTGGACGTGAGTCTAGGTTCGGATCAGCCATGATCCTATTGAATGGCGGAGCAGGCCCGAGGGGCCGTATGGCCTACTCCTGCTCCTACTTCTTATGTTCTTATGTACGAGCGCCCAACACGTCTTTCCTCGTGGCGCCCCCCACCGGCCGTCCCGCGACCAATCGATAAGCGAACCGACTCTTCACCACCCGATCGGATGATTCTCGACTGTCCGCCAGAACAGCCACTCTTCCCCCCCAATCTCCGACACCTTTATAACTAAGGAAAAGGACGTGCAGTCTTCTTTAGTGGGCGCCGATGATTTTTGTCGCCGCAGTGTCCCGGAGATTAACCTTCAATTCCCGGAGGCGCCAGGCCAATTCTTGAGTGTTGGCGGCCTCCTACCCCTTGGACCAGCTGCGCAACATGTTCCAGACCACAGCACACAGCAGAGTTACGGGGCCCACGGGCGAGGGGGAGAGAGAGACAGGAAATCTTAATGCATTAACGCGTTTAACATAGCGGTCAGATTCCTCAAACCCCGACAGTGGAATCAGAGCGTCAGTTCTGGAAACATTTCTGCAGTGAAGTCTGCCCTGCCAAAAAAAATACATACAACAGCCTGCATTTATATAGCGCCTTTAACGTAGTAAAACGTCCCAGGGCGTTTCACCGGTGCGATTATCAGACAAAATTTGACACCGAGCCACATAAGGAGATATTAGGACAGGTGACCAAAAGCTTGGTCAAAGAGGTCGGTTTTAAGGAGTGTCTTAAAGGAGGAGAGAGAGAGGCGGAGAGGTTTAGGGAGGGAATTCCAGAGCTCGGGGCCCCAGGCGGCTGAAGGCACGGCCGCCAATGGTGGAGCGATGGAAATTGGGGGATGCGCGAGAGGCCGGAATTAGAGGAGCGCGGAGATCTCGGAGGGTTGTGGGGGCTGGAGGAGATTACAGAGACAGGGAGGGGGGCGAGGAGGGATTTGAACACGAGGATGAGAATTTTGAAATCAAGGCGTTGCCGGACCCGGGAGCCAATGTAGGTCGGCGAGCACTGGGGTGGGTAGGGGTGGTAAACGGGACTGGGGCGGCAGAGTTTGTGACGAGTTGCTGTTTACGGAGGCTGGGAAATGCACAGACCACTCGACCCGTCGCCCGAGCCCCCAGACGTCGCGATCTGATGCACTGCCCTGCTCAACACTCCCATAGCTAACTCGGGGTGGGGAGCAAGAGGCAGTAAAAACCTGTTGCCAATTTCAGGAAAAACACTCTGATGAAAATCCTCCCTGACGAGACCAATTCAGCAATCTCTAGCGGGGGGAGGGGGGGGTGTCAGTGGTGAGCCCCCGCCCCCAAGATTTCTTATTGAGCCAACTTGCCTAATCCATGGCCCCCTCCAGATGTGCCATTGTGTCCTCCCTCTCTTAAAGGACTACTTTACTCTCACTTACCTCACTCAGCAATAACCTGCTCCGAGAGAGAGAGACAGAGACCAACCTTCCTGGCCTCGAAACTATTTACTGAGGGATTATTATGTTTTTTTACCAAGTAATAATTGTGTTAAAAATGTAAATAATAAATGAATTGATGACACACACTCTTGCTTTTCTCGTGTATCTTTGGTTCTTGGGGGTTGAGATTCCCCGGAGGGAAACACCTCCTCCTGATGGCTGAGTGGCTTGCTTCAGTTATACAGGGTACTGGTGAGGCCACACCTGGAATACTGCGTACAGTTTTGGTTTCCATATTTAAGAAAAGATATATTTGCTCTCGAGGCAGTTCAGAGAAGGTTCACTCAGTTGATTCCGGAGATGAGGGGGTTGACGTATGAGGAAAGGTTGAGTAGGTTGGGCCTCTACTCATTGGAATTCAGAAGAATGAGAGGCGATCTTATCGAAACGTATAAGATTGTGAGGGGGCTTGATCGGGTGGATGCGGGGAGGATGTTTCCACTGATGGGTGAGACTAGAACTAGGGGGCATAATCTTAGAATAAGGGGCTGCCCTTTCAAAACTGAGATGAGGAGAAACTTCTTCACTCAGAGGGTAGTAAATCTATGGAATTTGCTACCTCAGAGAGCTGTGGAAGCTGCGACATTAAATAGATTTAAAACGGAGATAGACAGTTTCCTAGCTGATAAGGGAATTAGGGGTTACGGGGAGCGGGCAGGGAAGTGGGCGTGAGTCTAGGTTCGGATCAGCCATGATCCTATTGAATGGTGGAGCAGGCCCGAGGGGCCGTATGGCCTACTCCTGCTCCTACTTCTTATGTTCTTATGTTCCGATGGCTGAAGAACATAGAGTCCCCCAGGCCATGAACAACCCTGCCTTGATCTTCTGTCAGGGCTCAATCAGCTGGGGTGGCCGTCATGGTGCCAGTGTGGTCTTCAGTGCCCTTGGGATAGGGAGAGGGGGAAGGGATCCATCAAGGATCAAATGGTCTGGCAGCTGTGGCCCAGTGGGGTAGCACCCACTCTCGCTTCTGAGTCAGAAGGTCGTGGGTTCGAGTCCCACTCCAGAGACTCGAGCACAAAAATCCAGGCCCACACTCCCCAGTGCAGTACTGAGGGAGCGCCGCACTGTCGGAGGGGCGGTACTGAGGGAGCGCCGCACTGTCGGAGGGGCGGTACTGAGGGAGCGCTGCACTGTCGGAGGGGCTGTACTGAGGGAGCGCCGCACTGTCGGAGGGGCAGTACTGAGGGAGCGCCGCACTGTCGGAGGGGCGGTACTGAGGGAGCGCCGCACTGTCGGAGGGGCTGTACTGAGGGAGCGCCGCACTGTCGGAGGGGCGGTACTGAGGGAGCGCCGCACTGTCGGAGGTGCCGTCTTTCGGATGAGACGTTAAACTGAGGCGCTGTCTGCCCTCTCAGGTGGATGTAAAAGATCCCACGGCCACTATGGGAAGAAGAGCAGGGGGAGTTCTCCCCGGTGTCCTGGGGCCAATATTTATCCCTCAACCAACATCATTAAAAACAGATGATCCGGTCATTATCACATCGGTGATTGTGGGAGCTTGCTGTGCGCAAACTGGCTGCCGCGTTTCCTACATTACAACAGTGACCACACTTTAAAAAAGTACTTCATTGGCTGTAAAGCGCTTTGTGCTGGCTGTGAAAGGCGCTGTAGTAATATAGTCTTTCTTTGTGTCAAGCCCCTCCCTGTCTCTGTGACCTCCTCCAGTCCCACAACCCTCCGAGATCTCTGTGCTCCCCCAATTCTGGCCTCTTGCGCACCCCCGATTTTAATCACTCCACCATTGGCGGACGTGCCTTCAGCTGCCTGGGCCCTAAGCTCTGGCCTGAGCGAGAACACTGACGTTGCTGCGCCTATCCTGCCAATGGATTTGCAGGATCTTGTGGAGGCAGCGTTGGTGGGACCTCTCCAGTGCTTTGAGGTGCCTGCTGTACATGCTGCAGTGTTCTTGCTCAGGCCAACATCCCCAGCATCGACGCTCTGACCACGCTCAATCAGCTCCGATGGACGGGTCACATTGTCCGCGTGCCCGATACGAGACTCCCAAAACAAGCGCTCTACTCGGAGCTCCGGCACGGCAAGAGAGCCCCAGGTGGGCAGAGGAAACGCTTCAAGGACACCCTCAAAGCCTCCTTGGGAAAAAGTGTAACATCCCCACCGACACCTGGGAATCCCTGGCCCAAGACCGCACAAAGTGGAGGAGAAGCATCCGGGAAGGCGCCGAACACCTCGAGTCTCTTCGCCGGGAGCAAGCGCAGGCAGCGCAAGGAGCGCACGTCAACCCAAGCACCCCACCCACCCGCCCCTTCAACCACCGTCTGCCCCACCTGTGACAGAGACTGTTGGTCCCGCATTGGACTCATCAGTCACCTGAGAACTCATTTTTGAGAAGTCATCCTCGGTTCCGAAGGACTGCCAAGGAAGAAGCAGCTCTGGAATTCCCTCCCTAAACCTCTCCGCCTCTCTCTCCTCCTTTAAGACGCTCCTTAAAACCGACCTCTTTGACCCAGCTTTTGGTCGTTCGGTGTAAAATTTTGTCGGATAATCGCTCCTGTGAAGCACCTGGGGGTGATTTACTGCATTAAAGGCGCTGTATAAATGCAGGTTGTTGCTGTGCTAATCCAGACCGTGAGTGTCAGCATGATATTCAACCGCAGGGGCATCACGGCCGAGCCAGATCGTGCCCTCGCTGAATGGCCCGTGTGTGGGCACTTCCCAGCAGGACTCAATGGACGGGCATCAGGCGCAGGAAGCCGGAGGCACTGAGGCCAACTGTAGCCCCAGCACCCCCCCCCAACCTCCCACCCCAACCGTTGCCTCTGTTGCGCTCAGCGAACTCAGCACAGAACCTGGGCCGTTCTGTCGCACATCATTCAGTGACAAACCATCCATTGCAGTTCCCCACTCAGCCACTGGGGGGAAGCGCTCCACTCTTTGGAACACTCGTGTCTCAGTCAGACATCAGAAAGAACTGGTTATTAAGGTTATCGACAAACATTCACTACAAGCTGACTCCCACAGCTACCTGGACTACACTTCCTCCCACCCCGCCTCCTGTAAGGACTCTATTCCATTCTCCCAGTTTCTCCGTCTCCGCCGCGTCTGTTCTGACGATGCCACCTTCCACACCAGTGCTTCCGACATGTCTGCCTTTTTACTCAACCGAGGATTCCCCTCGACCGTGGAGGATTCCCCTCGACCGTGGTTGACACGGCCCTCGACCGTGTCCGTTCTATCTCCTGCACTTCTGCCCTCACCCCTTCCCCTCCCTCCCGGAAACCACGATAGGGTTCCCCTGGTCCTCACCTTTCACCCCACCAGCCTCCGCATTCAACGGATCGTCCTCCGCCATTTCCGCCACCTCCAGCGTGATCCCACCGCCAAACACATCTTCCCCTCACCTCCCCTTTCAGCATTCCGAAGGGACCGCTCCCTCCGCGACACCCTGGTCCACTCCTCAATCACCCCTAACAGCCCTTCCCCTTCGCCCGGCACCTTCCCGTGCAAGCGGAGGAGATGCAACACCTGCCCTTATATCTCCCCCCTTCCCACTGTCCAGGGCCCCAAACACCCCTTCCAGGTGAAACAGCGATTTACTTGTACTTCTTGCAATCTAGTATACTGTATTCGCTGCTCACGATGCGGTCTCCTCTACATTGGGGAGACCAAACGCAGATTGGGCGACCGCTTTGCGGAACACCTCCGTTCAGTCCGTAAGGTGGACCCCGAGCTTCCGGTCGCCTGTCACTTTAATTCTCCGCTTCACTCCCACTCGGACCTCACCGTCCTTGGCCTCTTGCATTGTTCCACGGAAGCTCAGTGGAAGCTCGAGGAACAGCACCTCATCTTTCGATTAGGCACTTTACAGCCTTCAGGACTCAGCATTGAGTTCAACAATTTCAGACCCTAACCTCGGCCCCTATCACATATATATATTTTTTATCCACACTTTTGTTCTGTTCTTCTCTCCCACAGGCCAGCTGTCCTTCACTCTGCCAGCGCAATTCACACCTCATCTCGTCCATCCTTTGTTCCTTTACCTGTCCCATTACCATCTCCTCTCGCCTTGAATATCTCTTAATGTCTCTTAACCTCTCCTGCCTTCCATCCTATCACAGACCTTCCCTTTTGTTCTTTCACCCCCTCCCCCATTTCCCAGCCCCTAAACCTGCTTAAAAATCTGTTCCATTTCCTGCTTTTTTCCAGTTCTGACGAAAGGTCACCGACCTGAACCGTTAACTCTGTTTCTCTCTCCACGGACGCTGCCTGACCCGCTGAGTTTCTCCAGCATTTTCTGTTTTTATATAAGAAAGACTCTCATTTCTACAACATCATTCCCCACCTCAGGGTGTCCCAAAGCGCTTTACAGCCAATGAAGTACTTTTTTGAAGTGTAGTCACTGTTGTAATGTAGGAAACGCAGCAGCCAATTTGCGCACAGCAAGCTCCCACAAACAGCAATGTGATAAATGATCAGATCATCTGTTTTTAGTGATGTTGGTTGAGGGATAAATATTGGCCCCAGGACACCGGGGAGAACTCCCTCTGCTCTTCTTCCAATAGTGGCCGTGGGATCTTTTACGTCCACATGAGGGGCCTCGGTTTAACGCCTCATCCAAAAGACTGGCACCTCCGACAGTGCAGCACTCCCTCAGTACTGCCCCTCCGACAGTGCGGCGCTCCCTCAGTACCGCCCCTCCGACAGTGCGGCGCTCCCTCAGTACCGCCCCTCCGACAGTGCGGCGCTCCCTCAGTACCGCCCCTCCGACAGTGCGGCGCTCCCTCAGTACCGCCCCTCCGACAGTGCGGCGCTCCCTCAGTACCGCCCCTCCGACAGTGCGGCGCTCCCTCAGTACCGCCCCTCCGACAGTGCGGCGCTCCATCAGTACTGCCCCTCCGACAGTGCGGCGCTCCCTCAGTACTGCCCCTCCGACAGTGCGGTGCTCCCTCAGTACTGGCACTGGGAGTGTCAGCCTGGATTTTGTGCTCGAGTCTCTGGAGTGGGGACTCGAACCCACAACGTTCTGACTCAGAGGCGAGAGAGATACCCACTGGGCCACGGCTGACACTTTGACATGGTGATACGCTCTGAATCCAATTGCCATCAACAGTATCACTCGTGCATGGTACCATGGTGATAACGATATATATAACAACTTATCTGATTGAAACACCTCACAGCACCTCACAGAATGAATTACATTTTGGGGTGCACTGACTGTTGTCATGTAGACTTGACCGACATTTGCTGCCGGTTTTCCAACACCTCCATCTTAAAATTCTCAACTTTGTTTTCAAATCCTTCCACGGCCTCCTCGCTCCGTTCCCTATCTCTGTAACCTCCTCCAGCTCCACAACCCTCCCAGATCTCGACGCTCCTCCAATTCTGCCCTCTTGAGCATCCCCCGATTTCCATCGCTCCACCATTGGCGGCCGTGCCTTCAGCCGCCTGGGGCCCCGAGCTCTGGAATTCCCTCCCTAAACCTCTCCGCCTCTCTCTCCTCCTTTAAGAAGTGGTTAAGAAGGCAAATGGTATGTTGGCCTTCGTAGCGAGAGGGTTCGAGTACAGGAGCAAGGATGTCTTGCTGCAGTTGTACAGGGCCTTGGTGAGACCACACCTTGAGTATTGTGTGCAGTTTTGGTCACCTTATCTGAGGAAGGATGTTCTTGCCATGGAGGGAGTGCAGCGAAGATTCACCAGACTGATACCTGGGATGGCAGGAATGACGTATGAGGAGAGACTGGGTCGATTGGGCTTGTACTCGCTGGAGTTTAGAAGAATGAGAGGGGATCTCATTGAAACTTATAAAATTCTAACAGGACTAGACAGACTAGATGCAGGAAGGATGTTCCCGATGGTCGGGGAGTCCAGAACCAGGGGTCACAGTCTAAGGATAAGGGGTAAGCCATTTAGGACTGAGATGAGGAGGAATTTCTTCACCCAGAGAGTGGTGAACCTGTGGAATTCTCTACCACAGAAGGCAGTGGAGGCCAATTCATTAAATATATTCAAGAAGGAGTTGGATATATTTCTTAAGGCTAAAGGGATCAAGGGATATGGGGAGAAGGCAGGGACAGGGTACTGAATTTGGATGATCAGCCATGATCTCATTAAATGGTGGAACAGGCTCGAGGGGCCGAATGGCCGACTCATGCTCCTATCTTCTATGTTTAAGACGCTCTTTAAGGACTTGCCTCTTTGTCCGAATATCTGTCGGCCCACGAGGCGCTGGCAACTCGGTCCTCTCTGTGCTCCCATTACACGTTCGCTGCTTTGTCCTGTTTGGATTTTGGCAGCCCGGAGGTTTAGCCGCTGTAGGTGCTGATCGCTAATCGGCGGATCAATCCTAAAATCAGAACACCAACGTCTGGTATTAAAAAAATCAATGGGGACATGGATTTAAGCGATGTATGAGGCCCGCAAGACTCCATGACATCCTCCTCAGCAGTCCATGATGACAGGCGGACAAGTGTGGTGGCCATTTTGTGTGCAGCAAGATCCCACAAACAGCAACGACCCATGATTCTGTTTTGGGAGCTGTTGGTTGAGGCCGCCAGGTTGACCAGGGCACCTATAGAACCCCTGTTCTTGTGTGTTTCCGCCGTGGCTCAGTGGGCCCCACTCTCTCTCTTGTCTCTGAGTCAGAAGGTCGTGCGTTCGAGTCCCCACTCCAGAGACTCGCGCACAAAATCCAGGCCGACACGCCCAGTGCAGGACTGAGGGAGCGCCGCGCTGTCGGAGGGGAAGTACTGAGGGAGCGCCGCACTGTCGGAGGGGAAGTACTGAGGGAGCGCCGCACTGTCGGATGGGCAGTACTGAGGGAGCGCCGCACTGTCGGAGGGGCGGTACTGAGGGAGCGCCGCACTGTCGAAGGGGCAGTACTGAGGGAGCGTCGCACTGTCGGAGGGGCGGTACTGAGGGAGCGCCGCACTGTCGGGGGGCGGTACTGAGGGAGCGTCGCACTGTCGGAGAGGCATTACTGAGGGAGTGCCGCACTGTTGGTGGGTCAGTACTGAGAGAGCGCCGCACTGTCGGAGGGGCAGTACTGAGGGAGCGCCGCACTGTCGGAGCGGCAGTACTGAGGGAGCGCCGCACTGTCGGAGGGGCGGTACTGACGGAGCACCGCACTGTCGGAGGGGCTGTACTGAGGGAGCGCTGCATTGTCAGAGGGGCAGTACTGAGGGAGCGCCGCACTGTCGGGGGGCGGTACTGAGGGTGTGCCGCACTGTCGGAGAGGCATTACTGAGGGAGCGCCGCACTGTCGGAGGGGCAGTACTGAGGGAGCGCCGCACTGTCGGAGGGGCAGTACTGAGGGAGCGCCGCACTGTCGGAGGGACTGTACTGAGGGAACGCCGCACTGTCGGAGGGGCAGTACTGAGGGAGCGCCGCACTGTCGGAGGGGCAGTACTGAGGGAGCGCCGCACTGTCGGAGGGGCTGTACTGAGGGAGCGCCGCATTGTCAGAGGGGCAGTACTGAGGGAGCGCCGCACTGTCGGAGGGGCGGTACTGAGGGAGCGCCGCACTGTCGGAGGGGCGGTACTGAGGGAGCGCCGCACTGTCGGAGGGGCGGTACTGAGGGAGCGCCGCACTGTCGGAGGGGCGGTACTGAGGGAGCGCCGCACTGTCGGAGGGGCGGTACTGAGGGAGCGCCGCACTGTCGGAGGGGCGGTACTGAGGGAGCGCCGCACTGTCGGAGGGGCAGTACTGAGGGAGCGCCGCACTGTCGGAGGGATTGTACTGAGGGAGCGCCACACTGTCGGAGGGGCAGTACTGAGGGAGCGCCGCACTGTCGGAGGGGCAGTACTGAGGGAGCGCCGCACTGTCGGAGGGGCTGTACTGAGGGAGCGCCGCATTGTCAGAGGGGCAGTACTGAGGGAGCGCCGCACTGTCGGAGGGGCGGTACTGAGGGTGTGCCGCACTGTCGGAGAGGCATTACTGAGGGAGTGCCGCACTGTTGGTGGGTCAGTACTGAGAGAGCGCCGCACTGTCGGAGGGGCAGTACTGAGGGAGCGCCGCACTGTCGGAGCGGCAGTACTGAGGGAGCGCCGCACTGTCGGAGGGGCGGTACTGAGGGAGCGCTGCATTGTCGGAGGGGCAGTACTGAGGGAGCGCCGCACTATCGGAGGGGCGATACTGAGGGAGTGCCGCACTGTCGGAGGTGCCGTCTTTCAGATGAGACGTTAAACCGAGACCCTGTCTGCTCTCTCTCTCTCGGGTGGACATAAAAGATCCCACAGCCACTATTTGAAGAAGAGCAGGGGGAGTTCTCCCCGGTGTCCTGGGGCCAATATTTATCCCTCAACCAACATCACTAAAAAACAGATGATCTGGTCATTCTCACATTGCTGTTTGTGGGAGCTTGCTGTGCACAAATTGGCTGCTGCGTTTCCTACATTACAACAGTGACCACACTTCAAAAATAAAAGTGCTTCTTTGGGGTCTGGACAGAGTAGGTAGAGAGAAACTGTTCCCATTGGCGGAAGGGTCGAGAACCAGAGGACACAGATTTAAGGTGATTGGCAGAAGAACCAAACGCGACGTGAGGAAAAACTTTTTTACGCAGCGAGTGGTTAGGATCTGGAATGCGCTGCCTGAAAGGGTGGTGGAGGCAGATTCCGTCGTGGTTTTCAAAAGAGAATTGGATCAGTACCTGAAGGAAAAAAAATTGCAGGGCAACGGGGAATGGGCAGGGGAGTGGGACTAGCTGAAGTGCTCCTGCAGGGAGCCGGCACGGGCTTGACGGGCCGAATGGCCTCCTTCTGCGCTGTAACCATTCTCTGATTGGCTGTGAAGCTCTTCGGGACGTGCTGAGGTTTGTGAAAGGCGCGAAAGGATCTTGACTGTCCACCGGAAGAGGCAGGGGCCTCGCTGCCAAAGGTGACACAAGTAGGAGTTGAGGTCGAAGATCGGCCATGTCCTCATTGGATGGTGGAGCGGGCTGGAGGGGCCGAACGGCCTCCCACTGTGCCTAAAAGCCTTGGCATTGCTCCCGTCCTGGCGGCGGGGGAGAATAATCTCAGGGTTACTGCGGTGAGGGTAGAGGCCGCGGGGTAGGGTGACGGTGATGGCGGTGGGACTGCGGTGAGGATAGAGGCCGCGGGGTAGGGTGACGATGATGGCGGTGGGACTGCGGCGAGGGTAGAGGCCGTGGGGAAGGGTCACGGTGAAGGCGGTGGGACTGCGGTGAGGGTAGAGGCCGCGGGGAAGGGTGACGGTGATGGCGGTGGGACTGCGGTGAGGGTAGAGGCCGCGGGGAAGGGTCACGGTGAAGGCGGTGGGACTGCGGTGAGGGTAGAGGCCGCGGGGAAGGGTCACGGTGAAGGCGGTGGGACTGCGGTGAGGGTAGAGCCTGCGGGGAAGGGTCACGGTGAAGGCGGTGGGACTGCGGTGAGGGTAGAGCCTGCGGGGAAGGGTCGAGCCTGCGGGGAAGGGTCACGGTGAAGGCAGTGGGACTGCGGTGAGGGTAGAGGCCACGGTGAAGGCGGTGGGACTGCGGTAAGGGTAGAGGCCGCGGGGAAGGGTCACGGTGAAGGCGGTGGGACTGTGGTGAGGGTAGAGGCCGCGGGGAAGGGTCACGGTGAAGCCGGTGGGACTGCGGTGAGGGTAGAGCCTGCGGGGAAGGGTCGAGCCTGCGGGGAAGGGTCACGGTGAAGGCAGTGGGACTGCGGTGAGGGTAGAGGCCACGGTGAAGGCGGTGGGACTGCGGTAAGGGTAGAGGCCGCGGGGAAGGGTCACGGTGAAGGCGGTGGGACTGTGGTGAGGGTAGAGCCTGCGGGGGTCGAGCCTGCGGGGAAGGGTCACGGTGAAGCCGGTGGGACTGCGGTGAGGGTAGAGGCCGCGGGGGTCACGCTGAAGCTGGTGGGACTGCGGTGAGGGTAGAGCCCGCGGGGAAGAGTCACGGTGAAGCCGGTGGGACTGCGGTGAGGATAGAGCCCGCGGGGAAGGGTCACGGTGAAGCCAGTGGGACTGCGGTGAGGGTAGAGCCCACGGGGAAGGGTCACGGTGAAGCCAGTGGGACTGCGGTGAGGGTAGAGCCCGCGGGGAAGGGTCACGGTGAAGTCAGTGGGACTGCGGTGAGGGTAGAGCCCGCGGGGAAGGGTCACGGTGAAGCCGGTGGGACTGCGGTGAGGGTAGAGCCCGCGGGGAAGGGTCACGGTGAAGCCGGTGGGATTGTGACCAGTTTCCAGCGGACAATGGCCAACAGGAGGCTACCAAAGTGCCTGAAGGGATCCTGACAACCAGCTGGTGACTAAAAACACAGTGGGTGAAGTCAAGAGACATTTATCATGCAAAAGAAAAAAAAAACCCCCAGGAGCTGAAATTTCAGCGATTGAGTGTGAGGGAGGCAAGTGGCTCATCAAATGAAGGACCCCTACAGGCAGCTGGGAGGGCAGGCCCCCCCCCGCACACATGCGCAGTGGCGGCCGTCTGCCACACATGCGCAGTGGCGGGGCGGTCTCCCACACATGCGCAGTGGCGGGGCGGTCTCCCACACATGCGCAGTGGCGGGGCGGTCTCCCACACATGCGCAGTGGCGGGGCGGTCTCCCACACATGCGCAATGGCGGGGCGGTCTCCCACACATGCGCGGTGGCGGGGCGGTCTTCAGGTCGGCGAGTGTTGCACATGCGCAGTGGCGGCGGTCTCCAGGTCGGCCGAGTCCTGCACATGCGCAGTGGCGGCGGCCTCCTGGTCGGGGTGTGCCGCACATGCGCAGTGACGGCTTGCGCCCGAGATGGGGGGGTTGTCCCGCACATGCGCAGTGGCGGCGGTCTCCCGAGTCGTCTGCGATGGCGAGCTGAGGAGAAGCGGCGGCGGTTGGACTCCCTGAGGCTGCTCCGTCCCCCTTAACCCGCAACTCACCTCCGCGGGGAAAGATATATTTAGAGGAAAAGAAAAAAAGGTGGGTTTTGTCCGGTTAAGCTGCGCTTTGCCGCTGGTTGTGAACGCGGGGGATAAACAACATCTTGTGTATGTGTATGTGTGTGTGTGAGAGGAGGGCGGGCTGAGAGGAGGCGACAACCGAACTTGCCGGCTGCAGGTCCCGCCTCCCCATTGGCCGCCGGCGCCCAGTGATGTCACAGGCGGGGTCGCCGATTGGCCAGCCCCGCTGCCTGTCACTTTGACGGACGGGGGTGGGGGGGCGGGAGTTAGGTGCAGGGCAAGTTAGGTTGCGGAGTGGCGGAGCTGGAGCTCTGACCTGGTGCTTTTTACTCCAAGCAGCCTCACACTCCACTCTAACCCCAACACACAGCCCCAGGAGCTGGGGAAAGACACAGTTTGTTCACAAGGGCTGCACCAACACACACACACTGCACTAAAACATTTCTGTACAATTCAATTGGAAATTGAAGACTTCAGTCCTGTTTTTTCCTGCTCTGTGCTGGGAGAATTTAACTTCACGTCTGCATCTCTCCAACAGTGAGTAGTAACCCTATTGCAAGTGTCTTTTTTTTTAATAGTTAAAGCTAATTATGATTTTAAAAATTATATATCTTTCACACGTATGATGATTGTTCACATATGATAGAAACATAGAAGATAGGAGTAGGCCATTCGGCCCCTCGAGCCTGCTCCGCCATTCAATGAGATCATGGCTGATCATCCAAATTCAGTACCCTGTCCCTACTTTCTCCCCATATCCCTTGATCCCTTTAGCCTTAAGAAATATATCTAACTCCTTCTTGAATATATTTAATGAATTGACCTCAACTGCCTTCTGTGGTAGAGAATTCCACAGGTTCACCACTCTCTGGGTGAAGAAATTCCTCCTTATCTCTGTCCTAAATGGCTTACCCCTTATCCTTAGACTGTGACCCCTGGTTCTGGACTCCCCGACCATCGGGAACATCCTACATCTAGCCTGTCTAGTCCTGTTAGAATTTTATAAGTTTCAATGAGATCCCCTCTCATTCTTCTAAACTCTAGCGAGTATAAGCCCAATCGACCCAGTCTCTCCTCATATGTCATTCCTGCCATCCCAGGTATCAGTCTGGCGAATCTTCGCTGCACTCCCTCCATGGCAAGAACATCCTTCCTCAGATAAGGCGACCAAAACTGCACAAAATACTCGAGGTGTGGTCTCACCAAGGCCCTGTACAACTGCAGCAAGACATCCTTGCTCCTGTACTCAAACCCTCTCGCTACGAAGGCCAACATACCATTTGCCTTCTTAACCGCCTGCTGCTCCTGCATGCTTACCTTCAGCGACTGGTGCACAAGGACACCCAGGTCTCGTTGCAGAATGATATTGTTCACATATATATTGTTCACATATATGATATCGTTCATATATCCAGCGATGCTGGTAAATTTCCAGTGCGGTCAATCACGTGATTTGGAGAATATGCTGTTTTATCTGGATAGGATGTAAGGTGCAATGTATTCTGTTGCAAAGGTGGGGCCTGTGTTTAAAGTGCCTGTCTCTGGGGTTGATTGTTGATGATTTACAGGTTGGTGGTCGCTTGTACATTCCTGGCTCCAAATCAGCAGGAAATGATTGTCCTTCTTTATTCTATATTTCTGGCACTTGGAGGTGTGATTTCTAAAGTTTGACTGATCTGCTTTGTCAGTCATGGCTCAGTGGGTAGCACTCGCGCTCTGAGTCAGAAGGTTGTGGTTTCAAGCCCCACTCCAGAGACTTGAGCACAAAAATCCAGGCCGACACTCCCAGTGCCAGTACTGAGGGAGCGGCGCACTGTCGGAGGGGCGGTACTGAGGGAGCGGCGCACTGTCGGAGGGGCAGTACTGAGGGAGTGCCGCACTGTCGGAGGGGCAGTACTGAGGGAGCGCCGCACTGTCGGAAGGGCGGTACTGAGGGAGCGCCGCACTGTCGGAGGGGCGGTACTGAGGGAGCGCCGCACTGTCGGAGGGGCGGTACTGAGGGAGCGCCGCACTGTCGGAGGGGCAGTACTGAGGGAGCGGCGCACTGTCGGAGGGGCGGGTACTGAGGGAGCGCCGCACTGTCGGAGGGGCAGTACTGAGGGAGCGGCGCACTGTCGGAGGGGCGGTACTGAGGGAGCGCCGCACTGTCGGAGGGGCAGTACTGAGGGAGCGGCGCACTGTCGGAGGGGCGGTACTGAGGGAGCGCCGCACTGTCGGAGGGGCAGTACTGAGGGGGTGCTGCACTGTCGGAGGGGCGGTACTGAGGGAAGCGCCGCACTGTCGGAGGGGCAGTACTGAGGGAGCGCCGCACTGTCGGAGGGGCAGTACTGAGGGAGCGCCGCCCTGTCGGAAGGGCAGTACTGAGGGAGCGCCGCCCTGTCGGAAGGGCAGTACTGAGGGAGCGCCGCCCTGTCGGAAGGGCGGTACTGAGGGAGCGCCGCCCTGTCGGAGGGGCGGTACTGAGGGAGCGCCGCACTGTCGGAGTGGCGGTACTGAGGGAGCACCGCACTGTGGGAGGGCGGTACTGAGGGAGCACCGCACTGTCGGAGGGGCGGGGTACTGAGGGAGTGCCGCACTGTCAGAGGTGCTGTCTTTTTGATGAGACGTTTAAACCGAGGCCCCGTCTGCTCTCCAAGGTGGGCATAAACGATCCATGGTCACTATTGGAAGAAGAGCAGGGGGAGTCCTCCCCGGTGTCCTGGGACCAATATTTATCACTCAATCAACATCACTAAACCAGATTGTCTGGTAATTGTCACATTGCTGTTTGTGGGAGCTTGCTGTGCGCAAATTGGCCGCCGCGTTTCCTACATTACAACAGTGACCACACTTCAAAAAAAGTACTTCATTGGCTGTAAAGCGCTTTGGACGTCCTGAGGTTGTGAAAGACGCTCTAAAACTTTTACACACAGCAGCTACTTATGTCTTTCAAAAACATATCAAAGCACTTTACGTCCACCGTCTCTCGAAACGCAGTGACTGTTATTATGGAGGGCAATGTGGCAACTGTTTTGCACACAGCAGGATCTCACAAAGGACAGAGAGGTGGACGGCCGGGTGATCTCTCTTGGTGGGCGGGCTGTTGGCCAGGAGCGTGGGGGAACCTCCCTGCTCGTCTCCACACCGTGCCCTGGGACCTCTGCCGCATCCACCGGGGCTTCGGTTTACCAACTCGTTGGAGGAACGGCACCACCAACAAGGCAGCATTCCCTCCCGTGGCATGACGGCACTGCGGTGCTGGCCGAAAGGCCGTTGAAGTAGAAGGTTGTCAATATGTTCGCGGGGGAATTGGATTAGTTGCTGCAAGGTGAAAGGACAGAGGACTATGGGTGGAGAGAAGGAAAGTAGCGTAGCTAGGGTTGAAATCTATGAAAAAAGAGTTGGACGAGTTGGTGTATAAGCTTATTCATTGGCCTCCTCCTGTGCTGTAAGAGTCATTCAGCCCATCGTGCCTGTGCCGGCTCTTTGAAAGAGCTCTCCAATTAATCCCACTGCCTCCCTGGTCTCCTTATTTAAGGTGTGGAGATGCCGGTTTTGGACTGGGGTGGACAAATGTAAGACGTCACACAACACCAGGTTATAGTCCAACAGCTTTATTTGAAATCACAAGCTTTCGGAGCGCTGCTCCTTCGTCAGGTGAAGTGGAGAGATGCATAAAGACACAGCTTATATAGTCAGAGAATAACGTCTGACATGATTCTCTGACTATATAAGCTGTGTCTTTATGCATTTCTCCACTTCACCTGACGAAGGAGCAGCGCTCCGAAAGCTTGTGATTTCAAATAAAGCTGTTGGACTATAACCTGGTGTTGTGTGACTTCTCACATTTCTCCCTTATTTAAGGAAGGATATACTTGCATTGGAGGCAGTTCAGAGACAGTTCACTCGGTTGATTCCAGAGATGAGGGGGTTGACTTATGAGGAAAGGTTGAGCAAGGCTGGGCCTATACTCATTGGGGGTTTAGAAGAATGAGAGGTGATCTTATTGAAACATATAAGATACTGAGGGGGCTCGACAGGGTAGATGCAGAGAGGATGTTTTCCCCTTGTGGGGAATCTAGAACTCGGGGGGCATAGTTTCAGAATAAAGGGTCGCCCTTTTAGAACTGAGATGAGGAGGAATTTCTTCGGAGGGTCGTAAATCTGTGGAATTCTCTGCCCCAGAGAGCCGTGGAGGCTGGGTCATTAAATACATTTAAGGTGGAGAGAGACAGATTTTTTGCAAGATAAGGGAGTGAAGGGTTATAGGGAGCGGGCTGGAAAGTGGCTTTGAGCCCAAGATCAGCCATGATCTTATTGAATGGCGGAGCAGGCTCGAGGGGCCGCGCGGCGGAGCAGGCTCGAGGGGGCCGCGCGGCCGGAGCAGACTTGAGGGGCCGCGCGGTGGAGCGGGCTCGGGGGGCCGCGCGGCGAGCGGGCTCGAGGGGGCCGCGCGGCGGGGCGGGGCTCGAGGGGGCCGCGCGGCGGGGCGGGCTCGGGGGGCCGCGCGGCGGAGCAGGCTCGGGGGGCCGCGCGGCGGAGCAGGCTCGAGGGGCCGCGCGGCCGGAGCAGACTTGAGGGGCCGCGCGGTGGAGCGGGCTCGGGGGGGCCCGCGCGGCGAGCGGGCTCGGGGGGCCGTGCGGCGGAGCGGGCTCGAGGAGGCCGCGCGGCGGAGCGGGCTCGAGGGGGCCGCGCGGCGGGGCAGGCGCGAGGGGCCGCGCGGCGGAGCGGGCGCAGGGGGCTGCGCCGCGCGGCGGAGCGGGCTCGAGGGGGCTCGCGCGGCGGAGCGGGCTCGAGGGGCCGCGCGGCCTATTCCTGCTCCTATATCTTATGTTCCCCACAGTCCCTGCAAATTTTCCCTTTTCAAGTATTTATCCAATTCCCTTTTGAAAGTTACTGTTGAATCTGCTCCAGGCTGCGCCTTTCAGATCATAATTTGTATATATGAAGAAAAAGTTCTCGTCCACCCCCATTTGGTTTGCCAGTTACCTTAAATCTGTGCTTCTGAATTCTTCAATCCGTGCTCCTTAAAAAGTCAAGTTTGTAACCTAGTCTGTCTCTGGTGCCGCCCGGAAGGAGAGGGGAAGGGCAAACAAAACGTAATGAGTTTGGGGTGTTCCTTTCTGTACTGTGAACGTTGAGGTGAAACTCTGCACTGGGGCGGTGTGTCCCGCGGGTTAGATTGCCCGGGTCTTTGCGATGCTTTTCAAGCGAGTGGGGGATAGGATGCACTGCACTAATTGGCATTGGAATGCTGCAGTCTGTGTGACTCCCTCCTCCCGATCGCTCTCCCCTCCTCCGCCTCTCTCTTCTCTCTCTCTCCTCCTCCCGGCTCTCTCTCTCTCTCTCTCTCTCTCTCTCTCTCTCTCTCTCCTCCTCCTCCCGCTCTCCTCTCCTCCTCCGCTCTCTCTCTCTCTCTCCTCCTCCCGCTCTCTCTCTCTCTCTCTCTCTCCTTCCTCCTCCGCTCTCTCTCTCTCTCTCTCTCCTCCTCCCGCTCTCTCTCTCTCTCTCTCCTCTCCGCTCTCGCTCTCTCTCTCTCTCTCTCCTCCGCTCTCTCTCTCTCCTCCTCCGCTCTCGCTCTCTCTCTCTCCTCCTCCCGCTCTCGCTCTCTCTCTCTCCTCCTCCCGCTCTCTCTCTCTCTCTCTCTCTCTCCTCCCGCTCTCTCTCTCTCCTCCTCCCGCTCTCTCTCTCTCCTCCTCCCGCTCTCGCTCTCTCTCTCTCCTCCTCCCGCTCTCGCTCTCTCTCTCTCCCCGCTCTCGCTCTCTCTCTCTCTCTCCTCCTCCCGCTCTCTCTCTCTCTCTCTCCTGCTCTCTCTCTCTCTCCTCCTCCCGCTCTCTCTCTCTCTCTCTCTCCTCCCGCTCTCTCTCTCTCTCTCCTCCTCCTCCTCCCGCTCTCTCTCTCTCCTCTCCTCCCGCCTCTCTCTCTCTCTCTCTCCTCCTCCCGCTCTCTCTCTCTCCTCCTCCCGCTCTCTCTCTCTCTCTCCTCCTCCCGCTCTCTCTCTCTCTCTCTCCTCCTCCCGCTCTCGCTCTCTCTCTCTCTCCTCCTCCCGCTCTCTCTCTCTCCTCCTCCTGCTCTCTCTCTCTCTCTCTCCTCCTCCTGCTCTCTCTCTCCTCCTCCCGCTCTCTCTCTCCTCCTCCCGCTCTCTCTCTCTCTCCT
>NW_028225185.1:11523709-11708075 GCF_052327205.1 Somniosus microcephalus | reverse complement strand
CGCTCTCTCTCTCCTCCTCCCGCTCTCTCTCTCTCCTCCTCCGCTCTCTCTCTCTCTCTCCGCTCTCTCTCTCCTCCCTCCCTCTCTCTCTCTCTCCTCCTCCCGCTCTCTCTCTCTCCTCCTCCTCCCGCTCTCTCTCTCTCCTCCTCCCGCTCTCTCTCTCTCCCTCCTCCCCGCTCTCTCTCTCTCCTCCTCCCGCTCTCTCTCTCTCCTCCTCCCGCTCTCTCTCTCTCCTCCTCCCGCTCTCTCTCTCTCCTCCTCCCGCTCTCTCTCTCTCCTCCTCCCGCTCTCTCTCTCTCTCCTCCTCCCGCTCTCTCTCTCTCCTCTCTCCCGCTCTCTCTCTCTCTCCTCCTCCCCGCTCTCTCTCTCTCCTCCTCCCGCTCTCTCTCTCTCTCCGCTCTCTCTCTCTCCTCTCCCGCTCTCTCTCCTCCTCCCGCTCTCTCTCTCTCTCTCCTCTCTCTCTCTCTCTCTCTCTCTCTCTCTCTCCTCCTCCCGCTCTCTCTCTCTCTCTCCCGCTCTCTCTCTCTCTCTCTCCCCTCCTCCCGGGCTCTCTCTCTGCCCTACAACCCTCCGCGATCTCGGCGCCCCTCCAAATCTGCCCCCTCGCGCATATCCCCGATTTCCATCACTCCACATTTGGCGGCCGTGCCTTCAGCCGCATGGGGCCCCGAGCTCTGGAATTCCCTAAACCTCTCCGCCTCTCCCTCTCTCCTCCTTAAAACCCACCTCTTGTGACCAAGCCCCTGCCCTAATATCTCCTGATGTGGCTCGGGGCTGGATAATCGCTCCTGCTTTAGCGTGTAAAGTTAAGGCACATGGGATTGGGGGCAAGGTATTGACTTGGATAGAGAACTGGTTGGCGGACAGAAAGCAAAGAGTTGGAATAAACGGCTCTTTTTCCGAGTGGCAGGCAGTGACTAGTGGGGTACCGCAGGGATCGGTGCTAGGACCCCAGCTATTCACAATATATATAAATGATCTAGACAAGGGAACTAGATGTAATATCTCCAAGTTTGCAGACGACACAAAGCTGGGTGGGCGTGTGTGCTGTGAGGAGGATACCGAGAAACTCCAGGATGATTTGGACAGGTTGGGTGATTGGGCAGAAGCATGGCAGATGCAGTATAATGTGGATAAATGTGAGGTTATCCACTTTGGTGTCAAAAACAGGAAGACAGATTATTATCTGAATGGTAATAGATTGGGAGAAGGGGAAGTGCAACGAGACCTGGGCGTCCTTGTGCACCAGTCGCTGAAGGTAAGCATGCAGGTGCAGCAGGCGGCTAAGAAGGCAAATGGTATGTTGGCCTTCGTAGCGAGAGGGTTCGAGTACAGGAGCAAGGATGTCTTGCTGCAGTTGTACAGGGCCTTGGTGAGACCACACCTCGAGTATTGTGTGCAGTTTTGGTCGCCTTATCTGAGGAAGGATGTTCTTGCCATGGAGGGAGTGCAGCGAAGATTCACCAGACTGATACCTGGGATGGCAGGAATGACGTATGAGGAGAGATTGGGTTGATTGGACTTGTACTCACTGGAGTTTAGAAGAGTGAGAGGGGATCTCATTGAAACTTATAAAATTCTAACAGGACTAGACAGACTAGATGCAGGAAGGATGTTCCCGATGGCCGGGGAGTCCAGAACCAGGGGTCACAGTCTAAGGATAAGGGGTAAGCCATTTAGGACAGAGATGAGGAGGAATTTCTTCACCCAGAGAGTGGTGAACCTGTGGAATTCTCTACCACAGAAGGCAGTAGAGGCCAATTCATTAAATATATTCAAGAAGGAGTTGGATATATTTCTTAAGGCTAAAGGGATCAAGGGATATGGGGAGAAGGCAGGGACAGGGTACTGAATTTGGATGATCAGCCATGATCTCATTGAATGGCGGAGCAGGCTCGAGGGGCCGAATGGCCTGCTCCTGCTGCTATCTTCTATGTTTTACTAGGTTAAATGCAAGTGGAGGTAGAGGAGCTTTTGAATGTTTTGTCTCGCGTTGCAGGCGAGAGGTTTCTCCTGAGTGACTGATGTGGACACACTGTGCACGTACAGGTTTTCACCTGGTTTCCTGTTAGTGGTTCATATTGTGTTAATTACTGTGCTTAAAACATCTGCAGCCGAGTGAGACTCTAAAGCTGGGAGTAATAGAGAACCCCTCGCAGTCAGTGTCCAGGCAATGTACTGAAGCAATTAATAACAAAAACTGCAAACAGAAGGCTGGAATATATTGCAGTCAGAACCTGTCGGCAGAAATGACGAAAGCTTCACCCTCCCCTCGGCAGCCCTTGCTAACACAACACTGCGTTCAGCTTTCTGCTCCCCACAACAACATAACTTTCACCTTTGTCGTAGGACTAAAATTCACCCTCCACCTATCAGGACAGGTGACCGAAAGCTTGCTCAAAGAGGTAGGTTTTTGCGGAGGAGGGAGAGGATTAGAGTTGGTATTCCAGAGCTCGGGAGCTGAAGGCAGGGGAACGCCGTGAGCTCGTCTTCGAAATAGTGGCCGTGGGGTCTTTCACCCTTGAGAGCAGACGGGGCCTCGGTTTAACCGCCCCTCCGACCGTGCGGCGCTCCCTCGGTACCGCCCCTCCGACCGTGCGGCGCTCCCTCGGTACCGCCCCTCCGACCGTGCGGCGCTCCCTCGGTACCGCCCCTCCGACCGTGCGGCGCTCCCTCGGTACGGCCCCTCCGACCGTGCGGCGCTCCCTCGGTACGGCCCCTCCGACCGTGCGGCGCTCCCTCGGTACCGCCCCTCCGACCGTGCGGCGCTCCCTCGGTACCGCCCCTCCGCCCGTGCGGCGCTCCCTCGGTTCCGACCGTGCGGCGCTCCCTCGGTACCGCCCCTCCGACCGTGCGGCGCTCCCTCGGTACCGCCCCTCCGACCGTGCGGCGCTCCCTCGGTTCCGCACTGGGAGTGTCGGCCTGTATTTTAGTGCTCGAGCCTCTGGAGCGAGACTCGAACCCACAACCTTCTAACTCGGAGGCGAGTGTGGTACCCACTGAGCCACGGCCGACACAAATGAAGGAAACCGCCTCCCTGTGTCGCCACCGCGATCAGCTCCTCCGACAATGCGGCTTTTCAAACCTCCGCTGTGTGTGTTGGGATATTTGTAAATGGATTCGGTATCGCGGTGATGTCGACTGTGGAGAATAATGGGAGTAACTATGAGAATGTAAACTAATTGAGAGGTTCAAGTTACACGAGAAGCTGCAAATGCTGAACCTAAACAAATTTGAAGAGTCACCGGATCCTTGAATTAGGGTGATTGTATCTGCCCTTCTGTGTTTGCTAATTTTTAATAAAAGATCCCACGGCCACTATTGGAAGAAGAGCAGGGGGAGTTCTCCCCGGTGACCTGGGCCCAATATTTATCCCTCAACCAACATCACTAAAAAAAAAAAAACGATGCTCTGGTCATTATCACATTGCTGTTTGTGGGAGCTTGCTGTGCTCAAATTGGCTGCCGTGTTTCCCACATTACAACAGTGACCACACTTCCAAAGAAGTACTTCATTGGCTGTAAAGCGCTTTGGGACGTCCTGAGGTGGTGATAGGCGCTGGAGAAATGCGAGACTTTCTATATTTCTGTGGTGATGGCAGTGGCAGATTTCTTATCTGTCTTTGTCCCCCTCACCTGTCACACTGGGTAACATCCTGAAAGGCAGCCTGCCCCCATCCAATTAATATGCGCTCTTGAAATGTGTACTTAAAATAAATCGCTCTGGCTCAGTTAGTAAATATACCGCCACGTGTCCGCTTGGCTCAGTTGGTTACCTCTAGGCTCATCCGCGCCTTTGTTGCCTCGGGACTTGACTATTCCAACACACTCCTGGCTGGCCTCCCACATTCTACCCTGCGTAAACTTAAGGTCATCCGAAACTCGGCCGCCCCCGTGTCCTAACTCACGCCAAGTCCCGCTCACCCTGCGCTCGCTGACATACATTGGTTCCTGGTTAACTAGCACCTCAATTTTAAAATTCTCATGCTTGTTTACAAATCCCTCCACCTACTTGCCCCCCCCCCCCCCCCCCCCATCTCTATCACCTTCTCCAGCCCCACAACCCACCGAGATCTCCGCGCTCCTCTAATTCTGGTCTCTCGCGCATCCGCTGATTTTAATCGCTCCACCATTGGCGGCCGCGCCTTCAGCTGGCCGGGCCCTGAGCTCCAGAATTCCTTCCCTACAATCATAAGTCTTGGCAGTTGAGAGGGCACAGGGTGGCATTCTACATGTTTATTCTCCTTTTAACTTGTTCTGTAAGTGTCAGCTGTGGCTCAGTGGGTAACACCCTCGTCCCTGAGTCAGAAGGTCGTGCGTTCAAGCCCCACGCCAGGGACTTGAGCACTAAAACCTCGGCCGACACTCCGGTGCAGTACTGAGGGCGCGCCGCACTGTCGGAGGGGCGGTACTGAGGGAGCGCCGCACTGTCGGAGGGGCAGTACTGAGGGAGCGCCGCACTGTCGGAGGGACGGTACTGAGGGAGCACCGCACTGTCGGAGGGGCGGTACTGAGGGAGCGCCGCACTGTCGGAGGGGCGGTACTGAGGGAGCGCCGCACTGTCAGAGGGGCGGTACTGAGGGAGTGCCGCACTGTCGGAGGGGCGGTACTGAGGGAGTGTCGGAGGGGCGGTACTGAGGGAGTGTCGGAGGGGCGGTACTGAGGGAGCGCCGCACTGTCGGAGGGGCGGTACTGAGGGAGCGCCGCACTGTCGGACGGGCGGTACTGAGGGAGCGCCGCACTGTCGGAGGGACGGTACTGAGGGAGCGCCGCACTGTCGGAGGGGCGGTACTGCGGGAGCGCCGCACTGTCGGAGGGGCGGTACTGAGGGAGCGCCGCACTGTCGGAGGGGCGGTACGGAGGGAGCGCCGCACTGTCGGAGGGGCGGTACGGAGGGAGCGCCGCACTGTCGGAGGGGCGGTACGGAGGGAGCGCCGCACTGTCGGAGGGGCGGTACTGAGGGAGCCCCGCACTGTCGGAGGGGCGGTACTGAGGGAGCGCCGCACTGTCGGAGGGGCGGTACGGAGGGAGCGCCGCACTGTCGGAGGGGCGGTACGGAGGGAGCGCCGCACTGTCGGAGGGGCGGTACGGAGGGAGCACCGCACTGTCGGAGGGGCGGTACTGAGGGAGTGCCGCACTGTCGGAGGTGCCGTCTTTCGGGTGAGACGTTAAACCGAGGCCCCGTCTGCTCTCTCAGGTGGATGTAAAAGATCCCATGGCCACTATTGGAAGAAGAGCAGGGGGAGTTCTCCCCGGTGTCCTGGGGCCAATATTTATCCCTCAATCAACATCACTAAAAACAGATGATCTGGTCATTATCACATTGCTGTTTGTGGGAGCTTGCTGTGCGCAAAGTGGCTGCCGCGTTTCCTGCATTACAACAGTGACCACACTTCAAAAAGTACTTCATTGGCTGTAAAGCGCTTTGGGACGTCCTGAGGTGGTGAAAGGCGCTGGAGAAATGCGAGTCTTTTTTTAAACCTCTCCGCCTCTCCTCCTTTTAAGACTCTCCTTAAAACCGACCTCTTTGACCAAGCTTTTGGTCACCTGTCCTAACATCTCCTTGTGTGGCTCGGTGTAAAGGTTTGTCTGATAATCGCTCCTGTGAAGCGCCCTGGGACGTTTTACTACGTTCAAGGTGCTGTGTAAATGCAGATTGTTGTCTCACTCTTGCCACCTGAGTCCGAGGTTTACGGGTTCCGACTATGAGCTCTCAATCTCGCCAGGCCCGGGCAGTGTATTTACAGCCCAGAAACGGGCCCTTCGGCCCAACGGGTCCACGCCGGGACCAACTTGCACTGCAGAGGAGACGCTGCATTGTTGGTAATGCAGTGTGACGAGACGTTTAGACCAGGCTCGGTCTGCCTGGCCATAGATGATCGTGTGAGTCTATTCACAGAAGAGAACTTAAGACGTGGGAGCAGGATTCGGCCCCTCGAGCCTGCTCCGCCATTCAATGAGATCATGGCTGATCTTATCTTGGTCTCAACTCCACTTCTCTGCTCGCTCCCCATAACCCTCGACTCCCTTAACGTTCAAACATCTGTCTGGGGGAGAGAATTCCACAGATTCAACACCCTCTGAGAGAAGAAATTCCTCCTCATTTCCGATTTAAAAGGGTTTCCCCTTATTTTCCACGAGGGGGAAACATCCTCTCTGCATTTACCTTGTCGAGCCCCTTCAGAATCTTTTATGTTTCGATAAGATCGCCTCTCATTCTTCTAAACTCCAATGAGTATAGGCCCAACCTTTCCTCGTAAAGCAACCCCATCCTTATCTGAGGAAGGATGTTCTTGCCATGGAGGGAGTGCAGCGAAGATTCACCAGGCTGATACCTGGGATGGCAGGAATGGCGTATGAGGAGAGATTGGGTCGATTGGGCTTATACTCGCTGGAGTTTAGAAGAATGAGAGGGGATCTCATTGAAACTTATAAAATTCTAACAGGACTGGACAGACTAGATGCAGGAAGGATGTTCCCGATGGTCGGAGGAGTCCAGAACCAGGGGTCACAGTCTAAGGATAAGGGGTAAGCCATTTAGGACAGAGATGAAGAGGAATTTCTTCACCCAGAGAGTGGTGAACCTGTGGAATTCTCTACCACAGAAGGCAGTGGAGGCCAATTCATTAAATATATTCAAGAAGGAGTTGGATATATTTCTTAAGGTTAAAGGGATCAAGGGATATGGGGAGAAGGCAGGGACAGGGTACTGAATTTGGATGATCAGCCATGATCTCATTGAATGGCGGAGCAGGCTCGAGGGGCCGAATGGCCGACTCCTGCTCCTATCTTCTATGTTTCAGAGCAGTGAGTTCTCCTGGTGTTCTGGCCAATATCCCCCTCGAGCGGCATCAGCACTGAAGCACATAAAGCGATCATTTATCTCCTTGCTGTTAGTGTGCCCTCATTGTGTGCAAATTGGCTGCTGTGTTTGCCTAGATCCCGCACTGTCGGAGGAGGCCGTCTTTCGGACGAGACGTTAAGCCGAGGCGTTTTTTTGCGACTGGAAGCCTGTGTCCAGTGGTGTACCGCCGGGATCGGTGCTGGGTCCTTTGCTGTTTGTAGTGTACATTAATGATTTAGATATGAATGTAGGAGGTATGATCAGTAAGTTCGCAGATGACACGAAAATTGGTGGAGTGGTAAATAGCGAGGAGGGAAGCCTCAGGCTACAGGACGATATAGACGGGTTGGTCAGATGGGCAGAACAGTGGCAAATGGAATTAAACCCTGAAAAGTGTGAGGTGATGCATTTTGGGAGGACTAACAAGGCAAGGAATACACAATAAATGGTAGGACCCTAGGAAGGACAGAGGATCAGCGGGACCTTGGTGTGCATGTACATAGATCCCTGAAGGCAGCAGGACAGGTAGATAAGGTGGTTAAAAAGGCATATGGGATACTTGCCTTCATTAGCCAAGGCATAGAATATAAGAGCAGGGAGGTTATGATGGAGCTGTACAAAACGCTAGTTAGGCCACAGCTGGAATACTGTGTGCAGTTCTGGTCGCCACACTATAGGAAGGATGTGATTGCATTGGAGAGGGTGCAGAGGAGATTCACCAGGATGTTACCTGGGCTGGAGCGCTTCAGCTATGAAGAGAGACTGGACAGGCTGGGGTTGTTTTCCTTAGAGCAGAGAAGGCTGAGGGGGGACCTGATTGAGGTGTTCAAAATGATGAGGGGCATAGAGAGGGTAGATAGAAAGGAACTTTTCCCCTTAGTAGAGGGGTCAATAACCAGGGGGCATAGTTTCAAGGTAAGGGGCAGGAGGTTTAGAGGGGATTTGAGGAAAAACTTTTTCACCCAGAGGGTGGTTGGAATCTGGAACTCACTGCCTGAAAGGGTGGTAGAGGCAGGAACCCTCAACATTCAAGAAGCATTTAGATGAGCATTTGAAACGCCATAGCATACAAGGCTACGGACCAAGTGCTGGAAAATGGGATTAGACTAGACAGGGCTTGATGGCCGGCGCGGACACGATGGGCCGAAGGGCCTCTTTCTGTGCTGTATAACTCGATGACTCTGAGACCCAGTCTACCCTCTCGGGTGGACGCAAGAGATCCCACGGACACGAGTTGCCCACATGACTAAAAGCAGATGTCCCGGTTGTCACCTGGTTGTTTGTGGGAGCTTGCCGTGTGCCAATTGGCTTCCGACATTTCTACAGTGACTGCGCTTCAACAGTACTTCATTGGCTGCAGTGTGTTTTGGGGCGTCCTGAGGATGTAATGGGCGCTGTACAAATGTCTCGTCGGTCCTTCCTTTGGGACTGAGTTAACCAGACAAGGAATGGCCCGTGTTTAATCGCCCGATCTGCAGAGTTCACTGATCCGGATATGAGGCAAAGAAAGGGGTTCGCAGCACTCCTGGGATAGGCAGCGTTCAACCTAGTCATCAGCAACTCGTATTCATGTAGAAAAAAATTTCTACAGCCCGTTTCACCACCTCGGGACGTCCCAAAGAGCTTTACAGCCAATGAAGGACCACATCGTCCGCACACCTGATACGAGCCTCCCAAAACAAGCGCTCTGTTCGGAGCTCCGGCACGGCAAGAGAGCTCCAGGTGGGCAGAGGAAACGCTTCAAGGACACCCTCAAAGCCTCCTTGAAAAAGTGCAACATCCAACACCGACACCTGGGAATCCCTGGCCCAGGACCGCACAAAGTGGAGGAGAAGCATCCAGGAAGGCGCCGAACACCTCGAGTCTCTTCACCGGGAGCAAGCGGAAGCCAAGCGCAAGGAGCGCACGTCAACCCAAGCACCCCACACCCACCCGCCCCTTCAACCACCGTCTGCCCCACCTGTGACAGAGACTGTCGGTCCCGCATTGGACTCATCAGTCACCCGAGAACTCATTCTTAGTGTGGAAGCGAGTCATCCTCGGTTCCGAGGGACTGCCTAAGAAGACGACGACAGCCAATGAAGTACTTTTTTTGAAGCATAGTCATGGTTGTAATGTAGGAAACGTGGCAGCCAATTTGCGCACAGCAAGCTCCCACAAACAGCCATGTGATAATGACCAGATTGTCTCTTTTTTTTAGTGATGGGATAAATACTGGGCCTCAGGACACCAGGGAGAACTCTCCCTGCTCTTCAGAATACTGGCCGCGGGATCTTTTACGTTCATCTGAGAGAGCAGGTTTAACGGCTCACCCGAAAGACGGCACCTCCGACAGCGCAGCGCTCCCTCAGCACTGCCCCTCCGACAGTGCGGAGCTATCTCAGTACCGCCCCTCCGACGGTGCGGCGCTCCCTCAGTACCGCCCCTCCGACAGTGTGGCGCTCCCTCAGTACCGCCCCTCCGACGGTGCGGCGCTCCCTCAGTACCGCCCCTCCGACGGTGCGGCGCTCCCTCAGTACCGCCCCTCCGACGGTGCGGCGCTCCCTCAGTACCGCCCCTCCGACGGTGCGGCGCTCCCTCAGTACCGCCCCTCCGACGGTGCGGCGCTCCCTCAGTACCGCCCCTCCGACGGTGCGGCGCTCCCTCAGTACCGCCCCTCCGACGGTGCGGCGCTCCCTCAGTACCGCCCCTCCGACGGTGCGGCGCTCCCTCAGTACCGCCCCTCCGACGGTGCGGCGCTCCCTCAGTACCGCCCCTCCGACGGTGCGGCGCTCCCTCAGTACCGCCCCTCCGACGGTGCGGCGCTCCCTCAGTACCGCCCCTCCGACGGTGCGGCGCTCCCTCAGTACCGCCCCTCCGACGGTGCGGCGCTCCCTCAGTACCGCCCCTCCGACGGTGCGGCGCTCCCTCAGTACCGCCCCTCCGACGGTGCGGCGCTCCCTCAGTACTGGCACTGGGAGTGTCAGCCTAGAATCTTGTGCTCCAGTCTTGAGTGGGACTCGAGCCCACGACCTCCTGATTCAGAGGCGAGAGAGAGTGCTACCCACTTAACCTCGACTGACACTTGTGTGCTGAATTTGTGGTGCTGGGGTGAGAGCTACATCTGGCTTGGTGTGAAAACATACACAGAAGTGTTGTATTTGCTGATGGGAAGTGATGGCTTTTACTGCGAAGTAACACACTTGCTTATAATCCCCTTGCAATATGTTTTGAGCTCGTGCTTGATGTCTATATGATTAGATTATAGTGACGATATGCAGCAGCTGTACTGAATTACACGGTGCTGCAGTTATCCTGTGTTGTCACTGGGGATTCACCACATGTAATGGTGGGTGTGTGAACACCTCATATATCTGCATTGTGGGCTTTCTTCCTCAGGATTCCAGTGTAAGAGTGACGGTGGGAGTGGCTGTAATCGTCACATCTACTCCACTTCAACTGTGATCGTTGCAGAGACCATATTGAGCTGTGTAACACTGGGGTACAGTACTGGTGGGTACAGGTCTGTCACTGTATAACACGGGTACAGTACTGGTGGGTACAGGTCTGTCACTGTATAACACTGGGGTACAGTACTGGTGGGTACAGGTCTGTCACTGTATAACACTGGGGTACAGTACTGGTGGGTACAGGTCTGTCACTGTATAACACTGGGGTACAGTACTGGTGGGAACTGGTCTGTCACTGTATAACACTGGGGTACAGTACTGGTGGGTACAGGTCTGTCACTGTGTAACACTGGGGTACAGTACTGGTGGGTACAGGTCTGTCACTGTATAACACTGGGGTACAGTACTGGTGGGTACAGGTCTGTCACTGTATAACACTGGGGTACAGTACTGGTGGGTACAGGTCTGTCACTGTATAACACTGGGGTACAGTACTGGTGGGAACAGGTCTGTCACTATAACACTGGGGTACAGTACTGGTGGGTACAGGTCTGTCACTGTAACACTGGGGTACAGTACTGGTGGGTACAGGTCTGTCACTGTATAACACGGGTACAGTACTGGTGGGTACTGGTCTGTCACTAACACGGGTACAGTACTGGTGGGTACAGGTCTGTCACTGTATAACACTGGGGTACAGTACTGGTGGGTACAGGTCTGTCACTGTATAACACTGGGGTACAGTACTGGTGGGTACAGGTCTGTCACTAACACTGGGGTACAGTACTGGTGGGTACAGGTCTATCACTAACACTGGGGTACAGCACTGGTGGGTACAGGTCTGTCACTAACACTGGGGTACAGTACTGGTGGGTACAGGTCTGTCACTAACACTGGGGTACAGTACTGGTGGGTACAGGTCTGTCACTGTATAACACGGGTACAGTACTGGTGGGTACAGGTCTGTCACTGTATAACACTGGGGTACAGTACTGGTGGGTACAGGTCTGTCACTAACACGGGTACAGTACTGGTGGGTACAGGTCTATCACTAACACTGGGGTACAGCACTGGTGGGTACAGGTCTGTCACTAACACTGGGGTACAGTACTGGTGGGTACAGGTCTGTCACTAACACTGGGGTACAGTACTGGTGGGTACAGGTCAATCACTAACACTGGGGTACAGCACTGGTGGGTACAGGTCTGTCACTGTATAGCACTGGGGTACAGTACTGGTGGGTACAGGTCTGTCACTAACACTGGGGTACAGCACTGGTGGGTACAGGTCTGTCACTGTATAACACTGGGGTACAGTACTGGTGGGTACAGGTCTGTCACTAACACTGGGGTACAGTACTGGTGGGTACAGGTCTATCACTAACACTGGGGTACAGTACTGGTGGGTACAGGTCTGTCACTGTATAACACGGGTACAGTACTGGTGGGTACAGGTCTGTCACTATAACACTGGGGTACAGTACTGGTGGGTAAAGGTCTGTCACAGTATAACACTGGGGTACAGTACTGGTGGGTACAGGTCTGTCACTGTATAACGGGTACAGTACTGGTGGGTACAGGTCTGTCACTGTATAACACTGGGGTACAGTACTGGTGGGTACAGGTCTGTCACTGTATAACACTGGGGGTACAGGTCTGTCACTAACACTGGGGGTACAGTACTGGTGGGTACAGGTCTGTCACTGTATAACACTGGGGTACAGTACTGGTGGGTACAGGTCTGTCACTAACACTGGGGTACAGTACTGGTGGGTACAGGTCTGTCACTAACACTGGGGTACAGTACTGGTGGGTACAGGTCTGTCACTAACACTGGGGGTACAGTACTGGTGGGTACAGGTCTGTCACTAACACTGGGGTACAGTACTGGTGGGTACAGGTCTGTCACTAACACTGGGGTACAGTACTGGTGGGTACAGGTCTGTCACTGTATAACACTGGGGTACAGTACTGGTGGGTACAGGTCTGTCACTAACACTGGGGGTACAATACTGGTGGGTACAGGTCTGTCACTGTATAACACTGGGGTACAGTACTGGTGGGTACAGGTCTGTCACTAACACTGGGGTACAGTACTGGTGGGTACAGGTCTGTCACTAACACTGGGGGTACAGTACTGGTGGGTACAGGTCTGTCACTGTATAACACTGGGGTACAGTACTGGTGGGTACAGGTCTGTCACTAACACTGGGGTACAGTACTGGTGGGTACAGGTCTGTCACTGTATAACACGGGTACAGTACTGGTGGGTACAGGTCTGTCACTAACACTGGGGTACAGTACTGGTGGGTACAGGTCTGTCACTGTATAACACGGGTACAGTACTGGTGGGTACAGGTCTGTCACTGTATAACACTGGGGTACAGTACTGGTGGGTAAAGGTCTGTCACAGTATAACACTGGGGTGCAGTACTGGTGGGTACAGGTCTGTCAATGTATAACACTGGGGTACAGTACTGGTGGGGACAGGTCTGTCACTGTATAACACTGGGGTACAGTACTGGTGGGTACAGGTCTGTCACAGTATAACACTGGGGTACAGTACTGGTGGGGACAGGTCTGTCACTAACACTGGGGTACAGTACTGGTGGGTACAGGTCTGTCACTGTATAACACTGGGGTACAGTACTGGTGGGTACAGGTCTGTCACTAACACTGGGGTACAGTACTGGTGGGTACAGGTCTATCACTAACACTGGGTACAGCACTGGTGGGTACAGGTCTGTCACTAACACTGGGGTACAGTACTGGTGGGTACAGGTCTGTCACTAACACTGGGGTACAGTACTGGTGGGTACAGGTCTGTCACTGTATAACACAGGTACAGTACTGGTGGGTACAGGTCTGTCACTGTATAACACTGGGGTACAGTACTGGTGGGTACAGGTCTGTCACTAACACTGGGGTACAGTACTGGTGGGTACAGGTCTATCACTAACACTGGGGTACAGCACTGGTGGGTACAGGTCTGTCACTAACACTGGGGTACAGTACTGGTGGGTACAGGTCTGTCACTGTATAACACTGGGGTACAGTACTGGTGGGTACAGGTCTGTCACTGTATAACACTGGGGTACAGTACTGGTGGGTACAGGTCTGTCACTAATACTGGGGTACAGTACTGGTGGGTACAGGTCTATCACTAACACTGGGGTACAGCACTGGTGGGTACAGGTCTGTCACTGTATAGCACTGGGGTACAGTACTGGTGGGTACAGGTCTGTCACTAACACTGGGGTACAGCACTGGTGGGTACAGGTCTGTCACTGTATAACACTGGGGTACAGTACTGGTGGGTACAGGTCTGTCACTAACACTGGGGTACAGTACTGGTGGGTACAGGTCTATCACTAACACTGGGGTACAGTACTGGTGGGTACAGGTCTGTCACTGTATAACGGGTACAGTACTGGTGGGTACAGGTCTGTCACTATAACACTGGGGTACAGTACTGGTGGGTAAAGGTCTGTCACAGTATAACACTGGGGTACAGTACTGGTGGGGACAGGTCTGTCACTGTATAACACTGGGGTACAGTACTGGTGGGTACAGGTCTGTCACTGTATAACACTGGGGTACAGTACTGGTGGGTACAGGTCTGTCACTGTATAACACGGGTACAGTACTGGTGGGTACAGGTCTGTCACTAACACTGGGGTACAGTACTGGTGGGTACAGGTCTGTCACTGTATAACACGGGTACAGTACTGGTGGGTACAGGTCTGTCACTGTATAACACTGGGGTACAGTACTGGTGGGTAAAGGTCTGTCACAGTATAACACTGGGGTACAGTACTGGTGGGGACAGGTCTGTCACTGTATAACACTGGGGTACAGTACTGGTGGGTACAGGTCTGTCACTGTATAACACTGGGGTACAGTACTGGTGGGGACAGGTCTGTCACTGTATAACACTGGGGTACAGTACTGGTGGGTACAGGTCTGTCACAGTATAACACTGGGGTACAGTACTGGTGGGGACAGGTCTGTCACTAACACTGGGGTACAGGTCTATCACTAACACTGGGGTACAGTACTGGTGGGTACAGGTCTGTCACTAACACTGGGGTACAGTACTGGTGGGTACAGGTCTGTCACTGTATAACACTGGGGTACAGTACTGGTGGGTACAGGTCTGTCACTAACACTGGGGTACAGTACTGGTGGGTACAGGTCTATCACTAACACTGGGGTACAGCACTGGTGGGTACAGGTCTGTCACTAACACTGGGGTACAGTACTGGTGGGTACAGGTCTGTCACTAACACTGGGGTACAGTACTGGTGGGTACAGGTCTGTCACTGTATAACACGGGTACAGTACTGGTGGGTACAGGTCTGTCACTGTATAACACTGGGGTACAGTACTGGTGGGTACAGGTCTGTCACTAACACTGGGGTACAGTACTGGTGGGTACAGGTCTATCACTAACACTGGGGTACAGCACTGGTGGGTACAGGTATGTCACTAACACTGGGGTACAGTACTGGTGGGTACAGGTCTGTCACTAACACTGGGGTACAGCACTGGTGGGTACAGGTCTGTCACTGTATAACACTGGGGTACAGTGCTGGTGGGTACAGGTCTGTCACTAACACTGGGGTACAGTACTGGTGGGTACAGGTCTATCACTAACACTGGGGTACAGTACTGGTGGGTACAGGTCTGTCACTAACACTGGGGTACAGTACTGGGTACAGGTCTGTCACTGTATAACACTGGGGTACAGTACTGGTGGGTACAGGTCTATCACTAACACTGGGGTACAGTACTGGTGGGTACAGGTCTGTCACTAACACTGGGGTACAGTACTGGTGGGTACAGGTCTGTCACTGTATAACACTGGGGTACAGTACTGGGGTACAGGTCTGTCACGAACACTGGGGTACAGTACTGGTGGGTACAGGTCTGTCACTGTATAACACTGGGGTACAGAACTGGTGGGTACAGGTCTGTCACAGTATAACACGGGTACAGTACTGGGGTACAGGTCTGTCGTTATTACACGGGTACAGTACTGGGGTACAGGTCTGTCAATAACACTGGGGTACAGTACTGGTGGGTACAGGTCTGTCACTGTATAACACGGGTACAGTACTGGGGTACAGGTCTATCACTAACACTGGGGTACAATACTGTTGGGTACAGGTCTGTCACTATATAACACGGGTACAGTACTGGTGGGTACAGGTCTATCACTAACACTGGGGTACAATACTGTTGGGTACAGGTCTGTCACTGCCGGTGGTGATGAGAACTATTTGAAGGGGTGAATCAGGAAGGTCGCCCCAGAATGGCATTGTGCAAGTTGAAGTTTATTGGCTGCACGTCCATTTTTCTGAGTGTCTTGCAACGAAGCTTTAAGATGACTCAATAATGTTAAGATCAGTGAGCGTTCCTGGTTAGAATACTAACGTAATGGGCTCTCGACGCTGGGGAAAGCTGACTTTTAGACTGAGAGATGTTTCATTTGTAGGGTTGCAATAAAACCCTGAACAGCTCTTGAGATTCTCTGCTGTGATTCCATTGTTAATCTTTCTCCTCAGTTAAACCTCTCATGGGCAGGTTTACTGAACCGGGTATAACCCTGCACTAGTGTTCAGTTTCTCGGGCGCTAGCTGCCCTCTGGATCCGTCCTCCAAATGGCCATTCTTAATGTGAGGCAAGACACCGAGTGTTAAGAACAACTGGCATTTATACAGTGCCTTTAACGTCGTAAAACGTCCCAGGGTGCTTCACAGGAGCGATTATCAGACAAAATTTGACACCGAGCCACATAAGGAGATATTAGGGCAGGTGACCAAAAGCTTGGTCAAAGAGGTCGGTTTTAAGGAGCGTCTTAAAGGAGGAGAGAGAGGCGGAGAGGTTTAGGGAGGGAATTCCAGAGCTCGGGGGCCCAGGCGGCTGAAGGCACGGACGCCAATGGTCGATCGATGGAAATCGGGGGATGCTCAAGAGGGTGGAGTTGGAGGAGCGCGGTGTTCTCGGAGGGTTGTAGGGCTGGAGGAGGTTACAGAGATAGGGAGGGGGGTGGGTGGGCGAGGCCACAGAGGGATTTGAAAACGAGGATGAGAATCTTAAATTGGATGCGTATGGAAGTGTTGTGTACAACTGTGCAAGGCGTCAGTGCTGAGCCCAGTGTACGTACACACGTACCAGAGTGAGGGGGTGTCACCGGGTCAGTCTCGGGAGTGGGAAGCTTGGCTGATGTTCTGCCTCCTCAGACAAGGGGAGGCGGGCAAAGACCAATTATAGTACGCCCCCAGCACCCTGGGCTTAAGAAATAGGAGCAGGAGTCTAGCATTTGGCCCCTTCGAGCCTGCTCCGCCATTCAATAAGATCATGGCTGATCCTATCTCAATACCATATTCCTGCTCTCTCCCCATACCCCTTGATGCCTTTTGTGTCTAGAAATCTATCTATCTCCTTCTTAAATATATTCAGTGACTTGGCCTCCACAGCCTTCTGTGGTAGAGAATTCCACAGGTTCACCACCCTCTGAGTGAAGACATTTCTCCTCATCTCAGTCCTAAATGTCCTACCCTGTATCCTGAGACTGTGACCCCTCGTTCTGGACCCCCAGCCAGGGGAAACATCCTCCCTGTATCCAGTCTGTCCAGCCCTGTCAGAATTTTATACGTTTCCGCGAGATCCCCTCTCATTCTTCTAAACTCGAGTGAATACAGGCCTAGTCGACCCAATCTCTCCTCATACGACAGTCCTGCCATCCCAGGAATCAGTCTGGTGAACCTTCGCTGCACTCCCTCTATGGCAAGTATATCCTTTCTTAGGTAAGGAGACCAAAACTGCACACAGTACTCCAGGGGTGGTCTCACCAAGGCCCTGTATAACTGTAGTAAGACATCCTTGCTCCTGTACTCAAATCCTCTTGCAATGAAGGCCAACATAGCAACGACTGAGTCTCCACAGCCCTCTGGGGCAGCGAATTCCAAAGATTCACCACCCTCCGAGTGAAGAAATTCCTCCTCATCTCAGTCCTAAATGGCTGGAGAAGTGTGCATTGCTGCTGGTCTTTGATCTGTTCAGCTACTCGACCTGGACGAGGGAATTGGATGTAATATCTCCAAATTTGCAGACGACACAAAGCTGGGTGGGAGGGTAAGCTGTGAGGAGGATGTCGTGAAACTCCAGTACGATTTGGACAGGTTGGGTGATTGGGCAGAAACATGGCAAATGCACTATAATGTGGATAAATGCGAGGTTATCCACTTTGGTGACAAAAACAGGAAGGCAGATTATTATTTGAATGGCAATAGATTGGGAGAAGGGGGAAGTGCAAAGAGACTTGGGTGTTATTGTGCACCGGTCGCTGAAGGTAAGCATGCAGGTGCAGCAGGCGGTTAAGAAGGCAAATGGTATGTTGGCCTTCGTAGCGAGAGGGTTCGAGTACAGGAACAAGGATGTCTTGCTACAGTTGTACAGGGCCTTGGTGAGACCGCACCTTGAGTATTGTGTGCAGTTTTGGTCACCTTGCCAAAGGAAGGACGTTCTTGCCATGGAGGGAGTGCAACGAAGATTCACCAGACTGATACCTGGGATGGCAGGAATGACGTATGAGGAGAGATTGTGTCGATTGGGCTTATACTCACTGGAGTTTAGAAGATTGAGAGGGGATCTCATCGAAACCTATAAAATTCTGTCAGGTCTGGACAGACTAGATGCAGGAAGGATGTTTCGGATGGCCGGGGAGTCCAGAACCAGGGGTCACAGTCTAAGGATAAGGGGTAAGCCATTTAGAAGAGAGATGAGGAGGAATTTCTTCACCCAGAGAGTGGTGAACCTGTGGAATTCTCTGCCACAGAGGGCGGTGGAGGCCAGTTCATTAAATATATTCGAGAAGGAGTTGGATATATTTCTTAAGGCTAAAGGGATCAAGGGATATGGGGAGAAGGTAGGGACAGGGTACTGAATTTGGATGATCAGCCATGATCTCATTGAATGGCGGAGCAGGCTCGAGGGGCCGAATGGCCTACTCCTGCTCCTATCTTCTATGTTTCTATGACCGATGTCGCAGTCCAGTAGTGTAGTGGTTATGGTGCTGGACCAGCGATTGAGAGTTCAGCTTCCTGCACGGTGATAGAATTCAATGAATTAGGAGCAGGAGTAGACCATTCGGCCCCTCGAGCCTGCTCTGCCATTCAGTAAGATCATGGCTGATCTTCGACCTTGATGGGCCTTCAATAACCACAAAACTAGAAGTTATAGACTTAAACAAGTTGGCTTATAATCACTAAGATCAGAGCTAACATCTCAACACGCCGACTGGTTCACAGGAATGAGTCAGACAGATCCTGGGATCTTTATATAAGAGAAGTCTGGCAAAGCCAAGACCTGGAACCTCCCAGGTTAGTCGGGAAAGAGGAAGTGAAACTATACACAGTGGGGGAGGGTAATATACATGAGTGCAAAACGAATACAGGATCAAGACAAACAGATTTCATTACAGACCTCAACTCCACTTTCCCACCCTATCCTTCGAATCTCCATGAGTCTAAAAATCTACCGATCTCAGCCTTGAATATACTCAATGACTGAGCCTCCACAGCCCTCTGGGGCAGAGAATTCCAAAGATTCACCGCCCTCTGAGTGAAGAAATTCCTCCTCATCTCAGTCCTAAATGGCCGACCCCTTATCCTGAGACTGTGACCCCTGGTTCTAGACTCTCCAGCCAGGGGGAAACAGCCTCTCAGCCTGCGATCAGCAAACTCCGCAGCGCAGAACTTGTCTAAAAATACCTCGCAGTCGCCAGCTGAGGAAAGCCGCCCTCACAGTGTTAACCTCTTGATTCTGCATGGAAGCGCAGCCGTGAGACTGTTTCTGCTTCAGATGAATGGTTTGCAGAATCCTCCACCGTCAGTCCCCCGACCCTGCTGGAAACTTGATCAGGGTGCCAAAAAAAATACATCAAACTCCTCGGCTTCCACGGATGCACGTTTTTTGCAGACCAACACACAAGGCCCGCTCTGTAAACCACTCGGAGTTTCTTGGCTCACAGATTGCAGTTTGCCTCTCAACACCAAGCGGGGAAGAGAAAGTAATTAAACAGACCGCAGGATCAGAAATAAAGCCAAGTATTCATTTTACCTTGACGCTCGGTAGAGGTCACTTTTTTTAAAGACTTTTTTTTTTCTTTTCCCCTTGATCTCACGTGATGCCAGTCACCACCCCCCCCCCCCCCCCCCACGCGGTTGGGTCTTGATGCCCTCGGCGAGTAGGGACAGGCAATAAAATGAGGTCCTTCTCGTGTCGTCCTCACCTCCTGAGAATGAGGCTCAACTGATCATTCCTCAGAGAGACACGAGCCCTGTAATTCAGGCCAGTGCTGAGGGAGCGCCGCACTGTCGGAGGGGCGGTGCTGAGGGAGCGCCGCACTGTCGGAGGGGCGGTACTGAGGGAGCGTCGCAATGTCGGAGGGACAGTACTGAGGGAGCTCAGCAGTGTCAGGGGGCGGTACTGAGGGAGCGCGGCACTGTCGGAGGGGCAGTGCTGAGGGAGCGCCGCACTGTCGGAGGGGCGGTACTGAGGGAGCGCCGCACTGTCGGAAGGGCGGTACTGAGGGAGCGCCGCACTGTCGGAGGGGCTGTACTGAGGGAGCGCCGCACTGTCGGAGGGGCTGTACTGAGGGAGCGCCGCACTGTCGGGGGGCGGTACTGAGGGAGCGCCGCACTGTCGGAGAGGCGGTACTGAGGGAGCGTCGCACTGTCGGAGGGGCAGTGCTGAGGGAGCATCGCACTGTCGGAGGAGCAGTACTGAGGGAGCGCCGCAATGTTGGAGGGGCAGTACTGAGGGGGTATCGGAGGGGCGGTACTGAGGGAGCGTCGCACTGTCGGAGGGGCAGTACTGAGGGAGTGCTGCATTGTCAGAGGTGCCATCTTTCAGCCGAGACGTTAAACCGAGGCCCCGTCTGCTCTCTTGGGTGGACATAAAAGATCCCACGGCCACCATTGGAAGAAGAGCAGGGGGAGTTCTCTCCCTGGAATTTAGACGGTTAAGGGGTGATTTGATCGAAGTTTTCAGGATATTAAGGGGAACAGATAGAGAGAAACTATTTCCGCTGGTTGGGGATTCTAGGACTAGGGGGCAGAGTCTAAAAATTAGAGCCAGACCTTTCAGGAGTGAAGTTAGGAAACACTTCTACACACAAAGGGTGGTAGAAGTTTGGAACTCTCTTCTGCAAACGGCAATTGATGCGGGGTCAATTGTTAATTTTAAATCTGAGATTGCTAGATTTTTGTTAACCAAAGGTATTAAGGGATATGGACCAAAGGCGGGTAGATGGAGTTAGGTCGCAGATCAGCCGTGATCTCACTGTGGAATGTGAGCTCTGATGATGTGGAATCTGTATGGGCAGAGCTGAGAAATACCAAGGGGCAGAAAACGTTAGTGGGAGTTGTATACAGACCCCCAAACAGTAATGCTGAGGTTGGGGATGGCATTAAATGGGAAATTAGAGACGCGTGCAATAAGGGCACAGTAGTTATCATGGGTGACTTTAATCTACATATAGATTGGGCTAACCAAATTAGTAACAATACTGTGGAGGAGGAACTCCTAGAGTGTATACGGGATGGTTTCCTGGACCAATATGTCGAGGAACCAACTGGAGATCAGGCCATCTTAGACTGGGTATTATGTAATGAGAAAGGATTAATTAGCAATCTTGTTGTGCGAGGCCCCTTGGGGAGGAGCGATCATAATATGATAGAATTCTTCATTAAAATGGAGAGTGAAGTAATTGACTCAGATACTAGTGTCCTGAATTTAAATAAAGGAAACTACGATGGTATGAGGCGCGAGTTGGCTAGGATGGATTGGGGAACGTTACTTAAAGGGTTGACGGTGGATAGGCAATGGCAAACATTTAAAGATTGCATGGATGAACTACAGAATTTGTTCATCCCTGTTTGGCATAAAAATAAAACAAAAAAGTGACTCAACCGTGGCTAACGAGGGAACTTAGGGATAGCATAAGATCCAAGGCGAGGACATATAATCTGGCCAGAAAAAGCAGCAAACCTGAGGATTGGGAGCAGTTTAGGATTCAGCAAAGGAGGACAAAGGGATTAATTAAGAGGTGGAAAATAGAATATGAGAGTAAGCTTGCAGGGAACATAAAAACTGATTGTAAAAGCTTCTATAGATATGTGAAGAGAAAAAGATTGGTGAAGTCAAGCGTAGTTCCTTTGCAGTCAGAATCAGGGGAATTTATAATGGGGAACAAAGAAATGGCAGACCATACTTTGGTTCTGTCTTCACAATGGAGGACACAAGTAACCTCCCAGAGATGTCGGGGAACATAGGGTCTGATGAGAGGGTGGAACTGAATGAAATCAGTATTTATAGGGAAATGGTGTTGGGGAAATTGATGGGATTGAAGGCCGATAAATCCCCAGGGCCTGATAATCTACATCCTAGGGTACTTAAGGAAGTGGCCCTAGAAATAGTAGATGCATTGCTGGTCATCTTCCAAAATTCTATAGACTCTGGAACAGTTCCCATGGATTGGAGGCTAGCTAATGTTACCCCACTATTTAAAAAAGGTGGTAGAGAGAAAACGGGGAATTCTAGATCGGTAAGCCTGACATCGGTAGTGGGGAAAATGCTAGAGTCCATTATAAAAGATGTAATAGCAGAGCACTTGGAAAACAGTGACAGGATCGGACAAAGTCAACATGGATTTACAAAAGGTAAATCGTGCTTGACTAATCTACTGGAATTTTTTGAGGATGCAACTGGTAGAATAGATGAGGGAGAACCACTGGATGTGGTGTATTTGGACTTTCAGAAGGCCTTCAATAAGGTCCCACATAAGAGATTAGCGTGTAAAGTTAAAGCACACGGAATTGGGGGTAAGGTACTGTCTTGGATAGAGAACTGGTTGGCAGACAGGAAGCAAAGAGTTGGAATAAACGGGTCTTTTTCCGAGTGGCAGGCAGTGACTAGTGGGGTACCGCAGGGATCGGTCTTAGGACCCCAACTATTCACTATATATTAATGATCTGGGCGAGGGAACGAGATGTAATATCTCCAAGTTTGCAGGCGACACAAAGCTGGGTGGGCGTGTGTGCTGTGAGGAGGGTGCAGAGAAACTCCAGTATGATTTGGACAGGTTGGGTGATTGGGCAGATGCATGGCAGATGCAGTATAATGTGGATAAATGCGAGGTTATCCACTTCGGTGGCAAAAACAGGAAGGCAGATTATTATCTGAACGGCAATAGATTGGGAGATGGGGAAGTGCAACGAGACCTGGGTGTCCTTGTGCACCAGTCGCTGAAGGTAAGCATGCAGGTGCAGCAGGCGGTTAAGAAGGCAAATGGTATGTTGGCCTTCATAGCAAGAGGATTCGAGTACAGGAGCAAGGATGTCTTGCTGTTTGTGGGAGCTTGCTGTGCGTGAATTGGCTACCACGTTTCCTACATTACAACAGTGACTGCACTTTAATAAAAGAAACAAAAAAAAACTACTTCATTGGCTATAAAGCGCTTTGGGACGTTTTGAGATGGTGGAAGGCGCGGGAGAAATGCGAGTCTTTCTTTGTATAAGCTAACTGACGGGTCTTGTGATCTCTGTGTTGCAGGCCTGAGGAGCATTGGCATGGGTGACACGGAAGCGGAGGCCGAGCAGGCCGACCGGTGCCCGAGCGACGGCGAGCCGCAGACCGGCACCGCCCTGGGCGTCATCAAGGAAGGCGTCGGCGAGGCGCTGATCGACTCTGAGGTGGCCAAGCGGGCCTGCGAGGAGGTGCTGGAGCAAGTCAAGCTGCTGCGGGGCGTGACGGCGGAGGACGGCGGCGGCGCGCCGGTGGCCACAGCCAACGGGGTGGTGGGCAACGGTTCCCCGGCCAGGATCAGGGAGGAGGACGAGACGGCAGCGGCGGCGGCCGCGGGCAACACGGTGAGAAGTGCCAGGAGGCGGCAGAGGTACAACTCGGCCAAGCAGTCGTGGCTGCTGCGGCTCTTCGAGTCCAAGCTCTTCGACATCTCCATGGCCATCTCGTACCTGTACAACTCCAAGGAGCCCGGCGTGCAGGCCTATATCGGCAACCGGCTGTTCAGCTTCCGCCACGAGGAGGTGGACTTCTACCTGCCCCAGTTGCTCAACATGTACATCCACATGGACGAGGACGTGGGCGACGCCATCAAGCCCTACGTGGTCCACCGCTGCCGCCAGAGCATCAACTTCTCCCTGCAGTGCGCCTGGCTGCTGGGCGCCTACTCCTCGGACATGCACATCTCTGCCCAGCGCCACTCCCGCGGCACCAAGCTGCGCAAGCTCATCCTCTCCGACGAGCTGAAGCCGGCCCACCGGCGCAACAAGGAGCAGCTGCCGCCGGCCAGCCTGGCCGGCGACTCGGGCCAGTCGCCCTCCAAGCGGACCCACCAGCGCTCCAAGTCGGACGCCACGGCCAGCGTCAGCCTGAGCAGCAACCTGAAGCGCACCGCCAGCAACCCCAAGGTGGAGAGCCAGCAGGACGAGGTGAGCCGGCGGCCGGTTCGCGGTGTCGCGCTCGTTCTCGGGGCTGTGCGTACGCCCCCCTAGTTGCCCCCTCGAGAAGGTGGTGGTTGACGTAACAAAACTACTCGGCACTTGGTCTAAGCGTTAAACAAAGCTTTAATCAACTGTTTTACAACATGGAGGTCTAGTTGTGTCCTTCACTAGTTCCTGTTTAGAATGTCCTGCGCAAGCTGGGCCCGTGCCCGAGTATTAAAATCTCCCTGGACAGCGCCACCCGCAGGCCGCCCAGTATTATTTCATAAGTCTGTCTTTCATGAATGACTGATTCGTGTCAGTGGTGAGCCTCCTGCTCAGGATGTGGGCGTCGCTGGCAAGGCCGGCATTTATTGCCCATCCCTCGTTGCCCTTGAGAAGGTGGTGGTGAGCCGCCTTCTTGAACCGCCGCAGTCCCGTGCGGTGAAGGTGCTCCCACAGCGCTGTTAGGTAGGGAGTTCCAGGATTTTGACCCAGCGACAATGAAGGAACGGCCGATATATTTTCAAGTCAGGATGGTGTGTGACTCGGAGGGGAACTTGGAGGTGATGGTGTTCCCACGCGCCTGCTGCCCTTGTCCTTCTAGGTGGAAGAGGTCGCGGGTTTGCAGTTGTACAGGGCCTTGGTGAGACCACACCTTGAGTATTGTGTGCAGTTTTGGTCGCCTTACCTGAGGAAGGATGTTCTTGCCATGGAGGGAGTGCAGCGAAAATTCACCAGACTGATACCTGGGATGGCAGGAATGACGTATGAGGAGAGATTGTGTCGATTGGGCTTATATTCGCTGGAGTTTAGAAGAATGAGAGGGGATCTCATTGAAACTTATAAAATTCTAACAGGACTAGACAGACTAGATGTAGGAAGGATGTTCCCGATGGCGGGGGAGTCCAGAACCAGGGGTCACAGTCTAAGGATAAGGGGTAAGCCATTTAGGACTGAGATGAGGAGGAATTTCTTCACCCAGAGAGTGGTGAACCTGTGGAATTCTCTGCCACAGAGGGCGGTGGAGGCCAATTCATTAAATATATTCAAGAAGGAGTTGGATATATTTCTTGAAGCTAAAGGGATCAAGGGATATGGGGAGAAGGCAGGGACAGGGTACTGAATTTGGATGATCAGCCATGATCTCATTGAATGGCGGAGCAGGCTCGAGGGGCCGAATGGCCGACTCCTGCTCCTACCTTCTATGTTTCTATGGGAGGTGCTGCCAAAGAAGCCTTGGCGCGAGTCGCGGCACTGCCGTCCACCGCGAAGCGATCCGCTTTTATCGACAATCTTAAACAATCATTCCCTCCATCGGCCAGTGCACTGCGACTGCAGTGTGTACTATCCACAGTGTGTAATAGTGTAATTTGTCATCTGCGCTGTACAGTGTTCACAGTCATCCCCTGAAGATGTGACTCCCAGTAACCAACTCGCTGTTTCAGTGTTATATCCATTGGGAAAGGATGTACAGGCTGGGTCTCTTTTCTCTTGAAAAGAGAAGGCTGAGGGGGCGACCTAATAGAGGTCTTTAGAATGATGAAAGGTTTTGATAGAGTGGATACAGAGAGTGTTTCCACTTGTGGGGAAGAGCATTACTAGGGGCCATCAATACAAGAGAGTCACTAATAAATCCAATGGGGAATTCAGGAGAAACTTCTTTACCCAGAGAGTGGTGAGAATGTGGAACTCGCTGCCACAGGGAGTGGTTGAGCAGAATAGTATAGATACATTTAAGGGGAAGCTGGATAAACACACGAGGGAGGAAGGAATAGAAGGATATGCTGATGGGGGTGAGATGAAGAGGGGCGGGAGGAGGCTGGTGTGGAACATAAACACGGGCACGGAGCAGTCGGGCCGAATGGCCTGTTTCTGGGCTGTAAATTCGATGCAGTTCTCTCATGGTTGACTGTCCTGATGCAGTCACTGTTGAGACCCAGTGAAGAATGGCCAGTACTTGGGCGGGAGGGGTGGGGGTTCCTCTTTGCTGTTCCTGGCAGGTCCTTCCCTCTCCCGCTCAGCTGAAGGTCATTGAGTAAACCTCAGCTCATCCCAAACTCCCGCTGCCCCGGGTCCTAACTCGCAGCGAGTCCCGTTCGCCTGTCACCCCCTGTCCTCGCCGACCTACATCCGGCATCCCAGAGAGTGGTGAGAATGTGGAGCTCGCTACCACAGGGAGTGGTTGAGGCGAATAGTATCGATGCATTTAAGAGGAGGCTGGATAAACACACGAGGGAGAAGGGGATAGAGGGTTACGCAGATAGAGTTAGATGAGGAAAGACAGGAGGAGGCTCGAGTGGAGCATGGACTGGTTGGGTCGAATGGCCTGTTTCTGTGCCGTATATCCCGTGTGGTCCAGCTCTTGCCGGCTCGGTTGGAGACGAGTTAGCCCACCTCTGCCGGGTTGGGGTGGCTTGTGGCCGGGGCCGTTCCGATGGGTCAGAATGGAAGTGGGCTGGCCGGGTGGAGTGCGTCCTGCACGACACTCGTTGCCGACTGGGAGTGAGAGACTGGGAACAAAACGAAAGCTCTTCACAGTCTCGACAGTTCAGCAATCGGTTCTAATCTCTCTCGTCTTTCGGAGGACGGTTATAAACCTCACCGAGCTTTGCTCTTGAAACAGCAACTAGCGCCTTTAACGGAGTAAAACGTCCCAGGACGCTTCACAGGAGCGATTATCAGACAAAATTCGACACCGAGCCACATGAGATATTAGGACAGGTGACCAAAAGCTGGGTCAAAGAGGTCGGTTTTAAGGAGGTCTCTCAATGTCTCTTAATCTCTCCTGCTTTCTATCCTATCTCTGACCTTCCCTTTTGTCCTTTCATCCCCTCCCCCTTTCCCAGCCCCCAAGCTTGCTTTCCAGTTCCTGCTTTTTTTCCCCCAGTTCTGACGTACAGTTTTGGTTTCCATATTTAAGAAAAGATATACTTGCTCTCGAGGCAGTTCAGAGAAGGTTCACTCGGTTGATTCCGGAGATGAGGGGGGTTGACGTATGAGGAAAGGTTGAGTAGGTTGGGCCTCTACTCATTGGAATTCAGAAGAATGAGAGGCGATCTTATCGAAACATATAAGATTGTGAGGGGGCTTGATCGGGTGGATGCGGGGAGGATGTTTCCACTGATGGGTGAGACTAGAACTAGGGGGCATAATCTTAGAATAAGGGGCTGCCCTTTCAAAACTGAGATGAGGAGAAACTTCTTCACTCAGAGGGTAGTAAATCTATGGAATTTACTACCCCAGAGAGCTGTGGAAGCTGCGACATTAAATAAATTTAAAACGGAGATAGACAGTTTCCTAGCTGATAAGGGAATTAGGGGTTACGGGGAGAGGGCAGGGAAGTGGACGTGAGTCTAGGTTCGGATCAGCCATGATCCTATTGAATGGCGGAGCAGGCCCGAGGGGCCGTATGGCCTACTCCTGCTCCTACTTCTTATGTCCTTATGTCATCGACCTGAAACGTTAACTCTGTTTCTCTCTCCACCGATGCTGCCCCTGGCCTGCTGAGTTTTGCCCCAGCGTTTTCTGATGTTATTTAGGTTTTAAGGAGGGTCTTAAAGGAGGTTGAAAGGTTTAGGGAGGGAATTCCAGAGCTCGGGGCCCAGGCAGCTGAAGGCATGGCCGCCAATGGTGGAGTGATGGAAATCGGGGGATGCGCGAGAGGGCAGAATTGGAGGAGCGCGGAGATCTCGGAGTGTCCTAATGTCTCCTTGTGTGGCTTGGTGTCAAATTTTGATTGATAATCGCTCCTGTGAAGCACCTGAGGGGGGAGGTCATATCCCGTGTCTGTGTCTGTGTCCTTCCATCTGCACATGGACTGTGGAGGCGACAGGTGACTGGAGCGGCCCCTCTGCTCCCTTGCAGCTGCCGCTCGTGTCTTTTCGAACTCGCCCGGACCGAGATGCCTTTTTTTTTCTTCCTTGCGGTCGAACGAACCGTACCACGGCAGCTGGCCGTGGGGAGAGCGAGGGTTGCGGGGGGCGAGAAGCAGCTCGCTGGTAGCGTCCGTGGGCAGGTTCCTGCAGAGATGGAATCCTTGGTGCTGACCTCACTGCATACCACACCGAATATAGATCCTGTTGTTGAAACACCAACCGCTGTGGAGTATGAAGTTATCTTGACGGCAGGAGAGAGAATAATGAGTTGGCAGTAAAAGTGACCGTCAAACATAGAAGCATAGAAGATAGGAGCAGGAGTCGGCCATTCGGCCCCTCGAGCCTGCTCCGCCATTTAATGAGACCATGGCTGATCATCCAAATTCAGTACCCTGTCCCTGCTTTCTCCCCATATCACTTGATTCCTTTAGCCTTAAGAAATATATCTAACTCCTTCTTGAATATATTTAATGAATTGGTCTCAACTGCCTTCTGTGGTAGAGAATTCCACAGGTTCACCACTCTCTGGGTGAAGAAATTCCTCCTCATCTCAGTCCTAAATGGCTTACCCCTTATCCTTAGACTGTGACCCCTGGTTCTGGACTCCCCCGCCATCGGGAACATCCTTCCTGCATCTAGTCTGTCTCGTCCTGTTAGAATTTTATAAGTTTCAATGAGATCCCCTCTCCTTCTTCTAAACTCCAGTGAGTACAAGCCCAATCGACCCAATCTCTCCTCACACGTCATTCCTGCCATCCCAGGTATCAGCCTGGTGAATCTTCGCTGCACTCCCTCCATGGCAAGAACATCCTTCCTCAGATAAGGCGACCAAAACTGCACACAATACTCAAGATGTGGTCCTGTTTTTGCCACCGAAGTGGATAACCTCACAAAACAATCGGATTGTCTTCAACTGGCTCGCGGATGGCCCCTTTTTTTTTGCAACAACGTGCCTTTACACAGCACCTTTAATGTAGTAAAGCGTCCCAAGGCGCTTCACGGGAGCGATTATCAGACAGAATTTGACACCGAGCCAGATCAGGAGATATTAGGCCAGCTGACCAAAAGCTGGGTCAAAGAGGTCGGTTTTAAGGAGCGTCTTAAAGGAGGAGAGAGAGGCGGAGAGGTTTAGGGAGGGAATTCCAGAGCTCGGGGCCCAGGCGGCTGAAGGCACGGCCGCCAATGGTGGAGCGATGGAAATCGGGGGATGCGCGAGAGGCCGGAATTGGAGGAGCGCAGAGATCTCGGGCTGGGGGCTGGAGGAGATTGTAGACAAAGGGAGGGGGCGAGGGATTTGAAAACAAGGATGAGAATTTTAAAAGCGAGCCTTACTTAACCGGGAGCCAATGTAGGTCAGCGAGCATAGCGGGTGAACGGGACTCGGTGCGAGTTAGGACACGGGCAGCCGAGTTTTGGATCACCTCAAGTTTACGTAGAGTAGAACATGGGAGGCCAGCCAGGAGTGCGTTGGAATAAGGAGCTATTAGGACAGGTGACCAAAAGATTGGTCAAAGGTCGGTTTTAAGGAGTGTCTGAAAGGAGGAGAGCGAGAGGCGGAGAGGTTTAGGGAGGGAATTCCAGAGCTCGGGGCCCAGGCGGCTGACAGCCTTCACCTGTTGCGGTTCAAGAAGACAGCCCACCATCGCCTTCTCAAGGGGCAACTGGGGATGTGCAATAAATAAGTGGGGGTGAAGGAAATCGGCGGGGGATGTGCAAGAGGCCAGAATTGGAGGAACGCAGCATTCGTGGAGGGTTTGTAAGACTGGAGGAGGTGACAGAGATAGGGAGGGGCGAGGCCACAGAGGGATTTGAAAACCAGGATGAGAATCTTAAATTGGATGCGTATGGAAGTGTTGTGTACAACTGTGCAAGGCGTCAGTGCTGAGCCCAGTGTACGTACACACGTACCAGAGTGGGGGGGGGGGGGGGGTGTCACCGGGTCAGTCTCGGGAGTGGGAAGCTTGGCTGATGTTCTGCCTCCAGACAAGGGTGGGGGCAAAGACCACTTATAGCACCCTGGGCTTAAGAAATAGGAGCAGGATTCGGCCCCTCGAGCCTGCTCCACCATTCAATAAGATCACTGGCTGACCTTCGACCTCAACTCCACTTTCCCGCCCGATCCCTTGATTCCCCGAGAGCCCAAAAATCTATCGATCTCGGTCTCGAATGTACTCAACGACTCCGCATCCGCAGCCCTCTGGGGCAGAGAATTCCAAAGATTCACCGCCCTCTGAGCAAAAAAATTGCTTCTCATTTCAGTCCAACATGGCTGGGTTGTGTGGCTGGAGGAGGTTACAGAGATAGGGAGGGGAGGGGGGGTGGTGAGGCCATAGTGCGATTTGAAAACCAGGATGAGAGTTTTAAAATCGAGGCTGAAGTGCGTTGGAGGGCTGTTCAGATGCCACTTGAATTTAATTTGATGCAGTGTTTACCCACAATCAGAGTAACTGGGTGTTAACAGCTGAAGGTCACCCCGCTGTGCGTTTGGGGATAATGTTTGACTTGCAGGACCCGAGTAGGAAAACCGGTTGCTACCTGGCTGTCACATTTTCTGCGGAACAGCTTCTCAGAGCTTGACTAATGCAAAGGGAACTCCCCAGAATTCTTGCAGGGCGAGTCTTGCATCTGGTATCCCGTTGCCAGGCAACTCCAGGCTCCAGCTCTGTGTTTACTGGACTGTGCTGTGCTCCGTATTGATGCTCCTCAAATGCATGTTTTCGAGATTACACACAGATGTGTGTGTGTGTCAGAGGAAAAATACTTGGCAAGAGTGCACAGGCTCAAGCTCACAAGAGGGAAGGTGCACAGACAGTTTCTGCGCAGGGTGTGAATGCGTGGGATGAAATGGGCTGCCCAGGGTGAAAGGTGTTGTAGGAAAGTTTTTCAGGGAGGATCGGGTCGATGTTGGAGGGAGTGGTCGATGTCCGGACTGGTCAGATGGGTCACAAGGTTGTGGGTTCGAGCCCCCACTCTACAAACTTCAGCGCATAATCCAGGCCAACCCTCCCAGTGCCAGTGCTGAGGGAGCGCCGCGCTGTCGGAGGGGCGGTGCTGAGGGAGCGCCGCGCTGTCGGAGGGGTGGTACTGAGGGAGCGCCGCACTGTCGGAGGGGCGGTACTGAGGGAGCGCCGCACTGTCGGAGGGGCGGTACTGAGGGAGCGCCGCACTGTCGGAGGGGCAGTACTGAGGGAGCGCCGCGCTGTCGGAGGGGCGGTGCTGAGGGAGCGCTGTGCTGTCGGAGGGGCGGTGCTGAGGGAGCGCCGCGCTGTCGGAGGGGCGGTACTGAGGGAGCGCCGCACTGTCGGAGGGGCGGTGCTGAGGGAGCGCCGCACTGTCGGAGGGGCGGTACTGAGGGAGCGCCGCACTGTCGGAGGGGCAGTACTGAGGGAGCGCCGCGCTGTCGGAGGGGCGGTGCTGAGGGAGCGCTGTGCTGTCGGAGGGGCGGTGCTGAGGGAGCGCCGCGCTGTCGGAGGGGCGGTACTGAGGGAGCGCCGCACTGTCGGAGGGGCGGTGCTGAGGGAGCGCCGCACTGTCGGAGGGGCAGTACTGAGGGAGCGCCGCGCTGTCGGAGGGGCGGTGCTGAGGGAGCGCTGTGCTGTCGGAGGGGCGGTGCTGAGGGAGCGCCGCGCTGTCGGAGGGGCGGTGCTGAGGGAGCGCTGTGCTGTCGGAGGGGCGGTGCTGAGGGAGCGCCGCGCTGTCGGAGGGGCGGTACTGAGGGAGCGCCGCACTGTCGGAGGGGCAGTACTGAGGGAGCGCCGCACTGTTGGAGGTGCCGGCTTTCGGATGAGACGTTAAATCAAGGCCCCGTCTGCCCCCTCGGGCGGATGTAAAAGATCCCACGGCCACTATTGGAAGAAGAGCACGGGGAGTTCTCCCCGGTGTCCTGGGGCCAATATTTATCCTTCAACCAACACCCAAAACATTTCATTGACATCCCAGCACGAATGCACTTCAAAAGTACTTCATTGGCCGTGAAGCACTTTGGGACATTGTGAAAGGCGCTATATAAATGCAAGTCCGATCGCTCTCGTGACAGAAGTGCGCGGATGCCGAGTGGGGGCCCAGGACTGGGCTCGGCCCCCATAATGAGCAGCCGGCTGACACTTGTGTCGGCTCGCCTGTGACGAATGGCCACTCGGGTGAGACATGGCGGGTTGGGGAAGGACGCCTGTGGAAACCAGCCTTGTGCATCGGGTCTGGCTCAGCCTGTAAGGAAGAGAGGACGCGTGTGTCGATGCCAAGGAGCCTCATGTACAGCCAGTTGCTTTTGAAGTGCATTGAATCTTGGCACGCGAGTTCGTAAAACCTTGATTTAATTAAAAGCTTGCCGCGGAACAAAGCTTTGCTCCATTGAAAACGTTTAAGCTGCACCTGTAATTTGGAAACGATTATAAAAAAAAGACTTCCTTCTCAGTGACTACTGGCTTTGTGGCTCCTCTCCTCCTCCCCCCAGCCCCCTCTCCGAACTCGCGTACATTTTTAGGGGGGCTATTGAGATGAATGGATTGATTCCGCCAGTTGTTTCAATCATAGTGCTGTACAGGAAACTTTCTGATATCCGGCACGGACGGGACCGAGCTGGTGCCGTCCCATCAAAAGTGCCGGACATACCAGCGTTAATGTTTAAACATACGGAACTGAAAAGCTCCGTGTGAATCAACAAACCCTCCGCTTCAAAACAGTCAGCTGCAGCTGCAAGCGTCTCTAGCTGAAGCTGTTGCTATAGCTACAGACCTTGCAGTGCCTGACTGGGGAAAAAAAAGCAACGAGAACTAAAAAAAACTTATAGAAAACGGCTGCTGATTTTTGCCGTTAGATCGAGTATTCCGGACATATAACCTCCAGATAAACCAAAGTTTCCTGTACTATTCTATGATTCTATCAGGCTGTGCGTTCCAAATCCTTACCAGTCGTTGCCGAAAAAGGTTGTTCCTCATGTCGCCTCTGGTTCTTTTGCCAATCACATAGAAACATAGAAGATAGGAGCAGGAGTAGGTCATTCGGCCCCTCGAGCCTGCTCCGCCATTCAATGAGATCATGGCTGATCATCCAAATTCAGTACCCTGTCCCTGCTTTCTCCCCATATCCCTTGACCCCTTTAGCCTTAAGAAATATATCCAACTCCTTCTTGAATATATTTAATGAATTGGCCTCCACTGCCTTCTGTGGTAGAGAATTCCACAGGTTCACCACTCTCTGGGTGAAGAAATTCCTCCTCATCTCAGTCCTAAATGGCTTACCCCTTATCTTTAGACTGTGACCCCTGGTTCTGGACTCCCCCACCATCGGGAACATCCTTCCTGCATCTAGTCTGTCCAGTCCGGTTAGAATTTTATAAGTTTCAATGAGATCCCCTCTCATTCTTCTAAACTCCAGTGAGTATAAGCCCAATCGACCCAATCTCTCCTCATACGTCATTCCTGCCATCCCAGGTATCAGTCTGGTGAATCTTCGCTGCACTCCCTCCATGGCAAGAACATCCTTCCTCCTCAGATATAAGGCGACCAAAACTGCACACAATACTCCAGGTGTGGTCTCACCAAGGCCCTGTACAACTGCAGCAAGACATCCTTGTTCCTGTACTCGAACCCTCTCGCTATGAAGGCCAACATACCATTTGCCTTCTTAACCGCCTGCTGCACCTGCATGCTTACCTTCAGCGACTGGTGCACAAGGACACCCAGGTCTCCTTGCACTTCCCCCTTCTCCCAATCACCGTAAATCTGTGTCCTCTGGCTCTCCTTGACCCTTCAGCCATTGGAAACAGTTTCTCTTTTTATTTATTCTGTCTAAATCCTTCATGAGTTTGAACGCCTCCATTAAATCTCCTCTTAACCTTCTCTGCTCCAAGGAGAACAACCCCAGCTTCTCCAGTCTCTCCACGCCACTGCAGTCCCTCCTCCCTGGAACCGTTCTGGTAAATCTCCTCCGCACCCTCTCCAAAGCCCTTCGCGTCCTTCCTAAAGTGCGGTGCCCAGAATTGGACCCAGTACTCCAGCTGGGGCCGAACTAGTGTTTTATACAGGTTTAGCATAACTTCCAGTCTTTTTTTACTCTCTGCCTCTATTTATAAAGCCCAGGATGCTTTATCAACCTGTCCTGCCACCTTCAAAGATTTGTGCACAAGCACCCCTGGGTCTCTCTGTTCTTGTACCCCCTTAAAATTGTACCATTTACAGGAAAACATTTTTAATCCGGCACGGATGGGACCGACGTGGTGCCGGTTCATCAAAAATTCCGGATAACCGAAAGCTATAGTAAAAGATACGGAGAGCTGAGAGCTCCGTATAAAGCAAGAAACCCTGCTGCTTAGCAACAGGTTCAGAACAATGGCCACAAGTTCCAAGCGTCTCTGTAGCTTAGCAACAGCTGCAGCCACACCCTTGCACAGCAACATATGGAGGAAGGCAAGTAATAAAAGTTACCTGAACCTACTCCTGAATTTTGTCGGTTAACCGACATTTCCGGTTATTTAGGTGCCAGTAAATCGAAAGTTTCCTGTAGTGCGTATTGTCTCTCCTCATTCTTCCTACCAAAATCACCTCACGCTTTATAAAGCGCTGGTTAGGCCACAAATGGAGTATTGCGTCCAGTTCTGGTCACCACACTTTAGGAAGGATGTGAAGGCCCTCGAGAGGGTGCAGAGGAGATTTACCAGAATGGTTCCGGGGATGGGGGATCTTAGCTACAAGGACAGGTTGGAGAAGCTGGATTTGTTTTCATTAGAGCAAAGGAGGTTGAGGGGCGATTTGATCGAGGTGTACAAGATTATGACGGGTTTGGACAGGCTAGACGGGGATACGCTGTTCCCACTAGTTGATGGTACAAGGACTAGGGGACACAGATTTAAGGTTTTGGGCAAGAGATACAGGGGGGGATGTGAGGAAAAACTTTTTTACACCGAGTGGTGAGGACCTGGAACTCGCTGCCGACAGAAGTGGTGGAAGCGGAGACACTCAGTGTTTTCAAGGGGAGACTGGATAGGCACTTGAGGGAAATAAACTTGCAGGGCTACGGGGATAGAGCGGGGGAATGGGACTGACTGGATCGCTCTACAGAGAGCTGGCACAGACTCGATGGGCCGAATGGCCGGCTCCTGTGCCGTTATGACTCTGAATTTCATTTGCCATGTGTCCGCCCATTCCACCAGCCTGCCTGTGTCTTCTTGAAGTCTATTGCTGACTTCCTCACTGTTTACTACACTTCCACCTGGGCGACCCGTGTAGAAAGCCGGCTCTTGCAGTTGTTTTCAAGGCAGTGTTGTTGCCCCAGGGGTGGCGATATTGCCTGGGGAACGGGCTCCCTGCGCTCCTCGTGACGGCCTGGCTGACTCGATCCGGAGTCTCCCGGGTGCCGGTGCCGCGCAGTGGCTTCCACCGGCCGAGTGCGGGCTGGCCGAGACTCCTCGCCAGATTCTGTGACTGCCTCGGCCGTCTCTCAGCTGAGATGTTAAAGTGAGGACCCCCCCTCCTGTCTGCCCTCTGAAAGTGGGTGTGCAAGATCCCACGGCCACTATTGGAAGAAGAGCAGGGGGGAGTTCTCCGTTTCCCCCCCCCCCCCCCCCCCCGGTGCGGTGTCCTGGTTCAGTCCCTCAACCAATGTCAGTAGAAACAGATTACCTGGTCCTTGCTGTTTGTGGGAGCTTGCTGTGTGCAAAATGGCTGCCATGTTTCCTATATTACAACAGTGACCACACTTCGAAAAAAGTACTTCATTGGCTGTGAAGCGCTTTGGGACGTCCTGAGGTGGTGAAAGGCGCTGGAGAAATGCAAGTCTTTCTTTCTCTTTGCTTTTGTATTTGGAAACCTTAGGATTGAAACATAAAAACATAGAAGATAGGAGCAGGAGTCGGCCATTCGGCCCCTCGAGCCTGCTCCGCCATTCAATGAGATCATGGCTGATCATCCAAATTCAGTACCCTGTCCCTGCCTTCTCCCCATATCCCTTGATCCCTTTAGCCTTAAGAAATATATCTAACTCCTTCTTGAATATATTTAATGAATTGGCCTCAACTGCCTTGTGTGGTAGAGAATTCCACAGGTTCACCACTCTCTGGGTGAAGAAATTCCTCCTCATCTCTGTCCTAAATGGCTTACCCCTTATCCTTAGACTGTGACCCCTGGTTCTGGACTCCCCCGGCCAGCGGGAACATCCTTCCTGCATCTAGTCTGTCCAGTCCTGTCAGAATTTTATAAGTTTCAATGAGATCCCCTCTCATTCTTCTAAACTCCAGTGAGTATAAGCCCGATTGGAGAACATAAGAAATAGAAGCAGGAGTCGGCCATTCGGCCCCTCGAGCCTGCTCCGCCATTCAATGAGATCATGGCTGATCATCGACCTCAACTCCACTTTCCGTCCGATCCCCATATCCCTTGATACCCTTAGAGTCCATAAATCCCATCGATCTCTGTCTTGGATATACTCAACGACTGGAGCAGAGAATTCCAAAGATTCACCATCCTCGTGAGTGAAGAAATTCCTCCTCATCTCAGTCCTCAATGGCCGACCCCTTATCCTGAGACTGTGACCCCTGGTTCTGGACTCTCCAGCCAGGGGGGAAACAGCCTCTCAGCATCTACCCTGTCGAGCCCTCACATGAAGCAGTTGTACATGTGACGCGAGACTTCAACTGACTCGGATTGCTTGATACGCGCGTGCGCCGACTCGCGCACTCACTCGCTGGCAAGATGTTTTTGCTGTTGCACCTTGAAGCCTCCTTGTACAGGAAACTTTCGATATACCGGCAGCTAACTAACCAGAAATCTCGGTTAACCGGCAAAATTCAGGAGTAGGTTCAGGTAAGTTTTACTTCATATTGTACTTGCCTTCCTCAATCTGTTACTGTGCAAGGGTGTGGCTGCAGCTGTTGCTAAGCTACAGAGACGCTTGGAGCTTGTGGCCATTGTTCTGAACCTGTTGCTAAGCAACAGGGTTTGTTGCTTTATATGGAGCTCTCAGCTCTCCGTATCTTTTACTATAGCGCTCGGTTATCCGGAATTTTTAATGAACCGGCACCACGTCGGTGCCGGATTTAAAAAAAAGTTTCCTGTACAAGGTTTCGTACAACGAGGGCGTTTTAACTGCTGGTACACTTTGCCGACAGATGATTTTTCTTCTCCTGAGCCAGGGCAACAGGAGGAGGCTGTTTGGCCCCTCGAGCCTGTTCCACCATTGAATGGCTGATCTGCATCTTAACTCTCTCTGCCTGCCTTGGTTCCATAACCCATAGCCAATAAAAATCTACCGATCTCAGTTTTGAAATTTTCAGTTCACCCCCAGCTTTTTGGGGGAGGAGAGTCACAGATTTTCACCAGCCTTTGTGTGAAGAACTGCTTCCTGACATCACCCCCCGAATGGCCCGGCTCTGATTTTAAGGTTATGCCCCCCCTTGTTCAGGACTTTTCCCCCCCCCATCACAGCTGCCACCTTCTCTCCCCCCCCCCCCCCGCCTTTTCTCCCAGCATGCCACGCACCAGCTGTGGCCGTTCCCCACGCGCCCCCAACTCCCATCCCAAAAGACCCTGTGCTGCTCTGAACCTGTGGCTGAAAGGTGAACCCTCCAGAAAACCTGCTCACTCGCTCTCGCCCACCCGCCCCCCCATTCATTGCGGCCTCTCGCTGACCAACACCATTCCTTCTGTCGCCTCAGCTGTTTAATCAGCCGTGCGGCGAGAAGTGATCAATTATTGACGGGACTCTCCATGACGCCGCAGACCAGATATTGGATATCTTGCAAACACCAGCACTTCATTATGCATGAGGCTGGTTAAAGCACCTTTCTCCATTGCTGCCGCCATGCTCTTGTTTATTCATCTCTCTCTCTCTGGCGCTCTCTCTCTCTCTGGCGCTCGCACGCGCTCTCTCTCTCTCTGGCGCTCGCACGCGCTCTCTCTCTCTGGCGCTCGCACGCGCTCTCTCTCTCTGGCACTCGCACGCGCTCTCTCTGGCGCTCGCACGCGCTCTCTCTCTCTGGCGCTCGCACGCGCTCTCTCTCTCTGGCGCTCGCACGCGCTCTCTCTCTGGCGCTCGCACGCGCTCTCTCTCTCTGGCGCTCGCACGCGCTCTCTCTCTGGCGCTCGCACGCGCTCTCTCTCTGGCGCTCGCACGCGCTCTCTCTCTGGCGCTCGCACGCGCTCTCTCTCTGGCGCTCGCACGCGCTCTCTCTCTGGCGCTCGCACGCGCTCTCTCTCTGGCGCTCGCACGCGCTCTCTCTCTGGCGCTCGCACGCGCTCTCTCTCTGGCGCTCGCACGCGCTCTCTCTCTCTGGCGCTCGCACGCGCTCTCTCTCTCTGGCGCTCGCACGCGCTCTCTCTGGCGCTCGCACGCGCTCTCTCTGGCGCTCGCACGCGCTCTCTCTGGCGCTCGCACGCGCTCTCTCTCTGGCGCTCGCACGCGCTCTCTCTCTCTGGCGCTCGCACGCGCTCTCTCTCTGGCGCTCGCGCGCGCTCTCTCTCTCTGGCGCTCGCGCGCGCTCTCTCTCTCTGGCGCTCGCGCGCTCTCTCTCTCTGGCGCTCGCGCGCGCTCTCTCTCTCTGGCGCTCGCGCGCGCTCTCTCTCTCTGGCGCTCGCGCGCGCTCTCTCTCTCTGGCGCTCGCGCGCGCTCTCTCTCTCTGGCGCTCGCGCGCGCTCTCTCTCTGGCGCTCGCGCGCGCTCTCTCTCTCTGGCGCTCGCGCGCGCTCTCTCTCTCTGGCGCTCGCGCGCGCTCTCTCTCTCTGGCGCTCGCGCGCGCTCTCTCTCTCTGGCGCTCGCGCGCGCTCTCTCTCTCTCTCGCGCTCGCGCGCGCTCTCTCTCTCTCTCGCTCGCGCGCGCTCTCTCTCTCTGGCGCTCGCGCGCGCTCTCTCTGGCGCTCGCGCGCGCTCTCTCTCTGGCGCTCGCGCGCGCTCTCTCTCTGGCGCTCGCGCGCGCTCTCTCTCTCTGGCGCTCGCGCGCGCTCTCTCTCTCTGGCGCTCGCGCGCGCTCTCTCTCTCTGGCGCTCGCGCGCGCTCTCTCTCTCTGGCGCTCGCGCGCGCTCTCTCTGGCGCTCGCGCGCGCTCTCTCTCTCTGGCGCTCGCGCGCGCTCTCTCTCTCTGGCGCTCGCGCGCGCTCTCTCTCTCTGGCGCTCGCGCGCGCTCTCTCTCTCTGGCGCTCGCGCGCGCTCTCTCTCTCTGGCGCTCGCGCGCGCTCTCTCTCTCTGGCGCTCGCGCGCGCTCTCTCTCTCTGGCGCTCGCGCGCGCTCTCTCTCTCTGGCGCTCGCGCGCGCTCTCTCTGGCGCTCGCGCGCGCTCTCTCTGGCGCTCGCGCGCTCTCTCTCTCTGGCGCTCGCGCGCTCTCTCTCTCTGGCGCTCGCGCGCTCTCTCTCTCTGGCGCTCGCGCGCTCTCTCTCTCTGGCGCTCGCGCGCTCTCTCTCTCTGGCGCTCGCGCGCGCTCTCTCTCTCTGGCGCTCGCGCGCGCTCTCTGGCGCTCGCGCGCGCTCTCTCTCTGGCGCTCGCGCGCGCTCTCTCTGGCGCTCGCGCGCGCTCTCTCTCTGGCGCTCGCTCGCAGCGCGCTCTCTCTCTCTGGCGCTCGCGCGCGCTCTCTCTCGCTCGCGCGCTCTCTCTGGCGCTCGCGCGCTCTCTCTCTCTGGCGCTCGCGCGCTCTCTCTCTCTGGCGCTCGCGCGCTCTCTCTCTCTCTGGTGCTCGCGCGCTCTCTCTCTCTCTGGCGCTCGCGCGCTCTCTCGCGCTCGCGCGCTCTCTCTCTCTCTCTGGCGCTCGCGCGCTCTCTCTCTGGCGCTCGCGCGCTCTCTCTCTCTGGCGCTCTGGCGCTCGCGCGCTCTCTCTCTCTCTGGCGCTCGCGCGCTCTCTCTCTGGCGCTCGCGCGCTCTCTCTCTCTCTGGCGCTCGCGCGCTCTCTCTCTCTCTCTCACTCTGGCGCTCGCGCGCGCTCTCTCTCTCTCTCTCTCTGGCGCGCGCTCTCTCTCTCTCTGGCGCGCGCGCGCTCTCTCTCTGGCGCTCGCGCGCTCTCTGGCGCTCGCGCGCTCTCTCTCTCTCTCTCTGGCGCTCGCGCGCGCTCTCTCTGGCGCTCGCGCGCTCTCTCTCTCTGGCGCTCGCTCTCTCTCTGGCGCTCGCGCGCTCTCTCTCTCTGGCGCTCGCGCGCTCTCTCTCTCTGGCGCTCGCGCGCTCTCTCTCTCTGGCGCTCGCGCGCTCTCTCTCTGGCGCTCGCGCGCTCTCTCTCTGGCGCTCGCGCGCTCTCTCTCTCTCTCTGGCGCTCGCGCGCGCTCTCTGGCGCTCGCGCGCTCTCTCTCTCTCTCTGGCGCTCGCGCGCTCTCTCTGGCGCTCGCGCGCTCTCTCTCTCTGGCGCTCGCGCGCTCTCTCTGGCGCTCGCGCGCTCTCTCTCTGGCGCTCGCGCGCTCTCTCTCTGGCGCTCGCGCGCGCTCTCTCTCTGGCGCGCGCGCGCTCTCTCTCTCTCTGGCGCTCGCGCGCTCTCTCTCTGGCGCTCGCGCGCGCTCTCTCTGGCGCTCGCACGCGCTCTCTCTCTCTGGCGCTCGCGCGCTCTCTCTCTCTCTGGCGCTCGCGCGCTCTCTCTCTGGCGCTCGCTCTCTCTGGCGCTCGCGCGCTCGCTCTCTCTCTGGCGCGCGCGCGCTCTCTCTCTCTCTGGCGCGCGCGCGCTCTCTCTCTGGCGCTCGCGCGCGCTCTCTCTGGCGCTCGCACGCGCTCTCTCTCTGGCGCTCGCGCGCTCTCTCTCTCTCTGGCGCGCGCTCTCTCTCTCTCTGGCGCGCGCTCTCTCTCTCTCTGGCGCTCGCGCGCTCTCTCTCTGGCGCTCGCGCGCTCTCTCTCTGGCGCTCGCTCTCTCTGGCGCTCGCGCTCTCTCTCTGGCGCTCGCGCGCTCTCTCTCTGGCGCTCGCGCGCTCTCTCTCTCTCTGGCGCTCGCGCGCTCTCTCTCTGGCGCTCGCTCTCTCTGGCGCTCGCGCGCTCGCTCTCTCTCTGGCGCGCGCGCGCTCTCTCTCTCTCTGGCGCGCGCAGCGCTCTCTCTCTGGCGCTCGCGCGCGCTCTCTCTGGCGCTCGCACGCGCTCTCTCTCTCTGGCGCTCGCGCGCTCTCTCTCTCTCTGGCGCGCGCTCTCTCTCTCTCTGGCGCTCGCGCGCTCTCTCTCTGGCGCTCGCGCGCTCTCTCTCTGGCGCTCGCTCTCTCTGGCGCTCGCGCTCTCTCTCTCTCTGGCGCTCGCGCGCTCTCTCTCTGGCGCTCGCGCGCTCTCTCTCTCTCTGGCGCTCGCGCGCTCCCTCTCTCTCTCTGGCGCTCGCGCGCTCTCTCTGGCGCTCGCGCGCTCTCTCTGGCGCTCGCGCGCTCTCTCTGGCGCTCGCGCGCTCTCTCTCTCTCTCTGGCGCTCGCGCGCTCTCTCTCTCTCTGGCGCTCGCGCGCTCTCTCTCTCTCTGGCGCTCGCGCGCTCTCTCTGGCGCTCGCGCGCTCTCTCTCTCTCTGGCGCTCGCGCGCTCTCTCTCTCTGGCGCTCGCGCGCTCTCTCTCTGGTGCTCGCGCGTTCTCTCTCTCTGGCGCTCGCGCGCTCTCTCTCTCTCTCTGGCGCTCGCGTGCTCTCTCTCTCTGGCGCTCGCGCGCTCTCTCTCTGGCGCTCGCGCGCTCTCGCTCTCTGGCGCTCGCGCGCGCTCTCTGGCTCGCGCGCTCTCTCTCTCTCTGGCTCGCGCGCTCTCTCTCTCTCTGGCTCGCGCGCTCTCTCTCTCTCTGGCTCGCGCGCTCTCTCTCTCTCTGGCTCGCGCGCTCTCTCTCTCTCTGGCTCGCGCGCTCTCTCTGGCTCGCGCGCTCTCGCTCTCTCTCTGGCGCTCGCACGCGCTCTCTCTCTCTGGCGCTCGCACGCGCTCTCTCTGGTGCTCGCACGCGCTCTCTCTCTCTGGCGCTCGCACGCGCTCTCTCTCTCTGGCGCTCGCACGCGCTCTCTCTCTGGCGCTCGCACGCGCTCTCTCTCTGGCGCTCGCACGCGCTCTCTCTCTGGCGCTCGCACGCGCTCTCTCTGGCGCTCGCGCGCTCTCTCTCTCTGGCGCTCGCGCGCGCTCTCTCTGGTGCTCGCACGCGCTCTCTCTCTCTGGCGCTCGCACGCGCTCTCTCTCTCTGGCGCTCGCACGCGCTCTCTCTCTGGCGCTCGCACGCGCTCTCTCTCTGGCGCTCGCACGCGCTCTCTCTCTGGCGCTCGCACGCGCTCTCTCTGGCGCTCGCGCGCTCTCTCTCTCTGGCGCTCGCGCGCGCTCTCTCTGGCGCTCGCGCGCGCTCTCTCTCTCTGGCGCTCGCGCGCGCCTCTCTCTCTCTGGCGCTCGCGCGCGCTCTCTCTCTGGCGCTCGCGCGCGCTCTCTCTCTCTGGCGCTCGCGCGCGCTCTCTCTCTCTGGCGCTCGCGCGCGCTCTCTCTCTCTGGCGCTCGCGCGCGCTCTCTCTCTCTGGCGCTCGCGCGCGCTCTCTCTCTGGCGCTCGCGCGCGCTCTCTCTCTGGCGCTCGCGCGCGCTCTCTCTCTCTGGCGCTCGCGCGCGCTCTCTCTGGCGCTCGCGCGCGCTCTCTCTGGCGCTCGCGCGCGCGCTCTCTCTCTGGCGCTCGCGCGCGCTCTCTCTGGCGCTCGCGCGCGCTCTCTCTCTCTGGCGCTCGCGCGCGCTCTCTCTCTCTGGCGCTCGCGCGCGCTCTCTCTCTCTGGCGCTCGCGCGCGCTCTCTCTCTCTGGCGCTCGCGCGCGCTCTCTCTGGCGCTCGCGCGCGCTCTCTCTCTCTGGCGCTCGCGCGCGCTCTCTCTCTCTGGCGCTCGCGCGCGCTCTCTCTCTGGCGCTCGCGCGCGCTCTCTCTCTGGCGCTCGCGCGCTCTCTCTGGCGCTCGCGCGCTCTCTCTCTCTCTGGCGCTCGCGCGCTCTCTCTGGCGCTCGCGCGCGCTCTCTCTCTCTCTCTCTGGCGCTCGCGCGCTCTCTCTGGCGCTCGCGCGCTCTCTCTCTGGCGCTCGCGCGCTCTCTCTCTCTCTCTCTCTCTCGCGCTCGCGCGCTCTCTCTGGCGCTCGCGCGCTCTCTCTCTGGCGCTCGCGCGCTCTCTCTCTGGCGCTCGCGCGCTCTCTCTCTGGCGCTCGCGCGCTCTCTCTCTGGCGCTCGCGCGCTCTCTCTCTGGCGCTCGCGCGCTCTCTCTCTGGCGCTCGCGCGCTCTCTCTCTGGCGCTCGCGCGCTCTCTCTCTGGCGCTCGCGCGCTCTCTCTCTGGCGCTCGCGCGCTCTCTCTCTGGCGCTCGCGCGCTCTCTCTCTGGCGCTCGCGCGCTCTCTCTCTGGCGCTCGCGCGCTCTCTCTCTGGCGCTCGCGCGCTCTCTCTCTGGCGCTCGCGCGCTCTCTCTCTGGCGCTCGCGCGCTCTCTCTCTGGCGCTCGCGCGCTCTCTCTCTGGCGCTCGCGCGCTCTCTCTCTGGCGCTCGCGCGCTCTCTCTCTGGCGCTCGCGCGCTCTCTCTCTGGCGCTCGCGCGCTCTCTCTCTGGCGCTCGCAGCGCTCTCTCTCTGGCGCTCGCGCGCTCTCTCTCTGGCGCTCGCGCGCTCTCTCTCTGGCGCTCGCGCGCGCTCTCTCTCTTTCTCTCTCGCGCTCGCGCGCGCTCTCTCTCTGGCGCGCGCTGCGCGCGCTCTCTCTCTCTCTGGCGCTCGCGCGCTCTCTCTCTCTGGCGCTCGCGCGCTCTCTCTCTCTGGCGCTCGCGCGCTCTCTCTCTCTGGCGCTCGCGCGCTCTCTCTCTCTCTGGCGCTCGCGCGCGCTCTCTCTCTCTGGCGCTCGCGCGCGCTCTCTCTCTCTGGCTCTCTGGCGCTCGCTCTGTGGCGCTCGCGCGCTCTCTCTCTGGCGCTCGCGCGCTCTCTCTCTGGCGCTCGCGCGCGCTCTCTCTCTCTGGCGCTAGCGCGCTCTCTCTCTCTCTGGCGCTAGCGCGCTCTCTCTCTCTCTGGCGCTCGCGCGCGCTCTCTGGCGCTCGCGCGCTCTCTCTGGCGCTCTGGCGCTCGCGCGCGCTCTCTCTCTGGCGCGCGCGCGCTCTCTCTGGCGCTCGCGCGCTCTCGCTCTCTCTGGCGCTCGCGCGCGCTCTCTCTCTCTGGCGCTCGCGCGCTCTCTCTCTCTCTGGCGCTCGCGCGCTCTCTCTCTCTCTGGCGCTCGCGCGCTCTCTCTCTGGCGCTCGCTCTCTCTCTGGCGCTCGCTCTCTCTCTGGCGCTCGCTCTCTCTCTGGCGCTCGCTCTCTCTCTGGCGCTCGCTCTCTCTCTGGCGCTCGCTCTCTCTCTGGCGCTCGCTCTCTCTCTGGCGCTCGCTCTCTCTCTGGCGCTCGCTCTCTCTCTGGCGCTCGCTCTCTCTCTGGCGCTCGCTCTCTCTCTGGCGCTCGCTCTCTCTCTGGCGCTCGCTCTCTGGCGCTCGCGCGCTCTCTCTCTGGCGCTCGCGCGCGCTCTCTGGCTCGCGCGCTCTCTCTCTCTCTGGCTCGCGCGCTCTCTCTCTCTCTGGCTCGCGCGCTCTCTCTCTCTCTGGCTCGCGCGCTCTCTCTCTCTCTGGCTCGCGCGCTCTCTCTCTCTCTGGCTCGCGCGCTCTCTCTGGCTCGCGCGCTCTCGCTCTCTCTCTGGCGCTCGCACGCGCTCTCTCTCTCTGGCGCTCGCACGCGCTCTCTCTGGTGCTCGCACGCGCTCTCTCTCTCTGGCGCTCGCACGCGCTCTCTCTCTCTGGCGCTCGCACGCGCTCTCTCTCTGGCGCTCGCACGCGCTCTCTCTCTGGCGCTCGCACGCGCTCTCTCTCTGGCGCTCGCACGCGCTCTCTCTCTGGCGCTCGCACGCGCTCTCTCTCTGGCGCTCGCACGCGCTCTCTCTCTGGCGCGCGCGCTCTCTCTCTCTGGCGCTCGCAGCGCGCTTCTCTCTGGCGCTCGCGCGCGCTCTCTCTCTGGCGCTCGCGCGCGCTCTCTCTCTCTGGCGCTCGCAGCGCGCTCTCTCTCTCTGGCGCTCGCGCGCGCTCTCTCTCTCTGGCGCTCGCGCGCGCTCTCTCTCTCTGGCGCTCGCGCGCGCTCTCTCTCTCTGGCGCTCGCGCGCGCTCTCTCTCTGGCGCTCGCGCGCGCTCTCTCTCTGGCGCTCGCGCGCGCTCTCTCTCTGGCGCTCGCGCGCGCTCTCTCTCTGGCGCTCGCGCGCGCTCTCTCTCTCTGGCGCTCGCGCGCGCTCTCTCTCTCTGGCGCTCGCGCGCAGCTCTCTCTCTGGCGCTCGCGCGCGCTCTCTCTGGCGCTCGCGCAGCGCTCTCTCTCTCTGGCGCTCGCGCGTCGAGCGCTCTCTCTCTCTGGCGCTCGCGCGCAGCGGCTCTCTCTCTCTGGCGCTCGCGCGCGCTCTCTCTCTCTGGCGCTCGCGCGCGCTCTCTCTCTCTGGCGCTCGCGCGCGCTCTCTCTCTGGCGCTCGCGCGCGCTCTCTCTGGCGCTCGCGCGCGCTCTCTCTCTCTGGCGCTCGCGCGCGCTCTCTCTCTCTGGCGCTCGCGCGCGCTCTCTCTCTGGCGCTCGCGCGCGCTCTCTCTCTGGCGCTCGCGCGCTCTCTCTGGCGCTCGCGCGCTCTCTCTCTCTCTGGCGCTCGCGCGCTCTCTCTGGCGCTCGCGCGCGCTCTCTCTCTCTCTCTCTGGCGCTCGCGCGCTCTCTCTGGCGCTCGCGCGCTCTCTCTCTGGCGCTCGCGCGCTCTCTCTCTCTCTCTCTCTCTCGCGCTCGCGCGCTCTCTCTGGCGCTCGCGCGCTCTCTCTCTGGCGCTCGCGCGCTCTCTCTCTGGCGCTCGCGCGCTCTCTCTCTGGCGCTCGCGCGCTCTCTCTCTGGCGCTCGCGCGCTCTCTCTCTGGCGCTCGCGCGCTCTCTCTCTGGCGCTCGCGCGCTCTCTCTCTGGCGCTCGCGCGCTCTCTCTCTGGCGCTCGCGCGCTCTCTCTCTGGCGCTCGCGCGCTCTCTCTCTGGCGCTCGCGCGCGCTCTCTCTCTCGCGCTCGCGCGCGCTCTCTCTCTGGCGCGCGCGCGCGCGCTCTCTCTCTCTCTGGCGCTCGCGCGCTCTCTCTCTCTGGCGCTCGCGCGCTCTCTCTCTCTGGCGCTCGCGCGCTCTCTCTCTCTGGCGCTCGCGCGCTCTCTCTCTCTCTGGCGCTCGCGCGCGCTCTCTCTCTCTGGCGCTCGCGCGCGCTCTCTCTCTCTGGCTCTCTGGCGCTCGCTCTGTGGCGCTCGCGCGCTCTCTCTCTGGCGCTCGCGCGCTCTCTCTCTGGCGCTCGCGCGCGCTCTCTCTCTCTGGCGCTAGCGCGCTCTCTCTCTCTCTGGCGCTCGCGCGCGCTCTCTGGCGCTCGCGCGCTCTCTCTGGCGCTCTGGCGCTCGCGCGCGCTCTCTCTCTGGCGCGCGCGCGCTCTCTCTGGCGCTCGCGCGCTCTCGCTCTCTCTGGCGCTCGCGCGCGCTCTCTCTCTCTGGCGCTCGCGCGCTCTCTCTCTCTCTGGCGCTCGCGCGCTCTCTCTCTCTCTGGCGCTCGCGCGCTCTCTCTCTGGCGCTCGCTCTCTCTCTGGCGCTCGCTCTCTCTCTGGCGCTCGCTCTCTCTCTGGCGCTCGCTCTCTCTCTGGCGCTCGCTCTCTCTCTGGCGCTCGCTCTCTCTCTGGCGCTCGCTCTCTCTCTGGCGCTCGCTCTCTCTCTGGCGCTCGCTCTCTCTCTGGCGCTCGCTCTCTCTCTGGCGCTCGCTCTCTCTCTGGCGCTCGCTCTCTCTCTGGCGCTCGCTCTCTGGCGCTCGCGCGCTCTCTCTCTGGCGCTCGCGCGCTCTCTCTCTCTCTGGCGCTCGCGCGCTCTCTCTCTCTCTCTGGCGCTCGCGCGCTCTCTCTCTCCCTGGCGCTCACGCGCTCTCTCTCTCTGGCGCGCTCTCTCTCTCTCTGGCGCTCGCGCGCTCTCTCTCTCTCTGGCGCTCGCGCGCTCTCTCTCTGGCGCTCGCGCGCTCTCTCTCTCTCTGGCGCTCGCGCGCTCTCTCTCTCTCTGGCGCTCGCGCGCTCTCTCTCTCTGGCGCTCGCGCGCTCTCTCTCTCTCTGGCGCTCGCGCGCTCTCTCTCTCTCTGGCGCTCGCGCTCTCTCTCTCTCTGGCGCTCGCGCGCTCTCTCTCTGGCGCTCGCGCGCTCTCTCTCTGGCGCTCGCGCGCTCTCTCTCTCTCTGGCGCTCGCGCACTCTCTCTCTCTCTGGCGCTCGCGCGCTCTCTCTCTGGCGCTCGCGCGCTCTCTCTCTGGCGCTCGCGCGCTCTCTCTCTGGCGCTCGCGCGCTCTCTCTCTGGCGCTCGCGCGCTCTCTCTCTGGCGCTCGCGCGCTCTCTCTCTGGCGCTCGCGCGCTCTCTCTCTGGCGCTCGCGCGCTCTCTCTCTGGCGCTCGCGCGCTCTCTCTCTGGCGCTCGCGCGCTCTCTCTCTGGCGCTCGCGCGCTCTCTCTCTGGCGCTCGCGCGCTCTCTCTCTGGCGCTCGCGCGCTCTCTCTCTGGCGCTCGCGCGCTCTCTCTCTGGCGCTCGCGCGCTCTCTCTCTGGCGCTCGCGCGCTCTCTCTCTGGCGCTCGCGCGCTCTCTCTCTCTGGCGCTCGCGCGCTCTCTCTCTGGCGCTCGCGCGCTCTCTCTCTGGCGCTCGCGCGCTCTCTCTCTGGCGCTCGCGCGCTCTCTCTCTGGCGCTCGCGCTCTCTCTCTCTGGCTCGCGCGCTCTCGCGCTCGCGCGCGCTCTCTGGCTCGCGCGCTCTCTCTCTCTCTGGCTCGCGCACTCTCTCTCTGGCTCTCTCTCTTTGGCTCGCGCGCTCTCTCGCTCTCTCTCTCTCTCTCTGGCTCGCGCGCTCTCTCTCTCTCTCTCTGGCTCGCGCGCTCTCTCTCTCTCTCTCTGGCTCGCGCGCTCTCTCTCTCTCTGGCTCGCGCACTCTCTCTGTCTCACGCGCGAGCACACAGTTCTATTCTCTCCCTGTGATGCCATCCATGGGCGGTGGCCGGTATCCGTGGAGCCGGTGACGGCAGGTAGGGTTGGTGGCAGCTTGCCAGTGGGAGCATTACACCTGTTAAGAAATAAATTGTGCACATGAGGAAGTTCAGTCTGTTCTCTGAGCCTCTGACAAACCCAGTGTCAATGCGATAACCACAATGAGGAAAGATTGAATTACACCACCTGGTAGTTGACCTGATTTAATTATTTTAATGTTGCTGGAAAATTATGTGTGTCTACATTGCCCGTGCGTCTCTGTGGTGCTTGTTACAGGAACTCCCTTGGGCTAAATAAATAAGAACTGGGGCTCCATTCTCTTCAATCACATGAAAGAAATGCTGCAATCCTTGTGATTAATGAAATGGGCTGCTCCTGTTGTGTTTCTGTGGCCTTCCCTTCATACCGGGTTAAACCTTCCCATTACATACTGCATTCAGCTGTGGTCTTGGCCGTGGCTCTGTGGGCAGCACCCTCGCTTCCGAGTCAGAAGGTCGTGGGTTCGAGCCCCACTCCAGAGACTCGAGCACAAAAATCCAGGCCGCTGAACTGGGGGAGCGCCGCACTGTCGGAGGGGCTGTACTGAGGGAGCGCCGCACTGTCGCAGGGGCTGTACTGAGGGAGTGTCGCAGGGGCAGTACTGAGGGAGCGCCGCACTGTCGCAGGGGCAGTACTGAGAGAGCGCCGCACTGTGGGAGGGGCAGTACTGAGGGAGCGCCGCACTGTCGCAGGGGCAGTACTGAGGGAGTGTCGCAGGGGCGGTACTGAGGGAGCGCCGCACTGTCGGAGGGGCAGTACTGAGGGAGCGCCGCACTGTCGGTGGGGCAGTACTGAGGGAGCGCCGCACTGTCGGTGGGGCAGTACTGAGGGAGCGCCGCACTGTCGGTGGGGCAGTACTGATGGAGCGCCGCACTGTCGGTGAGGCGGTACTGAGGGAGTGCCGCACTGTCGGAGGTGCCATCTCTCAGATGAGACGTTAAACCGAGGCCCCGTCTGCCCCCTCGGGTGGACGTAAAAGATCCCACGGCCACTATTGGAAGAAGAGCAGGGGGAGTTCTCCCCGGTGTCCTGGGGCCAATATTTATCCCTCAACCAACATCACTAAAAACAGATGATCTGGTCATTATCACATTGCTGTTTGTGGGAGCTTGCTGTGCGCAAATTGGTACCACCCTTCCCACATTACAACAGTGACTACACTTCAAAGATAGTTAACTGGCTGTGAGGCGTCCCGAGGTGTTGAAAGGTGCTATGCAAGTCTCTCTGTCTCTCTCTCAATTTCTCCCTTACTTTCCTGGGTTATTGTTCCACGTGGCCTCCAATACCTTGCTCCAATTCCCCGAATATTGATAAAATATTCAAATCAGAGTACCAGTCCGCTTTGGCAGAGTCCCACCACTGGTGTACGCTTGCCACCAGAGGAACACAGCAATCCCGAGGTCCTCAAACTCCCAATCCCACCAGGGCAAGTTGTGAAGCTGAAATTTGTTCAGTAAAGGTGGTCCCTTGTGGGCTGGGGCCAGAACATGACCACGAAAGCCTCTGTATTGTTGGTTTTAAACTATCTTAACTGGTTCACTAATGTGCTGAGGCTAAGTGAGTTGGGCAAGAACAAGGCAAATGGAATATAATGTGGAGAAATGTGAAGTTATCCACTTTGTGGGGAAAAATAGAAAACCAGAGTATTTTTTAAATGGTGAGAGATTGGGAAATGTTGGTGTTCAGAGGGACCTGGGTGTCCTTGTACACGAATCACTGAAAGTTAACATGCAGGTACAGCAAGCAATTAGGAAAGCAAATGGTATGTTGGCCTTTATTACAAGAGGATTTGAGTATAAGAGTAAAGATGTCTTCCTGCAATTATACAGGGCCTTGGTGAGACCACACCTGGAGTATTGTGTACAGTTTTGGTCTCCTTACCTAAGGATATACTTGCCATAGAGGGAGTCCAACGAAGGTTCACCAGACTGGTTCCTGGGATGGGGGGGAATGTCCTATGATTGTCCAGAGAGTATAGGCCCAATCTACTCCATTTCTCTTCATAGGACCACCCTCTCATCCCAGGAATCAGTCTAGTAGACCCTCGTTGCATGCCCTCTAAGGCAAGTATGTCCTTCCTTGGGTACGTACGGAGGCCAAAACTGTGCGCCCAAGTGGGGACGGCGTGTGAGTTGGAGATGATGGCGTTGCTGTCGCTCTCGCTGGTGGAGGCTACAGGGCAGAGAAGTGCCGTCAGGAAAAAAAAATCCATAGAGGACTTCAGAGAAAAGCTTATTTTAAAAAACAAATCCCGATATATTTTATTCTCCAGAACGTGTCACAAGTTGAATGTGCTTCTGTGCTCGTGCCTATATTTTATTTCCCAGCTAATGGCCCTTCCCACCCGATAACCTGTTGCCAGAACCCAAAGGACAGCTGATGTTCCCTTTTTTCGAACCTTGATCTAGATGAAGTGAATTTTTATTTTTCACTTTCTATCTGCACGCCTCGACCCTATTGGTTTCTCTTTTGGTTTTCCAGCCCGTCCTTTGCTGCAGTCTCTTGGGTTCTCTAAGCCCCACCCTCGACACCTGGGCTGCAGGGTGCGGTGCGATCTTTACCCCCCTCCCGCCTTCTCCAGGCCACTGTTTCCATTCGGGCCACGTCAGGCTGGATCTGATCCAAAGGCGTGGCTGCTGGGCCGGTGTCTTGAGACGCTCCAGTCCTCAAGGTGGTGATCTTGCCTGGGCAGGCATTTTAGGGGAGGGATGGTGGGCCTGGAGGGCAGGGTGTGACTGGCGGAGGAGGGAGAGGGGGCGGAGGGGAGAGGGGGCTGAGGGGCGGGGAAGGGAGAGGGGGCTGAGGGGCGGGGGAGGGGAGAGGGGGCTGAGGGGCGGGGGAGGGCTGAGGGGCGTGGGGAGGGAGAGGGGGCGGGGGAGGGAGAGGGGGCGGGGGAGGGAGAGGGGGCGGAGGAGGCCGGGTGGTGATGGGGCGTGTGAGTGCTGTTCTGGACTTCCACCCAGAACTGAACCCAGTTACTCCAGGTGCTGAGTAGTGATTGGGGGAAGAATTGGGGAAAGTAAGTGAAGACACAGTCCAAGAGTGAGGGTTGTGAGGAGGCATTCAGTGCTGTGGAGTATGGGGAACCAGTGGAAGTTGACGGGGACAGGATATGGGCAGCTGAGGTTTGGTGGAGTTGTACGTTGAGTGGGGTGTCGGCCAGCGTTGAGAGCATCGGAGAAGCCATTAGTCTTTCGCTCATTGGGCAGCATGCTTGCCTCTGAGTCAGAAGGTTGTGGGTTCAAGTCTCACTCCAGAGATTTCAGCACAAAAATCCAGACACTTGCAGTGATTTCAACACAAAAATCCAGACACTTGCAGTGCAGTACTGAGGGAGCGCCGCACTGTCGGGGGGGCGGTACTGAGGGAGCGCCGCACTGTCGGAGGGGCGGTACTGAGGGAGCGCCGCACTGTCGGAGGGGTGGTCCTGAGGGAGCGCCGCACTGTCGGAGGGGCGGTACTGAGAGAGCGCCGCACTGTCGGAGGGGCGGTACTGAGGGAGCGCCGCACTGTGGAAGGGCAGTACTGAGGGAGCGCCACACTGTCGGAGGGGCGGTCCTGAGGGAGTGTCGGAGGGGCGGTACTGAGGGAGCGCCGCACTGTCGGAGGGGCGGTCCTGAGGGAGCGCCGCACTGTCGGAGGGGCGGTCCTGAGGGAGCGCCGCACTGTCGGAGGGGCAGTACTGAGGGAGCGCCGCACTGTCAGAGGTGCCGTCTTTCGGATGAGACATTAAACCGAGGCCCCGTCTGCCCTCTCGGGTGGATATAAAAGATCCCACGGCCACTATTGGAAGAAGAGCAGGGGGGAGTTCTCCCCGGTGTCCTGGGCCCAATATTTATCTCTCAATCAATGTCATTAAAACAGATGATCTGGTCATTATCACATTGCTGTTTGTGGGAGCTTGCTGTGCGCAAATTGTCTGCCGCGTTTCCTACATTACAACAGTGACCACACTTCAAAAAAAGTACTTCATTGGTTGTAAAGCGCTTGGGGACGTCCTGAGGTGGTGAAAGGCGCTGGAGAAATGCGAGTCTTTCTTTCTCTCTGTTGCGTCACGACCAACAGTAATAACCCACACCGATTCCTCTTTTTGAAAGTCCGATCAAGCACTCTCCATAGTGTGCACTCGGTGCTTAATCTTCCCCACACACAACTAGTCAAAGAGCAGAACATAAAGCAAAATACTGCAGATGCTGGACATCTGAACAGAAAAGGCTGGGAACACTCGGCGGGTCAGGCAGCATCCGTGGAGAGAGAGAGTCAATGACCCTTTGTCAGAACTGGAAAAAGTTAAGAGACGTAACGGGTTTAAGCAAGTACAGGAAACTTTTTTTTTATCCGGCACAGACGGGACCGACGTGGTGCCAGTTCATCAAAAATTCCGGATAACCGAACGCTATAGTGAAAGATACGGAGCTGAGAGCTCCGTATAAAGCAACAAACCCTGTTGCTTCAGAACAATAGCCACAAGTTGCAAGCATCTCTGTAGCTTAGCAACAGCTGCAGCCACACCCTTGCACAGCAACAAATGGAGGAAGGCAAGTAATAAAAGTTACCTGAACCTACTCCTGAATTTTGCCGGTTAACCGAGATTTCCGGTTATTTAGGTGCTGGTAAATCGAAAGTTTCCTGTACAGAGGCGGGGAAAGTGGGGAGGAAAGAACAAAAGGGAAGGTATGAGATAGGATGGAGGGCAGGAGAGATTAAAAGACATGGGATGATGGTGCATAGAAACATAGAACATAGGAGCAGGAGTCGGCCATTCGGCCCTTCGAGCCTGCTCCGCCATTCAATGCGATCATGGCTGATCATCCAAATTCAGTACCCTGTCCCTGCCTTCTCCCCATATCCCTTGATCCTTTTAGCCTTAAGAAATATATCCAACTCTTTTTTGAATATATTTAATGAACTGGCCTCCACCGCCCTCTGTGGCAGAGAATTCCACAGGTTCACCACTCTCTGGGTGAAGAAATTCCTCCTCATCTCAGTCCTAAATGGCATACCCCTTATCCTTAGACTATGACCCCTGGTTCTGGACTCCCCGGCCATCATAAACATCCTTCCTGCATCTAGTCTGTCCCGGCCTGACAGAATTTTATAAGTTTCGATGAGATCCCCTCTCAATCTTCTAAACTCCAGTGAGTATAAGCCCAGTCGAGGCAAAAGGAGATGGTAATGGGACAAGTTGAGGAACAAGAGATGGATCTGGAGGAGGTTTAAATGGGAATGTCACGAAGCAAAAGGAAAAATATCTGTCATATTGGGCAGAAACAACAAAAACCCAAAACAAACTCAATTGCTACTTGGCCCTAAACCGACAATACAACATGGCTGAATACCTGACCATGGTAAAGGATAGCAAACTGAGAAAAACCTTGACAATGTACAGACTTTGTGAACATAGCCTGGCCATCGAAAAAGGCAGACACAGACAGACCCGGCTGCCAAGAGAGGACAGGATATGCTCTCACTGCAGTCAGGGAGTGGTTGAGACAGAGATGCACTTCCTCACAGCTTGTGGAAAATATCAGGGCATCAGGGAGAATTTCTACCCAAAATTCACAAAAATATGCCCTGAATTCAGAAATTTGAATGACGACCAAAAACTCCCATACCTACTAGGGGAAGAGAGAAATTGTGTAACCTTAGCGGCACACTATGTTACAGCTTGCCATAAACAGAGGGACAACCATAAAACCTAAGAAAAGAGTATATACAAACTATACGAATGTATATTTATACACTCAGTGATATATCTGTTTATACACTGTATGGATAGATCTGCGTTTGTGTTCAACCATCAATGTTTTTCGATGCTTTGGCAACATAAGATGTACCTTATCATGCCAATAAAGCGATTTGAATTGAATGGCAGGATGATCAACAGCTGCCGTCTTGGGGAAAAATGGGGGCAGAGGTTCTGATCTGAAAATGTTGAACTCGGTGTCGAAGACTGTAAAGCAATGAAGTGCTGTTCCTTGAGCTTACGTTGAGCTTCGTTGGAACAGCGCAGGAGGTCGAGGTGGGAGCGGAGAATGATCAACCCAAGAACATGCCTAGTTCCCGCTCCTGCTTCAGATGGGAGCGAAGGGGTGCAGCAGATTGGTCCCGCTCTTTGATTTTTATTTTTGTGAATGGGCTCCATGTCGGCTGCAGAGCCTGTGTCACAGTTCACGGAGGGCGCCGATTCGCAGGGCTGTTATCTGCAAACTCCAGGGGAGCCTATGACCCGACCGGTCGTGAGTAAGCCATGAACTTTGATCAACTGAAGGCGGCTTCCAGTCACTGAACCTTTCGGAACTGACGCAGCTGCTGATTGATACGTTATCTGATGCTGTTTATTGTGCGGGCGGGTGAGTAATGGGTAAACCTTGCGAGCCATTCGGTTAATGTGCCAATCGTTAGTCACATTAGCATTGCCAAAGCTCGCCGAATGACCAAACCCCGTGAAGGCAGGGTGTGACTGAGCCACTCAGGCCCACGGAGATGCAACACTTGCCCTTATACCTCCCCCCCCCTTCCCAGGGTCTCAAACACCCCTTCCAGGTGAAACAGCTCGTTACTTGTACTTCTTGCAATCTAGTATACTGTATTCGCTGCTCACGATGTGGTCTCCTCTACATTGGGGAGACCGAACAGAGATTGGGCGACCGCTTTGCGGAACACCTCCGTTCAGTCCGTAAGGGTGACCCCGAGCTTCCGGTCGCCTGTCACTTTAATTCACCGCCCCATTCCCACTCGGACCTCACCGTCCGCGGCCTCTTGCATTGTTCCACGGAAGCTCAGCGTAAGCTCGAGGAACAGCACCTCATCTTCCGATTAGGCACTTTACAGCCTTCCGGACTCGATATCGAGTTCAACAATTTCAGATCATAACCTCGGCCCCTATTACATTTTTATATATATTTTTTATCATCCACACCGTTGTTTTGGCCCTCCTCCGTTTTTACTCTCTCCCACTGGCAGCTGTCTCCCATTCTGCCAGCGCATTTCACACCTAATCTAGAGCCGTCTTTTGTCTCCACTAGTCCGATCACCACCTCGTCTGGTTTTGAATACCTCTTAATGTCTCTTCACTTCTTCTTTCATCCCCATTTCCCGGCCCCCAAACTGGCCTTTTAATCTGTTTCATTTCCTGTGTTTCTTCAGTCCTGACGAAGGGTACTGAGGGAGCGCCGCAGTGTCGGAGGGGCGGCACTGAGGGAGCGCCGCAGTGTCGGAGGGGCGGCACTGAGGGAGCGCCGCAGTGTCGGAGGGGCGGCACTGAGGGAGCGCCGCAGTGTCGGAGGGGCGGCACTGAGGGAGCGCCGCAGTGTCGGAGGGGCGGCACTGAGGGAGCGCCGCACTGTCGGAGGGGCAGTACTGAGGGAGCGCCGCACTGTCGGAGGGGCGGTACTGAGGGAGCGTCGGACGGGCGGTACTGAGGGAGCGTCGGACGGGCGGTACTGAGGGAGCGCCGCACTGTCGGAGGGGCGGCACTGAGGGAGCGCCGCACTGTCGGAGGGGCGGCACTGAGGGAGCGCCGCACTGTCGGAGGGGCGGCACTGAGGGAGCGCCGCACTGTCGGAGGGGCGACACTGAGGGAGCGCCGCACTGTCGGAGGGGCGGCACTGAGGGAGCGCCGCACTGTCGGAGGGGCAGTACTGAGGGAGCGCCGCACTGTCGCAGGGGCAGTACTGAGGGAGTGTCGCAGGGGCGGTACTGAGGGAGCGCCGCACTGTCGGTGGGGCAGTACTGAGGGAGCGCCGCACTGTCGCAGGGGCAGTACTGAGGGAGTGTCGCAGGGGCGGTACTGAGGGAGCGCCGCACTGTCGGAGGGGCAGTACTGAGGGAGCGCCGCACTGTCGGTGGGGCAGTACTGAGGGAGCGCCGCACTGTCGGTGGGGCAGTACTGATGGAGCGCCGCACTGTCGGAGGGGCAGTACTGAGGGAGCGCCGCACTGTCGGTGGGACGGTAGTGAGGGAGCGCCGCGCTGTCGGAGAGCAGTACTGAGGGAGTGCCGCACTGTCGGAGGTGCCATCTCTCAGATGAGACGTTAAACCGAGGCCCCGTCTGCCCTCTCAGGTGGACGTAAAAGATCCCACGGCCACTATTGGAAGAAGAGCAGGGGGAGTTCTCCCCGGTGTCCTGGGGCCAATATTTATCCCTCAACCAACATCACTAAAAACAGATGATCTGGTCATTATCACATTGCTGTTTGTGGGAGCTTGCTGTGCGCAAATTGGTACCACCCTTCCCACATTACAACAGTGACTACACTTCAAAGATAGTTAACTGGCTGTGAGGCGTCCCGAGGTGTTGAAAGGTGCTATGCAAGTCTCTCTGTCTCTCTCTCAATTTCTCCCTTACTTTCCTGGGTTATTGTTCCACGTGGCCTCCAATACCTTGCTCCAATTCCCCGAGTATTGATAAAATATTCAAATCAGAGTACCAGTCCGCTTTGGCAGAGTCCCACCACTGGTGTACGCTTGCCACCAGAGGAACACAGCAATCCCGAGGTCCTCAAACTCCCAATCCCACCAGGGCAAGTTGTGAAGCTGAAATTTGTTCAGTAAAGGTGGTCCCTTGTGGGCTGGGGCCAGAACATGACCACGAAAGCCTCTGTATTGTTGGTTTTAAACTATCTTAACTGGTTCACTAATGTGCTGAGGCTAAGTGAGTTGGGCAAGAACAAGGCAAATGGAATATAATGTGGAGAAATGTGAAGTTATCCACTTTGTGGGGAAAAATAGAAAACCAGAGTATTTTTTAAATGGTGAGAGATTGGGAAATGTTGGTGTTCAGAGGGACCTGGGTGTCCTTGTACACGAATCACTGAAAGTTAACATGCAGGTACAGCAAGCAATTAGGAAAGCAAATGGTATGTTGGCCTTTATTACAAGAGGATTTGAGTATAAGAGTAAAGATGTCTTCCTGCAATTATACAGGGCCTTGGTGAGACCACACCTGGAGTATTGTGTACAGTTTTGGTCTCCTTACCTAAGGATATACTTGCCATAGAGGGAGTGCAACGAAGGTTCACCAGACTGGTTCCTGGGATGGGGGGGAATGTCCTATGATTGTCCAGAGAGTATAGGCCCAATCTACTCCATTTCTCTTCATAGGACCACCCTCTCATCCCAGGAATCAGTCTAGTAGACCCTCGTTGCATGCCCTCTAAGGCAAGTATGTCCTTCCTTGGGTACGTACGGAGGCCAAAACTGTGCGCCCAAGTGGGGACGGCGTGTGAGTTGGAGATGATGGCGTTGCTGTCGCTCTCGCTGGTGGAGGCTACAGGGCAGAGAAGTGCCGTCAGGAAAAAAAATCCATAGAGGACTTCAGAGAAAAGCTTATTTTAAAAAACAAATCCCGATATATTTTATTCTCCAGAACGTGTCACAAGTTGAATGTGCTTCTGTGCTCGTGCCTATATTTTATTTCCCAGCTAATGGCCCTTCCCACCCGATAACCTGTTGCCAGAACCCAAAGGACAGCTGATGTTCCCTTTTTTCGAACCTTGATCTAGATGAAGTGAATTTTTATTTTTCACTTTCTATCTGCACGCCTCGACCCTATTGGTTTCTCTTTTGGTTTTCCAGCCCGTCCTTTGCTGCAGTCTCTTGGGTTCTCTAAGCCCCACCCTCGACACCTGGGCTGCAGGGTGCGGTGCGATCTTTACCCCCCTCCCGCCTTCTCCAGGCCACTGTTTCCATTCGGGCCACGTCAGGCTGGATCTGATCCAAAGGCGTGGCTGCTGGGCCGGTGTCTTGAGACGCTCCAGTCCTCAAGGTGGTGATCTTGCCTGGGCAGGCATTTTAGGGGAGGGATGGTGGGCCTGGAGGGCAGGGTGTGACTGGCGGAGGAGGGAGAGGGGGCGGAGGGGAGAGGGGGCTGAGGGGCGGGGAAGGGAGAGGGGGCTGAGGGGCGGGGGAGGGGAGAGGGGGCGGAGGAGGCCGGGTGGTGATGGGGCGTGTGAGTGCTGTTCTGGACTTCCACCCAGAACTGAACCCAGTTACTCCAGGTGCTGAGTAGTGATTGGGGGAAGAATTGGGGAAAGTAAGTGAAGACACAGTCCAAGAGTGAGGGTTGTGAGGAGGCATTCAGTGCTGTGGAGTATGGGGAACCAGTGGAAGTTGACGGGGACAGGATATGGGCAGCTGAGGTTTGGTGGAGTTGTACGTTGAGTGGGGTGTCGGCCAGTGGGGAGAGCATCGGAGAAGCCATTAGTCTTTCGCTCATTGGGCAGCATGCTTGCCTCTGAGTCAGAAGGTTGTGGGTTCAAGTCTCACTCCAGAGATTTCAGCACAAAAATCCAGACACTTGCAGTGATTTCAACACAAAAATCCAGACACTTGCAGTGCAGTACTGAGGGAGCGCCGCACTGTCGGAGGGGCGGTACTGAGGGAGCGCCGCACTGTCGGAGGGGCGGTACTGAGGGAGCGCCGCACTGTCGGGGGCCAGTACTGAGGGAGCGCCGCACTGTCGGGGGGGCGGTACTGAGGGAGCGCCGCACTGTCGGAGGGGCAGTACTGAGAGAGCGCCGCACTGTCGGAGGGGCGGTACTGAGGGCGCGCCGCACTGTGGGAGGGGCAGTACTGAGGGAGCACCGCACTGTCGGAGGGGCGGTACTGAGGGAGCGCCGCACTGTCGGGGGCCAGTACTGAGGGAGCGCCGCACTGTCGGGGGGGCGGTACTGAGGGAGCGCCGCACTGTCTGAGGGGCGGTACTGAGAGAGCGCCGCACTGTCGGAGGGGCGGTACTGAGTGAGCGCCGCACTGTGGGAGGGGCCGTACTGAGGGAGCACCGCACTGTCGGAGGGGCGGTCCTGAGGGAGCGCCGCACTGTCGGAGGGGCGGTACTGAGGGAGCGCCGCACTGTCGGAGGGGCAGTACTGAGAGAGCGCCGCACTGTCGGAGGGGCGGTACTGAGGGAGCGCCGCACTGTGGGAGGGGCAGTACTGAGGGAGCACCGCACTGTCGGAGGGGCGGTACTGAGGGAGCTCCGCACTGTCGGGGGCCAGTACTGAGGGAGCGCCGCACTGTCGGGGGGGCGGTACTGAGAGAGCGCCGCACTGTCGGAGGGGCGGTACTGAGGGAGGGCCGCACTGTCGGAGGGGCGGTCCTGAGGGCGCGCCGCACTGTCGGAGGGGCGGCACTGAGGGAGCGCCGCACTGTCGGAGGGGCGGCACTGAGGGAGCGCCGCACTGTCGGAGGGGCGACACTGAGGGAGCGCCGCACTGTCGGAGGGGCGGCACTGAGGGAGCGCCGCACTGTCGGAGGGGCAGTACTGAGGGAGCGCCGCACTGTCGCAGGGGCAGTACTGAGGGAGTGTCGCAGGGGCGGTACTGAGGGAGCGCCGCACTGTCGGTGGGGCAGTACTGATGGAGCGCCGCACTGTCGGAGGGGCAGTACTGAGGGAGCGCCGCACTGTCGGTGGGACGGTAGTGAGGGAGCGCCGCGCTGTCGGAGAGCAGTACTGAGGGAGTGCCGCACTGTCGGAGGTGCCATCTCTCAGATGAGACGTTAAACCGAGGCCCCGTCTGCCCTCTCAGGTGGACGTAAAAGATCCCACGGCCACTATTGGAAGAAGAGCAGGGGGAGTTCTCCCCGGTGTCCTGGGGCCAATATTTATCCCTCAACCAACATCACTAAAAACAGATGATCTGGTCATTATCACATTGCTGTTTGTGGGAGCTTGCTGTGCGCAAATTGGTACCACCCTTCCCACATTACAACAGTGACTACACTTCAAAGATAGTTAACTGGCTGTGAGGCGTCCCGAGGTGTTGAAAGGTGCTATGCAAGTCTCTCTGTCTCTCTCTCAATTTCTCCCTTACTTTCCTGGGTTATTGTTCCACGTGGCCTCCAATACCTTGCTCCAATTCCCCGAGTATTGATAAAATATTCAAATCAGAGTACCAGTCCGCTTTGGCAGAGTCCCACCACTGGTGTACGCTTGCCACCAGAGGAACACAGCAATCCCGAGGTCCTCAAACTCCCAATCCCACCAGGGCAAGTTGTGAAGCTGAAATTTGTTCAGTAAAGGTGGTCCCTTGTGGGCTGGGGCCAGAACATGACCACGAAAGCCTCTGTATTGTTGGTTTTAAACTATCTTAACTGGTTCACTAATGTGCTGAGGCTAAGTGAGTTGGGCAAGAACAAGGCAAATGGAATATAATGTGGAGAAATGTGAAGTTATCCACTTTGTGGGGAAAAATAGAAAACCAGAGTATTTTTTAAATGGTGAGAGATTGGGAAATGTTGGTGTTCAGAGGGACCTGGGTGTCCTTGTACACGAATCACTGAAAGTTAACATGCAGGTACAGCAAGCAATTAGGAAAGCAAATGGTATGTTGGCCTTTATTACAAGAGGATTTGAGTATAAGAGTAAAGATGTCTTCCTGCAATTATACAGGGCCTTGGTGAGACCACACCTGGAGTATTGTGTACAGTTTTGGTCTCCTTACCTAAGGATATACTTGCCATAGAGGGAGTGCAACGAAGGTTCACCAGACTGGTTCCTGGGATGGGGGGGAATGTCCTATGATTGTCCAGAGAGTATAGGCCCAATCTACTCCATTTCTCTTCATAGGACCACCCTCTCATCCCAGGAATCAGTCTAGTAGACCCTCGTTGCATGCCCTCTAAGGCAAGTATGTCCTTCCTTGGGTACGTACGGAGGCCAAAACTGTGCGCCCAAGTGGGGACGGCGTGTGAGTTGGAGATGATGGCGTTGCTGTCGCTCTCGCTGGTGGAGGCTACAGGGCAGAGAAGTGCCGTCAGGAAAAAAAATCCATAGAGGACTTCAGAGAAAAGCTTATTTTAAAAAACAAATCCCGATATATTTTATTCTCCAGAACGTGTCACAAGTTGAATGTGCTTCTGTGCTCGTGCCTATATTTTATTTCCCAGCTAATGGCCCTTCCCACCCGATAACCTGTTGCCAGAACCCAAAGGACAGCTGATGTTCCCTTTTTTCGAACCTTGATCTAGATGAAGTGAATTTTTATTTTTCACTTTCTATCTGCACGCCTCGACCCTATTGGTTTCTCTTTTGGTTTTCCAGCCCGTCCTTTGCTGCAGTCTCTTGGGTTCTCTAAGCCCCACCCTCGACACCTGGGCTGCAGGGTGCGGTGCGATCTTTACCCCCCTCCCGCCTTCTCCAGGCCACTGTTTCCATTCGGGCCACGTCAGGCTGGATCTGATCCAAAGGCGTGGCTGCTGGGCCGGTGTCTTGAGACGCTCCAGTCCTCAAGGTGGTGATCTTGCCTGGGCAGGCATTTTAGGGGAGGGATGGTGGGCCTGGAGGGCAGGGTGTGACTGGCGGAGGAGGGAGAGGGGGCGGAGGGGAGAGGGGGCTGAGGGGCGGGGAAGGGAGAGGGGGCTGAGGGGCGGGGGAGGGGAGAGGGGGCTGCGGGGGGGGGGAGAGGGGGCGGGGGAGGGAGAGGGGGCGGAGGAGGGAGAGGGGGCGGAGGAGGCCGGGTGGTGATGGGGCGTGTGAGTGCTGTTCTGGACTTCCACCCAGAACTGAACCCAGTTACTCCAGGTGCTGAGTAGTGATTGGGGGAAGAATTGGGGAAAGTAAGTGAAGACACAGTCCAAGAGTGAGGGTTGTGAGGAGGCATTCAGTGCTGTGGAGTATGGGGAACCAGTGGAAGTTGACGGGGACAGGATATGGGCAGCTGAGGTTTGGTGGAGTTGTACGTTGAGTGGGGTGTCGGCCAGTGGGGAGAGCATCGGAGAAGCCATTAGTCTTTCGCTCATTGGGCAGCATGCTTGCCTCTGAGTCAGAAGGTTGTGGGTTCAAGTCTCACTCCAGAGATTTCAGCACAAAAATCCAGACACTTGCAGTGATTTCAACACAAAAATCCAGACACTTGCAGTGCAGTACTGAGGGAGCGCCGCACTGTCGGAGGGGCGGTACTGAGGGAGCGCCGCACTGTCGGAGGGGCGGTACTGAGGGAGCGCCGCACTGTCGGGGGCCAGTACTGAGGGAGCGCCGCACTGTCGGGGGGGCGGTACTGAGGGAGCGCCGCACTGTCGGAGGGGCAGTACTGAGAGAGCGCCGCACTGTCGGAGGGGCGGTACTGAGGGCGCGCCGCACTGTGGGAGGGGCAGTACTGAGGGAGCACCGCACTGTCGGAGGGGCGGTACTGAGGGAGCTCCGCACTGTCGGGGGCCAGTACTGAGGGAGCGCCGCACTGTCGGGGGGGCGGTACTGAGAGAGCGCCGCACTGTCGGAGGGGCGGTACTGAGGGAGGGCCGCACTGTCGGAGGGGCGGTCCTGAGGGAGCGCCGCACTGTCGGAGGGGCGGTACTGAGGGAGCGCCGCACTGTCGGAGGGGCGGTACTGAGGGAGCGCCGCACTGTCAGAGTTGCCGTCTTTCGGATGAGACATTAAACCGAGGCCCCGTCTGCCCCCTCGGGTGGATATAAAAGATCTCACGGCCACTATTGGAAGAAGAGCAGGGGGGAGTTCTCCCCGGTGTCCTGGGCCCAATATTTATCTCTCAATCAATGTCATTAAAACAGATGATCTGGTCATTATCACATTGCTGTTTGTGGGAGCTTGCTGTGTGCAAATTGTCTGCCGCGTTTCCTACATTACAACAGTGACCACACTTCAAAAAAAGTACTTCATTGGTTGTAAAGCGCTTGGGGACGTCCTGAGGTGGTGAAAGGCGCTGGAGAAATGCGAGTCTTTCTCTCTGTTGCGTCACGACCAACAGTAATAACCCACACCGATTCCTCTTTTTGAAAGTCCGATCAAGCACTCTCCATAGTGTGCACTCGGTGCTTAATCTTCCCCACACACAACTAGTCAAAGAGCAGAACATAAAGCAAAATACTGCAGATGCTGGACATCTGAACAGAAAAGGCTGGGAACACTCGGCGGGTCAGGCAGCATCCGTGGAGAGAGAGAGTCAATGACCCTTTGTCAGAACTGGAAAAAGTTAAGAGACGTAACGGGTTTAAGCAAGTACAGGAAACTCTTTTTTTTATCCGGCACAGACGGGACCGACGTGGTGCCGGTTCATCAAAAATTCCGGATAACCGAACGCTATAGTGAAAGATACGGAGCTGAGAGCTCCGTATAAAGCAACAAACCCTGTTGCTTCAGAACAATGGCCACAAGTTGCAAGCGTCTGCAGCTTAGCAACAGCTGCAGCCACACCCTTGCACAGCAACAAATGGAGGAAGGTAAGTAATAAAAGTTACCTGAACCTACTCCTGAATTTTGCCGGTTAACCGACATTTCCGGTTATTTAGGTGCTGGTAAATCGAAAGTTTCCTGTACAGAGGCGGGGAAAGTGGGGAGGAAAGAACAAAAGGGAAGGTATGAGATAGGATGGAGGGCAGGAGAGATTAAAAGACAAGGGATGATGGTGCATAGAAACATAGAAGATAGGAGCAGGAGTCGGCCCTTCGAGCCTGCTCCGCCATTCAATGCGATCATGGCTGATCATCCAAATTCAGTACCCTGTCCCTGCCTTCTCCCCATATCCCTTGATCCTTTTAGCCTTAAGAAATATATCCAACTCTTTTTTGAATATATTTAATGAACTGGCCTCCACCGCCCTCTGTGGCAGAGAATTCCACAGGTTCACCACTCTCTGGGTGAAGAAATTCCTCCTCATCTCAGTCCTAAATGGCTTACCCCTTATCCTTAGACGATGACCCCTGGTTCTGGACTCCCCGGCCATCATAAACATCCTGCATCTAGTCTGTCCAGGCCTGACAGAATTTTATAAGTTTCGATGAGATCCCCTCTCAATCTTCTAAACTCCAGTGAGTATAAGCCCAATCGAGGCAAAAGGAGATGGTAATGGGACAAGTTGAGGAACAAGAGATGGATCTGGAGGAGGTTTAAATGGGAATGTCACGAAGCAAAAGGAAAAATATCTGTCATATTGGGCAGAAACAACAAAAACCCAAAACAAACTCAATTGCTACTTGGCCCTAAACCGACAATACAACATGGCTGAATACCTGACCATGGTAAAGGATAGCAAACTGAGAAAAACCTTGACAATGTACAGACTTAGTGAACATAGCCTGGCCATCGAAAAAGGCAGACACAGACAGACCCGGCTGCCAAGAGAGGACAGGATATGCTCTCACTGCAGTCAGGGAATGGTGGAGACAGAGATGCACTTCCTCACAGCTTGTGGAAAATATCAGGGCATAAGGGAGAATTTCTACCCAAAATTCACAAAAATATGCCCTGAATTCAGAAATTTGAATGACGACCAAAAACTCCCATACCTACTAGGGGAAGAGAGAAATTGTGTAACCTTAGCGGCACACTATGTTACAGCTTGCCATAAACAGAGGGACAACCATTAAACCTAAGAAAAGAGTATATACAAACTATACGAATGTATATTTATACACTCAGTGATATATCTGTTTATACACTGTATGGATAGATCTGCGTTTATGTGTTCAACCATAAATGTTTTTCGATGCTTTGGCAACATAAGATGTACCTTATCATGCCAATAAAGCGATTTGAATTGAATTGAATTGAATTGAATGGCAGGATGATCAACAGCTGCCGTCTTGGGGAAAAATGGGGGCAGAGGTTCTGATCTGAAAATGTTGAACTCGGTGTCGAAGACTGTAAAGCAATGAAGTGCTGTTCCTTGAGCTTACGTTGAGCTTCGTTGGAACAGCGCAGGAGGTCGAGGTGGGAGCGGAGAATGATCAACCCAAGAACATGCCTAGTTCCCGCTCCTGCTTCAGATGGGAGCGAAGGGGTGCAGCAGATTGGTCCCGCTCTTTGATTTTTATTTTTGTGAATGGGCTCCATGTCGGCTGCAGAGCCTGTGTCACAGTTCACGGAGGGCGCCGATTCGCAGGGCTGTTATCTGCAAACTCCAGGGGAGCCTATGACCCGACCGGTCGTGAGTAAGCCATGAACTTTGATCAACTGAAGGCGGCTTCCAGTCACTGAACCTTTCGGAACTGACGCAGCTGCTGATTGATACGTTATCTGATGCTGTTTATTGTGCGGGCGGGTGAGTAATGGGTAAACCTTGCGAGCCATTCGGTTAATGTGCCAATCGTTAGTCACATTAGCATTGCCAAAGCTCGCCGAATGACCAAACCCCGTGAAGGCAGGGTGTGACTGAGCCACTCAGGCCCACGGAGATGCAACACTTGCCCTTATACCTCCCCCCCCCTTCCCAGGGTCTCAAACACCCCTTCCAGGTGAAACAGCTCGTTACTTGTACTTCTTGCAATCTAGTATACTGTATTCGCTGCTCACGATGTGGTCTCCTCTACATTGGGGAGACCGAACAGAGATTGGGCGACCGCTTTGCGGAACACCTCCGTTCAGTCCGTAAGGGTGACCCCGAGCTTCCGGTCGCCTGTCACTTTAATTCACCGCCCCATTCCCACTCGGACCTCACCGTCCGCGGCCTCTTGCATTGTTCCACGGAAGCTCAGCGTAAGCTCGAGGAACAGCACCTCATCTTCCGATTAGGCACTTTACAGCCTTCCGGACTCGATATCGAGTTCAACAATTTCAGATCATAACCTCGGCCCCTATTACATTTTTATATATATTTTTTATCATCCACACCGTTGTTTTGGCCCTCCTCCGTTTTTACTCTCTCCCACTGGCAGCTGTCTCCCATTCTGCCAGCGCATTTCACACCTAATCTAGAGCCGTCTTTTGTCTCCACTAGTCCGATCACCACCTCGTCTGGTTTTGAATACCTCTTAATGTCTCTTCACTTCTTCTTTCATCCCCATTTCCCGGCCCCCAAACTGGCCTTTTAATCTGTTTCATTTCCTGTGTTTCTTCAGTCCTGACGAAGGGTACTGAGGGAGCGCCGCAGTGTCGGAGGGGCGGTACTGAGGGAGCGTCGGACGGGCGGTACTGAGGGAGCGTCGGACGGGCGGTACTGAGGGAGCGCCGCACTGTCGGAGGGGCGGCACTGAGGGAGCGCCGCACTGTCGGAGGGGCGGCACTGAGGGAGCGCCGCACTGTCGGAGGGGCGGCACTGAGGGAGCGCCGCACTGTCGGAGGGGCGACACTGAGGGAGCGCCGCACTGTCGGAGGGGCGGCACTGAGGGAGCGCCGCACTGTCGGAGGGGCAGTACTGAGGGAGCGCCGCACTGTCGCAGGGGCAGTACTGAGGGAGTGTCGCAGGGGCGGTACTGAGGGAGCGCCGCACTGTCGGTGGGGCAGTACTGAGGGAGCGCCGCACTGTCGCAGGGGCAGTACTGAGGGAGTGTCGCAGGGGCGGTACTGAGGGAGCGCCGCACTGTCGGAGGGGCAGTACTGAGGGAGCGCCGCACTGTCGGTGGGGCAGTACTGAGGGAGCGCCGCACTGTCGGTGGGGCAGTACTGATGGAGCGCCGCACTGTCGGAGGGGCAGTACTGAGGGAGCGCCGCACTGTCGGTGGGACGGTAGTGAGGGAGCGCTGCGCTGTCGGAGAGCAGTACTGAGGGAGTGCCGCACTGTCGGAGGTGCCATCTCTCAGATGAGACGTTAAACCGAGGCCCCGTCTGCCCTCTCAGGTGGACGTAAAAGATCCCACGGCCACTATTGGAAGAAGAGCAGGGGGAGTTCTCCCCGGTGTCCTGGGGCCAATATTTATCCCTCAACCAACATCACTAAAAACAGATGATCTGGTCATTATCACATTGCTGTTTGTGGGAGCTTGCTGTGCGCAAATTGGTACCACCCTTCCCACATTACAACAGTGACTACACTTCAAAGATAGTTAACTGGCTGTGAGGCGTCCCGAGGTGTTGAAAGGTGCTATGCAAGTCTCTCTGTCTCTCTCTCAATTTCTCCCTTACTTTCCTGGGTTATTGTTCCACGTGGCCTCCAATACCTTGCTCCAATTCCCCGAGTATTGATAAAATATTCAAATCAGAGTACCAGTCCGCTTTGGCAGAGTCCCACCACTGGTGTACGCTTGCCACCAGAGGAACACAGCAATCCCGAGGTCCTCAAACTCCCAATCCCACCAGGGCAAGTTGTGAAGCTGAAATTTGTTCAGTAAAGGTGGTCCCTTGTGGGCTGGGGCCAGAACATGACCACGAAAGCCTCTGTATTGTTGGTTTTAAACTATCTTAACTGGTTCACTAATGTGCTGAGGCTAAGTGAGTTGGGCAAGAACAAGGCAAATGGAATATAATGTGGAGAAATGTGAAGTTATCCACTTTGTGGGGAAAAATAGAAAACCAGAGTATTTTTTAAATGGTGAGAGATTGGGAAATGTTGGTGTTCAGAGGGACCTGGGTGTCCTTGTACACGAATCACTGAAAGTTAACATGCAGGTACAGCAAGCAATTAGGAAAGCAAATGGTATGTTGGCCTTTATTACAAGAGGATTTGAGTATAAGAGTAAAGATGTCTTCCTGCAATTATACAGGGCCTTGGTGAGACCACACCTGGAGTATTGTGTACAGTTTTGGTCTCCTTACCTAAGGATATACTTGCCATAGAGGGAGTGCAACGAAGGTTCACCAGACTGGTTCCTGGGATGGGGGGGAATGTCCTATGATTGTCCAGAGAGTATAGGCCCAATCTACTCCATTTCTCTTCATAGGACCACCCTCTCATCCCAGGAATCAGTCTAGTAGACCCTCGTTGCATGCCCTCTAAGGCAAGTATGTCCTTCCTTGGGTACGTACGGAGGCCAAAACTGTGCGCCCAAGTGGGGACGGCGTGTGAGTTGGAGATGATGGCGTTGCTGTCGCTCTCGCTGGTGGAGGCTACAGGGCAGAGAAGTGCCGTCAGGAAAAAAAATCCATAGAGGACTTCAGAGAAAAGCTTATTTTAAAAAACAAATCCCGATATATTTTATTCTCCAGAACGTGTCACAAGTTGAATGTGCTTCTGTGCTCGTGCCTATATTTTATTTCCCAGCTAATGGCCCTTCCCACCCGATAACCTGTTGCCAGAACCCAAAGGACAGCTGATGTTCCCTTTTTTCGAACCTTGATCTAGATGAAGTGAATTTTTATTTTTCACTTTCTATCTGCACGCCTCGACCCTATTGGTTTCTCTTTTGGTTTTCCAGCCCGTCCTTTGCTGCAGTCTCTTGGGTTCTCTAAGCCCCACCCTCGACACCTGGGCTGCAGGGTGCGGTGCGATCTTTACCCCCCTCCCGCCTTCTCCAGGCCACTGTTTCCATTCGGGCCACGTCAGGCTGGATCTGATCCAAAGGCGTGGCTGCTGGGCCGGTGTCTTGAGACGCTCCAGTCCTCAAGGTGGTGATCTTGCCTGGGCAGGCATTTTAGGGGAGGGATGGTGGGCCTGGAGGGCAGGGTGTGACTGGCGGAGGAGGGAGAGGGGGCGGAGGGGAGAGGGGGCTGAGGGGCGGGGAAGGGAGAGGGGGCTGAGGGGCGGGGGAGGGGAGAGGGGGCTGCGGGGGGGGGGAGAGGGGGCGGGGGAGGGAGAGGGGGCGGAGGAGGCCGGGTGGTGATGGGGCGTGTGAGTGCTGTTCTGGACTTCCACCCAGAACTGAACCCAGTTACTCCAGGTGCTGAGTAGTGATTGGGGGAAGAATTGGGGAAAGTAAGTGAAGACACAGTCCAAGAGTGAGGGTTGTGAGGAGGCATTCAGTGCTGTGGAGTATGGGGAACCAGTGGAAGTTGACGGGGACAGGATATGGGCAGCTGAGGTTTGGTGGAGTTGTACGTTGAGTGGGGTGTCGGCCAGTGGGGAGAGCATCGGAGAAGCCATTAGTCTTTCGCTCATTGGGCAGCATGCTTGCCTCTGAGTCAGAAGGTTGTGGGTTCAAGTCTCACTCCAGAGATTTCAGCACAAAAATCCAGACACTTGCAGTGATTTCAACACAAAAATCCAGACACTTGCAGTGCAGTACTGAGGGAGCGCCGCACTGTCGGAGGGGCGGTACTGAGGGAGCGCCGCACTGTCGGAGGGGCGGTACTGAGGGAGCGCCGCACTGTCGGGGGCCAGTACTGAGGGAGCGCCGCACTGTCGGGGGGGCGGTACTGAGGGAGCGCCGCACTGTCGGAGGGGCAGTACTGAGAGAGCGCCGCACTGTCGGAGGGGCGGTACTGAGGGCGCGCCGCACTGTGGGAGGGGCAGTACTGAGGGAGCACCGCACTGTCGGAGGGGCGGTACTGAGGGAGCGCCGCACTGTCGGGGGCCAGTACTGAGGGAGCGCCGCACTGTCGGGGGGGCGGTACTGAGGGAGCGCCGCACTGTCTGAGGGGCGGTACTGAGAGAGCGCCGCACTGTCGGAGGGGCGGTACTGAGGGAGCGCCGCACTGTGGGAGGGGCCGTACTGAGGGAGCACCGCACTGTCGGAGGGGCGGTCCTGAGGGAGCGCCGCACTGTCGGAGGGGCGGTACTGAGGGAGCGCCGCACTGTCGGAGGGGCAGTACTGAGAGAGCGCCGCACTGTCGGAGGGGCGGTACTGAGGGAGCGCCGCACTGTGGGAGGGGCAGTACTGAGGGAGCACCGCACTGTCGGAGGGGCGGTACTGAGGGAGCTCCGCACTGTCGGGGGCCAGTACTGAGGGAGCGCCGCACTGTCGGGGGGGCGGTACTGAGAGAGCGCCGCACTGTCGGAGGGGCGGTACTGAGGGAGGGCCGCACTGTCGGAGGGGCGGTCCTGAGGGAGCGCCGCACTGTCGGAGGGGCGGCACTGAGGGAGCGCCGCACTGTCGGAGGGGCGGCACTGAGGGAGCGCCGCACTGTCGGAGGGGCGACACTGAGGGAGCGCCGCACTGTCGGAGGGGCGGCACTGAGGGAGCGCCGCACTGTCGGAGGGGCAGTACTGAGGGAGCGCCGCACTGTCGCAGGGGCAGTACTGAGGGAGTGTCGCAGGGGCGGTACTGAGGGAGCGCCGCACTGTCGGTGGGGCAGTACTGAGGGAGCGCCGCACTGTCGCAGGGGCAGTACTGAGGGAGTGTCGCAGGGGCGGTACTGAGGGAGCGCCGCACTGTCGGAGGGGCAGTACTGAGGGAGCGCCGCACTGTCGGTGGGGCAGTACTGAGGGAGCGCCGCACTGTCGGTGGGGCAGTACTGATGGAGCGCCGCACTGTCGGAGGGGCAGTACTGAGGGAGCGCCGCACTGTCGGTGGGACGGTAGTGAGGGAGCGCCGCGCTGTCGGAGAGCAGTACTGAGGGAGTGCCGCACTGTCGGAGGTGCCATCTCTCAGATGAGACGTTAAACCGAGGCCCCGTCTGCCCTCTCAGGTGGACGTAAAAGATCCCACGGCCACTATTGGAAGAAGAGCAGGGGGAGTTCTCCCCGGTGTCCTGGGGCCAATATTTATCCCTCAACCAACATCACTAAAAACAGATGATCTGGTCATTATCACATTGCTGTTTGTGGGAGCTTGCTGTGCGCAAATTGGTACCACCCTTCCCACATTACAACAGTGACTACACTTCAAAGATAGTTAACTGGCTGTGAGGCGTCCCGAGGTGTTGAAAGGTGCTATGCAAGTCTCTCTGTCTCTCTCTCAATTTCTCCCTTACTTTCCTGGGTTATTGTTCCACGTGGCCTCCAATACCTTGCTCCAATTCCCCGAGTATTGATAAAATATTCAAATCAGAGTACCAGTCCGCTTTGGCAGAGTCCCACCACTGGTGTACGCTTGCCACCAGAGGAACACAGCAATCCCGAGGTCCTCAAACTCCCAATCCCACCAGGGCAAGTTGTGAAGCTGAAATTTGTTCAGTAAAGGTGGTCCCTTGTGGGCTGGGGCCAGAACATGACCACGAAAGCCTCTGTATTGTTGGTTTTAAACTATCTTAACTGGTTCACTAATGTGCTGAGGCTAAGTGAGTTGGGCAAGAACAAGGCAAATGGAATATAATGTGGAGAAATGTGAAGTTATCCACTTTGTGGGGAAAAATAGAAAACCAGAGTATTTTTTAAATGGTGAGAGATTGGGAAATGTTGGTGTTCAGAGGGACCTGGGTGTCCTTGTACACGAATCACTGAAAGTTAACATGCAGGTACAGCAAGCAATTAGGAAAGCAAATGGTATGTTGGCCTTTATTACAAGAGGATTTGAGTATAAGAGTAAAGATGTCTTCCTGCAATTATACAGGGCCTTGGTGAGACCACACCTGGAGTATTGTGTACAGTTTTGGTCTCCTTACCTAAGGATATACTTGCCATAGAGGGAGTGCAACGAAGGTTCACCAGACTGGTTCCTGGGATGGGGGGGAATGTCCTATGATTGTCCAGAGAGTATAGGCCCAATCTACTCCATTTCTCTTCATAGGACCACCCTCTCATCCCAGGAATCAGTCTAGTAGACCCTCGTTGCATGCCCTCTAAGGCAAGTATGTCCTTCCTTGGGTACGTACGGAGGCCAAAACTGTGCGCCCAAGTGGGGACGGCGTGTGAGTTGGAGATGATGGCGTTGCTGTCGCTCTCGCTGGTGGAGGCTACAGGGCAGAGAAGTGCCGTCAGGAAAAAAAATCCATAGAGGACTTCAGAGAAAAGCTTATTTTAAAAAACAAATCCCGATATATTTTATTCTCCAGAACGTGTCACAAGTTGAATGTGCTTCTGTGCTCGTGCCTATATTTTATTTCCCAGCTAATGGCCCTTCCCACCCGATAACCTGTTGCCAGAACCCAAAGGACAGCTGATGTTCCCTTTTTTCGAACCTTGATCTAGATGAAGTGAATTTTTATTTTTCACTTTCTATCTGCACGCCTCGACCCTATTGGTTTCTCTTTTGGTTTTCCAGCCCGTCCTTTGCTGCAGTCTCTTGGGTTCTCTAAGCCCCACCCTCGACACCTGGGCTGCAGGGTGCGGTGCGATCTTTACCCCCCTCCCGCCTTCTCCAGGCCACTGTTTCCATTCGGGCCACGTCAGGCTGGATCTGATCCAAAGGCGTGGCTGCTGGGCCGGTGTCTTGAGACGCTCCAGTCCTCAAGGTGGTGATCTTGCCTGGGCAGGCATTTTAGGGGAGGGATGGTGGGCCTGGAGGGCAGGGTGTGACTGGCGGAGGAGGGAGAGGGGGCGGAGGGGAGAGGGGGCTGAGGGGCGGGGAAGGGAGAGGGGGCTGAGGGGCGGGGGAGGGGAGAGGGGGCTGCGGGGGGGGGGAGAGGGGGCGGGGGAGGGAGAGGGGGCGGAGGAGGGAGAGGGGGCGGAGGAGGCCGGGTGGTGATGGGGCGTGTGAGTGCTGTTCTGGACTTCCACCCAGAACTGAACCCAGTTACTCCAGGTGCTGAGTAGTGATTGGGGGAAGAATTGGGGAAAGTAAGTGAAGACACAGTCCAAGAGTGAGGGTTGTGAGGAGGCATTCAGTGCTGTGGAGTATGGGGAACCAGTGGAAGTTGACGGGGACAGGATATGGGCAGCTGAGGTTTGGTGGAGTTGTACGTTGAGTGGGGTGTCGGCCAGTGGGGAGAGCATCGGAGAAGCCATTAGTCTTTCGCTCATTGGGCAGCATGCTTGCCTCTGAGTCAGAAGGTTGTGGGTTCAAGTCTCACTCCAGAGATTTCAGCACAAAAATCCAGACACTTGCAGTGATTTCAACACAAAAATCCAGACACTTGCAGTGCAGTACTGAGGGAGCGCCGCACTGTCGGGGGGGCGGTACTGAGGGAGCGCCGCACTGTCGGAGGGGCGGTACTGAGGGAGCGCCGCACTGTCGGAGGGGTGGTCCTGAGGGAGCGCCGCACTGTCGGAGGGGCGGTACTGAGAGAGCGCCGCACTGTCGGAGGGGCGGTACTGAGGGAGCTCCGCACTGTCGGGGGGGCGGTACTGAGGGAGCGCCGCACTGTCGGGGGGGCGGTACTGAGAGAGCGCCGCACTGTCGGAGGGGCGGTACTGAGGGAGGGCCGCACTGTCGGAGGGGCGGTCCTGAGGGAGCGCCGCACTGTCGGAGGGGCGGTACTGAGGGAGCGCCGCACTGTCGGAGGGGCGGTACTGAGGGAGCGCCGCACTGTCAGAGTTGCCGTCTTTCGGATGAGACATTAAACCGAGGCCCCGTCTGCCCCCTCGGGTGGATATAAAAGATCTCACGGCCACTATTGGAAGAAGAGCAGGGGGGAGTTCTCCCCGGTGTCCTGGGCCCAATATTTATCTCTCAATCAATGTCATTAAAACAGATGATCTGGTCATTATCACATTGCTGTTTGTGGGAGCTTGCTGTGTGCAAATTGTCTGCCGCGTTTCCTACATTACAACAGTGACCACACTTCAAAAAAAGTACTTCATTGGTTGTAAAGCGCTTGGGGACGTCCTGAGGTGGTGAAAGGCGCTGGAGAAATGCGAGTCTTTCTCTCTGTTGCGTCACGACCAACAGTAATAACCCACACCGATTCCTCTTTTTGAAAGTCCGATCAAGCACTCTCCATAGTGTGCACTCGGTGCTTAATCTTCCCCACACACAACTAGTCAAAGAGCAGAACATAAAGCAAAATACTGCAGATGCTGGACATCTGAACAGAAAAGGCTGGGAACACTCGGCGGGTCAGGCAGCATCCGTGGAGAGAGAGAGTCAATGACCCTTTGTCAGAACTGGAAAAAGTTAAGAGACGTAACGGGTTTAAGCAAGTACAGGAAACTCTTTTTTTTATCCGGCACAGACGGGACCGACGTGGTGCCGGTTCATCAAAAATTCCGGATAACCGAACGCTATAGTGAAAGATACGGAGCTGAGAGCTCCGTATAAAGCAACAAACCCTGTTGCTTCAGAACAATGGCCACAAGTTGCAAGCGTCTGCAGCTTAGCAACAGCTGCAGCCACACCCTTGCACAGCAACAAATGGAGGAAGGTAAGTAATAAAAGTTACCTGAACCTACTCCTGAATTTTGCCGGTTAACCGACATTTCCGGTTATTTAGGTGCTGGTAAATCGAAAGTTTCCTGTACAGAGGCGGGGAAAGTGGGGAGGAAAGAACAAAAGGGAAGGTATGAGATAGGATGGAGGGCAGGAGAGATTAAAAGACAAGGGATGATGGTGCATAGAAACATAGAAGATAGGAGCAGGAGTCGGCCCTTCGAGCCTGCTCCGCCATTCAATGCGATCATGGCTGATCATCCAAATTCAGTACCCTGTCCCTGCCTTCTCCCCATATCCCTTGATCCTTTTAGCCTTAAGAAATATATCCAACTCTTTTTTGAATATATTTAATGAACTGGCCTCCACCGCCCTCTGTGGCAGAGAATTCCACAGGTTCACCACTCTCTGGGTGAAGAAATTCCTCCTCATCTCAGTCCTAAATGGCTTACCCCTTATCCTTAGACGATGACCCCTGGTTCTGGACTCCCCGGCCATCATAAACATCCTGCATCTAGTCTGTCCAGGCCTGACAGAATTTTATAAGTTTCGATGAGATCCCCTCTCAATCTTCTAAACTCCAGTGAGTATAAGCCCAATCGAGGCAAAAGGAGATGGTAATGGGACAAGTTGAGGAACAAGAGATGGATCTGGAGGAGGTTTAAATGGGAATGTCACGAAGCAAAAGGAAAAATATCTGTCATATTGGGCAGAAACAACAAAAACCCAAAACAAACTCAATTGCTACTTGGCCCTAAACCGACAATACAACATGGCTGAATACCTGACCATGGTAAAGGATAGCAAACTGAGAAAAACCTTGACAATGTACAGACTTAGTGAACATAGCCTGGCCATCGAAAAAGGCAGACACAGACAGACCCGGCTGCCAAGAGAGGACAGGATATGCTCTCACTGCAGTCAGGGAATGGTGGAGACAGAGATGCACTTCCTCACAGCTTGTGGAAAATATCAGGGCATAAGGGAGAATTTCTACCCAAAATTCACAAAAATATGCCCTGAATTCAGAAATTTGAATGACGACCAAAAACTCCCATACCTACTAGGGGAAGAGAGAAATTGTGTAACCTTAGCGGCACACTATGTTACAGCTTGCCATAAACAGAGGGACAACCATTAAACCTAAGAAAAGAGTATATACAAACTATACGAATGTATATTTATACACTCAGTGATATATCTGTTTATACACTGTATGGATAGATCTGCGTTTATGTGTTCAACCATAAATGTTTTTCGATGCTTTGGCAACATAAGATGTACCTTATCATGCCAATAAAGCGATTTGAATTGAATTGAATTGAATTGAATGGCAGGATGATCAACAGCTGCCGTCTTGGGGAAAAATGGGGGCAGAGGTTCTGATCTGAAAATGTTGAACTCGGTGTCGAAGACTGTAAAGCAATGAAGTGCTGTTCCTTGAGCTTACGTTGAGCTTCGTTGGAACAGCGCAGGAGGTCGAGGTGGGAGCGGAGAATGATCAACCCAAGAACATGCCTAGTTCCCGCTCCTGCTTCAGATGGGAGCGAAGGGGTGCAGCAGATTGGTCCCGCTCTTTGATTTTTATTTTTGTGAATGGGCTCCATGTCGGCTGCAGAGCCTGTGTCACAGTTCACGGAGGGCGCCGATTCGCAGGGCTGTTATCTGCAAACTCCAGGGGAGCCTATGACCCGACCGGTCGTGAGTAAGCCATGAACTTTGATCAACTGAAGGCGGCTTCCAGTCACTGAACCTTTCGGAACTGACGCAGCTGCTGATTGATACGTTATCTGATGCTGTTTATTGTGCGGGCGGGTGAGTAATGGGTAAACCTTGCGAGCCATTCGGTTAATGTGCCAATCGTTAGTCACATTAGCATTGCCAAAGCTCGCCGAATGACCAAACCCCGTGAAGGCAGGGTGTGACTGAGCCACTCAGGCCCACGGAGATGCAACACTTGCCCTTATACCTCCCCCCTTCCCAGGGTCTCAAACACCCCTTCCAGGTGAAACAGCTCGTTACTTGTACTTCTTGCAATCTAGTATACTGTATTCGCTGCTCACGATGTGGTCTCCTCTACATTGGGGAGACCGAACAGAGATTGGGCGACCGCTTTGCGGAACACCTCCGTTCAGTCCGTAAGGGTGACCCCGAGCTCCCCGGGTGGCCTGTCACTTTAATTCACCGCCCCATTCCCACTCAGACCTCACCGTCCGCGGCCTCTTGCATTGTTCCACGGAAGCTCAGCGTAAGCTCGAGGAACAGCACCTCATCTTCCGATTAGGCACTTTACAGCCTTCCGGACTCAATATCGAGTTCAACAATTTCAGATCATAACCTCGGCCCCTATTACATTTTTATATATATTTTTTATTATCCACATCGTTGTTTTGGCCCTCCCCTGTTTTTCCTCTCTCCCACTGGCAGCTGTCTCCCATTCTGCCAGCGCATTTCACACCTAATCTAGAGCCGTCTTTTGTCTCCACTAGTCCGATCACCACCTCGTCTGGTTTTGAATACCTCTTACTGTCTCTTCACTTCTTTTGTTCTTTCATCCCCATTTCCCGGCCCCCAAACTGGCCTTTTAATGTTTCATTTCCTGTGTTTCTTCAGTCCTGACGAAGGGTACTGAGGGAGCGCCGCACTGTCGGAGGGGCGGTACTGAGGGAGCGCTGCACTGTCGGAGGGGCAGTACTGAGGGAGCGCCGCACTGTCGGAGGGGCGGTACTGAGGGAGCGCCGCAGTGTCGGAGGGGCGGCACTGAGGGAGCGCCGCACTGTCGGAGGGGCGGTACTGAGGGAGCGCCGCACTGTCGGAGGTGCTGCCTTTCGGATGAGACGTTAAACCGAGGCCCCGTCTGCCCTCTCGGGTGGACGTAAAAGATCCCACGGCCACAATTGGAAGAAGAGCAGGGGGAGTTCACCCCGGTGTCCTGGGGCCAATATCTATCCCTCAACCAACATCACTGAAACAGATGATCTGGTCATTATCACATTGCTGTTTGTGGGAGCTTGCTGTGCGCAAATTGGCTGCTGCGTTTCCTACATTACAACAGTGACCACACTTCAAAAAGTACTTCATTGACTGTGAAGTGCTTTGGGACGTCCTGAGGTGGAGAAAGACGCTGTACATGTTCCTTTTCTTCTGTTCTATTGGTTTTTGTGTTTGTAGACACGAGGATTGGGTGATGGACCTGTTCCATTTAAGGCATGTAGAGCAATGTGGGAGAAATTTGTTTTTATGGGATGTGGGCGTCGCTGGCAAGGCCGGCATTTATTGCCCATTCCCCCAATCGGCCCTTGAGAAGGTGGTGGTGAGCCTCCTTCTTGAACCGCTGCAGTCCGTGTGGTGAAGGTGCTCCCACAGCGCTTAGGGAGGGAGTTCCAGGATTTTGACCCAGCGACGATGAAGGAACGGCCCGATATATTTCCAAGTCAGGATGGTGTGTGTGACTCGGAGGGGAACTTGGAGGTGGTGGTGTTCCCACGCGCCTGCTGCCCTTGTCCTTCTAGGTGGAAGAGGTGGCGGGTTTGGGAGGTGCTGCCGAAGAAGCCTTGGCGAGTTGCTGCAGTGCATCTTGTAGATGGTACACACTGCAGCCACGGTACGCCGGTAGTGGAGGGAGTGAATGTTTAAGGTGGTGGATGGGGTGCCGATTAAGCGGGCTGCTTTGTCCTGGATACCTCGACGTGCGTTGTGGCGCAGTGAGATTGTGGTGTGGTGAGATTGTGCTACAATGGTTTGTGAGACTGAACCGATGGAGCACCTGGTCTGTCCCAAGTTAGCTGACACCAGCTGTAGGAGGAGGCGCGTTCTGCTATCCAGTGACTTTCTCCCGGGCAGAATTGGCCGTGGCCACATTGCTCCTTACCAATATAAGACAGTCACGAATAAATCCAATCGGGAATTCAGGAGAAACTTCTTTACCCAGAGAGTGGTGAGAATGTGCAACTCGCTACCACAGGGAGTGGTTGAGGCGAATATCGTAGATACATTTAAGGGGAAGCTAGATAAGCACATGAGGGAGAAAGGAATAGAAGGATATGCTGATGGGGTGAGATGAAGAGGGGTGGGAGGAGGCTGGTGTGGAGCATAAACACCGGCACGGGGCAGATGGGCCGAATGGCCTGTTTCTGTGTAGTACATTCGATGCAGTTCTCTCATGGTTGACTGTCCTGATGCAGTCACTGTTGAGACCCAGTGAAGAATGGTCAGTATTTGGGCGGGAGGGGTGGGGGTTCCTCTTTGCTGTTCCTGGCAGATCCTTCCCTCTCCCGCTCAGCTGAAGGTCATTGAGTAAACCTCAGCTCATCCCAAACTCCCGCTGCCCCGGGTCCTAACTCGCACTGAGTCCCGTTCGCCCGTCGCCCTGCCCTGTGCTCGCCGACCTACATTGGCCCCCCCGGTCCGGCAACGCCTCAATTTTAAAATCCTTGTGTTCAAATCCCTCCGCGGCCTCTCCCCCTCCCTATCGGCAACCTCCTCCAGCTCTACAACTCTCTGAGATCTCTGCCCTCCTCCAATTCTGGCCTCTTGCGCATCCCCCGATTTCCATCGCTCCACCATTGGTGGCCATGCCTCTCTCTCTGCCTCTCTCTCTCTGCCTCTCTCTCTCTCTGCCTCTCTCTCTCTCTGCCTCTCTCTCTCTGCCTCTCTCTCTCTGCCTCTCTCTCTCTCTCTCTGCCTCTCTCTCTCTCTGCCTCTCTCTCTCTCTGCCTCTCTCTCTCTCTGCCTCTCTCTCTCTCTGCCTCTCTCTCTCTCTGCCTCTCTCTCTCTCTGCCTCTCTCTGCCTCTCTCTCTCTCTCTCTCTGCCTCTCTCTCTCTCTCTCTCTCTCTGCCTCTCTCTCTCTCTCTCTCTGCCTCTCTCTCTCTGCCTCTCTCTCTCTGCCTCTCTCTCTCTGCGCCTCTCTCTCTCTGCGCCTCTCTCTCTCTGCCTCTCTCTCTCTCTGCCTCTCTCTCTGCCTCTCTCTCTCTCTCTGCCTCGCTCTCTCTGCCTCGCTCTCTCTGCCCCCCCCTCGCGCGCTCTGCCCCTCTCTCGCGCTCTCACCCCACTGCCCTGTTCAGTCTGAGCGAAGCGTGAGCAGTGATTGCTTAACTACGCTGTGATGCTCCCTCTGCTGAGGAAGCGTTGAGCCTGGGCGTACTGTCAGTCACAAGAAGCTGTGAAAATGAGAAGGAAGTCTGCTTGCATCAGTTCCAGTTGGGGAATTTCTGCAAAACATATTTCACTCTTTTTTTCATTGTGACCTTGGGCCACAGACTCGGAGCTAAATGCAGCTGCACAGTTGGCGTGTTGGCGGTTGGGTGGGGAGTCGCTGATGCTTCTATTGGTCTACTCTCATCCACGTTTTCACATTCCTCCATGGCCTCGCCCCCTCCCTATCTCTGTAACCTCCTCCAATCCCACAACCCTCCGAGATCTCTGTGCTCCTCCAATTCTGGCGCCTCGCGCATCCCCCGATTTCCATCGCTCCACCATTGGCGGCCGTGCCTTCAGCCGCCTGGGCCCCGAGCTCTGGAATTCCCTCCCTAAACCTCTCCGCCTCTCTCTCCTCCTTTAAGACGCTCCTTAAAACCGACCTCTTTGGCCCAGCTTTTGGTCACCTGTCCGGATATCTCCTTATGTGGCTCGGTGTCAAATTTTGTCTGATAATCGCTCCTGTGATGCGCCCTGGGATGTTTTACGACATTAAAGGCGCTGTGCAGATGCAAGTTGTTGTTGTGCACTGCCTGCAACTGAACCTTTCGGGTCGAGAAGGCCCCAGCTTCCGATCCCAGCCTGTGCCGAGTTGGCTGGGGAAGCCGCAGCAGTTTGGAAGGTGCATACATGTAGACAGAGCGTCAACAGCACCGCCCTCGCACCCTGCCCTCCTCCACCCCACCCCTGAAAAGGACAATAAGAAAGAAAAGTCTTGCATTTCTATAGCGCCTTTCACCACCTCAGGATGTCCCAAAGCGCTTTACAGCCAATGAAGTACTTTTTTTGAAGTGTGGTCACTGTTGTAATGTGGGAAACGCGGCAGCCAATTTGCACACAGCAAGCTCCCACAAACAGCAATGTGATAATGACTGGATCGTCTGTTTTTTAGTGATGTTGGTTGAGGGATAAATATTTGCCCCAGGACACCGGGCAGAACTCCCCCTGCTCTTCTTCCAATAGTGGCCTTGGAATTTTTTACGTCTACCTGAGAGGGCAGACGGGGCCTCGGTTTAAGGTCTCATCCGAAAGACGGCACCTCCGACAGTGCAGCACTCCCTCAGTACTGCCCCTCCGACAGTGCGGCGCTCCCTCAGTATTACCCCTCCGACGGTGTGGCGCTCCCTCAGTCCCGCCCCCTCCGACGGTGCGGCGCTCCCTCAGTCCCGCCCCCTCCGACGGTGTGGCGCTCCCTCAGTCCCGCCCCCTCCGACGGTGTGGCGCTCCCTCAGTCCCGCCCCCTCCGACGGTGCGGCACTCCCTCAGTACTGCCCCTCCGACGGTGTGGCGCTCCCTCAGTCCCGCCCCCTCCGACGGTGTGGCGCTCCCTCGGTCCCGCCCCCTCCGACGGTGTGGCGCTCCCTCAGTCCCGCCCCCTCCGACGGTGCGGCACTCCCTCAGTACTGCCCCTCCGACGGTGCGGCGCTCCCTCAGTCCCGCCCCTCCGACGGTGTGGCGCTCCCTCAGTCCCGCCCCCTCCGACGGTGTGGCGCTCCCTCAGTCCCGCCCCCCTCCGACGGTGCGGCGCTCCCTCAGTACTGCCCCTCCGACGGTGCGGCGCTCCCTCAGTCCCGCCCCTCCGACGGTGCGGCGCTCCCTCAGTCCCGCCCCCTCCGACGGTGCGGCGCTCCCTCAGTCCCGCCCCCTCCGACGGTGCGGCGCTCCCTCAGTCCCGCCCCCTCCGACGGTGCGGCGCTCCCTCAGTCCCGCCCTTCCAACGGTGCGATAAATATTGGCCCCAGGACACCTGCAGCAACTCGCCAAGGCTTCTTCGGCAGGACCTCCCAAACCCACGACCTCCACCACCTAGAAGGACAAGGGCAGCAGGCGCCTGGGAACACCACCACCTCCAAGTTCCCCTCAGAGTCACAGAAACGCAAGCCGACTTGGGCAGTTCAGAGAAGGTTCACGCGGTTGATTCCTGAGATGAAGGGGTTGACTTATGAAGAAATGTTGAGCAGGCTGGGCCTATACTCATTGGAGTTTAGAAGACTTGCGAGGTGATCTTATTGAAACATATAAGATTCTGAGGGGGCTCGACAGGGTAGATGCTGAGAGGATGTTTCCCCTCGTGGGGAAATCTAGAACTCGGGGGCACAGTTTCAGAATAAAGGGTCGCCCTTTTAGAACTGAGATGAGGAGGAATTTCTTCTGAGGGTCGTAAATCTGTGGAATTCTCTGCCCCAGAGAGCCGTGGAGGCTGGGTCATTAAATACATTTAAGGTGGAGATTTTTGCAAGATAAGGGAGTGAAGGGTTATGGGGCACGGGCAGGGAAGTGGCTTTGAGCCGAAGATCAGCCATGATCTTACTGAATGGCGGAGCAGGCTCGAGGGGCCAAGTGGCCTATTCCTGCTCCTATTTCTTAGGTTCTTGTATATCGGGTCGTTTCTTCATCGTCGCTGGGTCAAAATCCTGGAACTCCCGCCCTCACAGCACTGTGGGAGCACCTTCACAACACCATCTTGGATTATTACCGTGCCTTTAACATAGTAGAACGTCCCAAGGCGCTTCACAGGACCGATTATAAGACACAAATTGACACCGAGCCACGTAGGGAGATATTCAGGCGGGTGATGGAAAACCTAGTCAAAGAGGTTTTTAAGGAGGGGAGAGAGAGAGAGGCGGAGAGGTTTAGGGAGGGAATTCCAGAGCTCTGGGGGCCCGGGCGGCTGAAGGCGCGGCCGCCAATGGTGGGGCGAAGGGAGAGGGGGATGCGCGAGAGGCCACCCCCTCTCCGAGGCCAGGACAACAGCATGCTGGATGGATTTTTCCCCTTGCATTCGGCAGGTCTCGGTGACGGGGGGACTTGGCGAGGGCAAGAGTAAATATAACTCCTGCTGATGTCAGAGAGCTTGCCTTGAGCTGATCAGTGAGCACGCAGTTCCACTCAAATGAGCTTACGGAGAGCCTGAACTATAAATGGCCGGGAAATTTCATACGGAACCACAATCCCTTGACAGCACGTTTTAATGGGATTGAATTCGGCTCGGCTGCCCGCCGCTAATTGGCCAAGCTATAGTAGTTGATCAGAATGTCTCGTCCCGCTGCAGAAGCGGTAACGTCCTTTTTTTTTGATATTCTCCATTTTATTACAAAGTTAAAATGACCAGAATGATACCTGGATTCCCAAATTAGATTACACAAGCTAGGGTTGTATTCCCTGGAATTTGGAAGGTTAAGCAGTGATTTGATCGAGGTTTTCAAGATATTAAGGGGAACAGATAAAGAGAAACTCTTTCTGCTGGTTGGGGATTCTAGGACTAGGGGGCAGAGTCTAAAAATTAGAGCCAGACCTTTCAGGAGTGAAGTTAGGAAACACTTCTACACACAAAGGGTGGGAGAAGTTTGGAACTCTCTTCCGCAAACCGCAATTGATGCTAGATCAATTAATTTTAAATCGGAGATCGATAGATTTTTGTTAACCAAAGGTATTGAGGGACATGGGCCAAAGGCGGGTAGATGGAGTTCGGTCACAGATCAGCCATGATCTCATTGAATGGCGGAACAGGCTCGAGGGGCCTCCTGTTCCTATGACACTCTCTAGCCCAGTGACTCGATGTATTCCCTGGGATACCCGGACACTGAACGGCCCAGTTCTGATCCTTGGTTCAAACCCACCTGGGGCGACGAGCCAGTTCTATTGGAATGTCCCTTACGGGTTTGCCTGCCTTGTCTGGCCAATTATCCCAGACATTTCTCGCCTCGAGTCAGCTGCTGTTTCAAACTTTTGCTGTTCGCTAAATGTTTTCATCTACTTTTTAACTTTTGGTTTTTAAACTTCAGGTGATCCAAAACTCGGCTGCGCCGAGTCCCGTTCGCCCATCACCCCCCCTGTGCTCGCTGACCTACATTGGCTCCCGGTTAAGCAGCGCCTCGATTTCAAAATTCTCATCCTCGTGTTCAAATCCCTCCATGGCCCTCGCTCCTTCCCTATCTCTGTAATCTCCTCCAGTCCCCCCCCCGAGATCTCTGCGCTCCTCTAATTCTGGCCTCTCGCGCATCCCCCCCAATTTCCATCGCTCCACCATTGGCGGCCGTGCCTTCAGCCGCCTGGGCCCCCGAGCTCTGGAATTCCCTCCCTAAACCTCTCTCTCCTCCTTTAAGATGCTCCTTAAAACCGACCTCATTGACCAAACGTTTGGTCACCTGCCCTAATATCTCCTTATGTGGCTCGGTGTCATTTTTTGTTTGATAATCGCTCCTGTGAAGCGCCCTGGGACGTTTTACTACGTTAAAGGCGCTATATAAATGCAAATTGTTGTTGTTGGGTTTCTGCCCTCTGGTCTCCCCTGTGTGCCTTCAAGTACCATTCTGGGGTTTAAATGGCCTTTAATAATTCATGCCTCCAAATAGTTAATGAGAGTGCGAGGCTCTTTTCAGACCTGTCGAAAGGGCCGGTGCCGGGACAGGTGACGGACGTCTAGACGGATGCAGCACAACGAGCGACGCACACTTGAAGTTTGCATTTCTCCAGCGCCTTTCACCACCTCAGCGCTTCACAGCCGAACGAAGCACTTTTTTTTTTTTTGGGGGGGAAGTGTGGTCACTGTCGTAATGTAGAACTTTGGCCCGCGAGTGTGAATCGGAGCACGATGCAGGAAACTTTCGATTTACCGGCACCTAAATAACCGGAAATCTCGGTTAACCGGCAAAATTCAGGAGTAGGTTCAGGTAAGTTTTATTACTTTCCTTCCTCCATCTGTTGCTGTGCAAGGGTGTGGCTGCAGCTGTTGCTAAGCTACAGAGACGCTTGGAACTTGTGGCCATTGTTCTGAACCTGTTGCTAAGCAACAGGGTTTGTTGCTTTATACGGAGCTCTCAGCTCTCCGTATCTTTTACTATAGCGCTCGGTTATCCGGAATTTTTGATGAACCGGCGCCACGTCGGTGCCGGAATTAATAATTTCCTGTAATTTGATGGGATTGCGTTGCGGGCTTTATATCATAGCACGAGAGAAATGGCGATGACACGAAATGGATCCTGAAATATGAAATGTTTTGTTTGGTAGCACTTCCACGAACGTCGATGTAATAAGCCTATTTTTTTTTTTCACCTTTGCCGGGCTTGCCCACGGTTGGTCAGCAGAGCAGTCAATGTTTGTTTAAATGAGATCAATAAAAGTGAACCTTTCCTTCCCACTGTTTCTCAGGCATTCTCCTCCAGTAATGAGAGTATTGCTAGAGCAGACGGCAGTGTAAGTGGCCAGTTTTCATTGCGGTGGCTGGGTAGCTGGCTTGCTCCTCTCTTCCACACAGTATTTCCTCCGTCTGCCACGTGCGGCGACTGCCGACGGACCTGAGAAAACGTGGATTGGCTGACCATCGCAAAATCGGGCCCTTTTGCCACTTCCCCCTCCTTCGGGTGCGAAGGATTAGTCACTTCTATCCTGATTACCCAGTGTCAGCATCGATCGTTCCCAGGGCAGGTACAGCATGGGGTTAGACAGAGAGTAAAGCTCCCTCTACACTGTCCCATCAAACACTCCCAGGGCAGGTACAGCACGGGTTAGATACAGAGTAAAGCTCCCTCTACACTGTCCCATCAAACACTCCCAGGGCAGGTACAGCACGGGTTAGATACAGTGTAAAGCTCCCTCTACACTGTCCCATCAAACACTCCCAGGGCAGGTACAGCACGGGTTAGATACAGAGTAAAGCTCCCTCTACACTGCCCCATCAAACACTCCCAGGGCAAGTACAGCACGGGTTAGATACAGAGTAAAGCTCCCTCGACACTGTCCCATCAAACACTCCCAGGGCAGGTACAGCACGGGGCTAGATACAGAGTAAAGCTCCCTCTACACTGCCCCATCAAACACTCCCAGGGCAGGTACAGCACGGGTTAGATACAGAGTAAAGCTCCCTCTACACTGTCCCATCAAACACCCCCAGGGCAGGTACAGCACGGGTTAGATACAGAGTAAAGCTCCCTCTACACTGTCCCATCAAACACTCCCAGGGCAGGTACAGCACGGGTTAGATACAGAGTAAAGCTCCCTCTACACTGTCCCAGCAAACGCTCCCAGGGCAGGCACAGCACGGGTTAGATACAGAGTAAAGCTCCCTCTACACTGTCCCATCAAACGCTCCCAGGGCAGGTACAGCACGGGTTAGATACAGAGTAAAGCTCCCTCTACACTGTCCCATCAAACGCTCCCAGGGCAGGTGCAGCACGGAGTTAGATACAGAGTAAAGCTCCCTCTACACTGTCCCCATCAAACACTCCCAGGGCAGGTACAGCACGGGCTAGATTTATTGGATTGAGCGTGACCACTTGCCCCAGTTGGGTTTGAACTGACGACCTCTAGCTTGCTGGCTCTTTTCCAAGACCCCTCTGCTGCCGTGCTTGCTCATCTTGACGGGGGGGAAGGGAAATTCACCCAAAAAGTAACTCCTGATCTGTGACATCAAGTACTTGCTTGAGATAGAAACTGGCACCCCCCCCCCCCCCCCCCCCTTGAGTAAAAGGTTGACTAACTGAGGAAATACTGTTTCGCAATAACTTTTGATTCTCTCCATGTGCCTCTCTCTGTTTAATTATAGAATTATTGTTCTGTGTGCATTTCATCCCTTATCTCTCAGTTGCTTTTCCGGTCGGGGGAGAGTGCTTTGATCTGGAATGTAGAAATTTTTGTTTCTCTGATAACCCCCCCACCGAACTTAGCCATTGCTGTTCGGTGATTAGAAAATAGCGAGCATGATTTGATGATGAACTAGCTGGCGGGGATGCTCCTTGTTTGCACCCCTCTTGTCGAGAATCGACGGACCCCTTCAATCCGGGGTCGCAACTCACGAAGCAGGGGCTCCGTCGGGAGGCTGGCCGGCGGCGCGTTTTAACGCTCGGGCGTTGCGTACGCGCGTGCCGCCACGTTCGTGCGGCCGGTTCAACGTGCAGGTAGGAAGCGGGAGAAACTCAAAGCGTGCTTTGTGGGAATGTTCGGTCCTCCTCCCGCCGCCGCCATCCGGCGTCGCAGGTATCGTCGCCGGTCGTTCAGCGGGAGCTTTCGGGGCGCGGTGGGGGTGACCGGCCGACCGACCCACCCCTGCGCTGGGCGGAGCGAGAAGCTCGGGAGGAGATCGCCTTCAGAACGCACGATTCGTGTCTGCCTGTAGGTTTCATCGTGTAGAAAAGAGAAGGGCTGCCGGGTGACCTGATAGAGGTTTTTAATATTATGAAAGGGTTTATTATTATCTGAACGGCAATAGATTGGGCGAAGGGGAAGTGCAACGAGACCTGGGTGTCCTTGTGCACCAGTCGCTGAAGGTAAGCATGCAGGTGCAGCAGGCGGTTAAGAAGGCAAATGGTATGTTGGCCTTCGTAGCGAGAGGGTTCAAGTACAGGAACAAGGATGTCTTGCTGCAGTTGTACAGGGCCTTGGTGAGACCACACCTTGAGTATTGTGTGCAGTTTTGGTTGCCTTATCTGAGGAAGGATGTTCTTGCCATGGAAGGAGTGCAGCGAAGATTCACCAGACTGATACCTGGGATGGCAGGAATGACGTATGAGGAGAGATTGTGTCGATTGGGCTTATACTCGCTGGAGTTTAGAAGATTGAGATGGGATCTCATCGAAACCTATAAAATTCTGTCGGGCATGGACAGACTAGATGAAGGAAGGATGTTCCCGATGGTCGGGGAGTCCAGAACCAGGGGTCACAGTCTAAGGATAAGGGGTAAGCCATTTAGGACTGAGATGAGGAGGAATTTCTTCACCCAGAGAGTGGTGAACCTGTGGAATTCTCTGCCACAGAGGGTGGTGGAGGCCAGTTCATTAAATATATTCAAGAAGGAGTTGGATACATTTCTTAAGGCTAAAGGGATCAAGGGACATGGGGAGAAAGCAGGGACAGGGTACTGAATTTGGATGATCAGCCATGATCTCATTGAATGGCGGAGCAGGCTCGAGGGGCCGAATGGCCTACTCCTGCTCCTATCTTCTATGTTTCTATAGAGGTCTTTAACGTTATGAAAGGGTTCGATAGGGTCGACGTAGAGAAGATGTTTCCACTTGTGGGGGAGACCAGAACTAGGGGCCGTCAATATAAGAGAGTCGCTAATAAATCCAATGGGGAATTCAGGAGAAACTTCTTTACCCAGAGAGTGGTGAGAATGTGGAACTCGCTACCACAGGGAGTGGTCGAGGTGAATAGCATAGATGCATTTAAGGGGAAACTAGGTAAGTACATGAAGGAGAAAGGAATGGGATATGCTGATGGGGTGATTTGAAGAGGGGTGGGAAGAGGCTGGTGTGGATCATGAACACTGGCACGGAGCAGAGGGGCCGAATGGCCTGTTTCTGGGCTGTAAAGACCATGTTAATACCTGACCTTCCAATTGGGCAAAACAAGACTTGGCTTGTATTCCCTTGAGTGTGGGAGAATGAGGGTTGATCTCATCCAAGTGTTTACAATGTTGAAAGGATTTGCTGGGGTAGAGAAAAATTATTTCCTCTGGTGGGGGGAGTCCAGAACAAGGGGGGGCCGTCACCTTAAAATTAGAGCCCGGCCGTTCAGGGGTGATGTCGGGAAGCACTTCTTCACACAAAGGGGAGTGGAAATCTGGAACTCTCGCCCCCCCTCCAACACCCCCCCCCCCCCCCCTCTCTCAGCTGGAGAGTTCAAGACTGAGCTTGATAGGGTGCTGGAACACAGGCAGGAAAATGGAGTTGAGGTGAAGAGCAGCCATGATCTGATTGAATGACGGAGCAGGCTCGAGGGGCTGAATGGCCGACGACTCTCTATATTCCACAGAGTGAGAGAAGGAACGAGAGCGGCAGGCAAATACAGAGACAATTGCAGCCAGATTTTATTTTTGACCATCACTCGCGCTGCAAGAGATCACGATGTCTCGCACACTCCCTCGCCAGCACACTTCTGCTGCCAATTACCTTAAATCTGTGTCTTCTGGTGTGTGTTTGAGTGTCTCTCGCACACTCTCTCTGCCTCTCTCTCTTTTCTCTCTCTTTTCTCTCCCTCCGCGCCCCCCTCTCCCTCCGCGCCCCCCTCTCCCTCCGCGCCCCCCTCTCCCTCCGCGCCCCCCTCTCCCTCCGCGCCCCCCCTCTCCCTCCGCTCCCTCCGCGCCCCCCTCTCCCTCCGCGCCCCCCTCTCCCTCCGCGCCCCCCCTCTCCCTCGTCCCTAAAGGCATTGACTATCTCCTGGTGGTATTGAGCCCACCCATTGCATCCCAGCACTTGCCCTGACTGAGGCTTCCTTACTCGGCTCTAATGGGAGGCAATTGAACCTGGGATCTTTCTGCTGTGGATGTATTTAACCCCGAGTGGTGTATTTGCCATCAGGAAACTCTGACTTGCCCCCGCCCCCGCCCCCCACCCGTCTCCAATCCAGTCCCCAAGCTGATTTCCTCTTAAATTGGCGGCTTCTTTGCTCTGTTCACGTTGCTGTCTTGAGCTGTGTCTCTGTCTCTCTCTCTCTCTGCTCTGCAGGAAATCCAGCTTCTGCTGTTTTTTGCACCTTCCTCTGTTGCAACCCCTTGGCAAGGAAGTTGTAAATTCTGCAGAGTGTTTTGGAAAGGATGAGCTCACTGTTGCTGCAGTGTGAAGTGCTGTAGCTGTGGTGTTCCACGGCCTGCCCACCCGCTCGCTCGCCGCAATGGCCCATGGATTGGCACAGCGGGCTCCGTTTGCCCCGCTGCACCAGGCTCCTGAGTCGGAGAGGGGCGGGAGTAAAGAGTCGGGCAGATGATCCGTCCGTCCCGTTTTGGTTTGAAGGACAATGGGAGGGAGAGGTGTTGCCGGGGGGGGACGGCGGCCCTCCCGGTAGTTCCGCCCTGTTGGTTGCCTGCACTCCTGACTGGACGCGTGGAATGCGAGGAGGCGGATTGAGGTGGGAGCTGTTGCTCTCCCCTCCGCTTTATTCCTACATCACTGTCTCCACACACAAGACCCCCCCAAAGGCATTGAATAATCAGCTGCTGCGAATGGAGTTGACAGGATGGGAAACAGCCTCACCCGCAGCACTCCGAGGCGCTTGGGGCAGTCTGTATTTCACGTGAAAGAAAGACCTGCATTTCTCCAGCGCCTTTCACCACCTCAGGACGTCCCAAAGCGCTTTACAGCCAATGAAGTACTTTTTTTGAAGTGTGGTCACTGTTGTAATGTAGGAAATGCGACAGCCAATTTGCGCACAGCAAGCTCCCACAAACAGCAATGTGATGTTGGTTGAGGGATAAATATTGGCCCCAGGACACCGGGGAGAACTCCCCCCTGCTCCTCTTCCAATAGTGGCTGCGGGATCTTTTACATCCACCCAAGAGGGCAGACGGGGCCTCGGTTTAACATCTCATCTGAAAGACGGCCCCTCCGACAGTGCGGCGCTCCCTCGGCGCCGCCCCTCCGACAGTGCGGCCTGGATTATGTGCTCGAGTCTCTAGAGTGGGGCTCGAACCCACGACCTTCTGACTCAGAGGCGAGAGAGAGTGCCACCCACTGAGCCATGGCTGGCACTGTGGTGTACGCTGTCTAAATCTGCTTCCAACGGTTGGAGTTTTCACATGCCCCAATCAATGCGGTATAGTCAAAATGGAGGGAAAAGACTGCAGTACCCGTCTCCACCTCTAGATGCCTGTAGTACGATTAGCTCTTCTGCAAAGGTTAGCACTTCCCATGTGTATGGTGGATACAAGCGTTAGATTTTCTTTTTAAATTTGCACCCATTGGGAGCTGAATCCAGTTAATCTGGAGTAGGAGTGTACACAGATCCTTGTCTCTACTCCTGGAATCATAGAAGGCAGCCATTCGGCCCATCGTTCCTGTACTCGCCCAACCAAACCAATGGATGCAATTTATACGGCATATAGATTCCTTGGTTCGATGAGTAGATTAACCTGTTTTCTGTATGCTGAGGGCGTTGGCATGAGTTGCGACTTGGGATCAACTTTTCAGACGAATAATTTTTGGGCGGGGGCCCCTTGAGATGTTTGGAAAGCCGAGTGTCGTTCTCCGTTGCTCAAGCTCTGGTCACTGCTTTCCTCAGTCCCTCCTTGTGTGCCTTCCGTTTCGTTCCTCCCTCCCTCTCTCTCTCATTTCTCCTTCCCTGCGTGCGCTTTGCAGAACCGCGGCTAATGTGGTGATGGGCTTTACTGAATGAAAGTCGCTCCTTGTGGCCAGATGGTGCTTGGGCAGCCATTTTGTTTTTTCAACCCAACACCTGGGTTTTCTACGGATTGGTGGAGCCATCTCCCGACACGGCAACACAGCAGTAGGACTTTGCCACCTGATCGTCGAATGTTAATTAAATGACACACTGTGCAGCACAGAAACAGACCATTTGGCCCATCTGCTCCGTGCCGGTGTTCATGCTCCACACCAGCCTCCTCCCGCCCCTCTTCATCTCACCCCATCAGCCTATCCTTCTATTCCTTTCTCCCTCGTGTTTATATCCAGCTTCCCCTTAAATGCATCTATACTATTCGCCTCAACCACTCCCTGTGGCAGCGAGTTCCACATTCTCGCCACTCTCTGGGTAAAGAAGTTTCTCTCGCGTTCTAACCCTCCGAAAACTTGAGGTCATCCAAAACTCTGCTGCCTAACTCGCACCCGAGCCCCGTTCGCCCATCACCCCCTGTGCTCGTTGACCTACATTGGCTCCCGGTTAAGCAACGCCTCGATTTTAAAATTCTCCATCCTTGTTTTCAAATCCCTCCGTGGCCTCCTCGCCCCCCCCCCCCTCCCTCCCTATCTCTGTAACCTCCTCCAGCCCCACAACCCTCTGCGATCTCGGCGCTCCTCCAATTCCGGCCTCTCGAGCATCCCCCGATTTCCATCGCTCCACCGTTGGCGGCCGTGCCTTCAGCCGCCTGGGCCCCGAGCTCTGGAATTCCCTCCCTAAACCTCTCCGCCTCTCTCTCCTCCTTTAAGACGCTCCTTAAAACCGGCCTCTTGGACCAAGCTTTTGGTCGCCTGTCCTAATATCTCCTTATGTGGCTCGGTGTCCAATTTTGTCTGATAATCGCTCCTGTGAAGCGCCTTGGGATGTTTTACCACGTTAAAGGCGCTGTATAAATGCAGGTTGTTGTTGAATTCCCTATTGGATTAATTGGGGGCGGTCTTATATTGATGCCCCCCTAATCTCAGCCAGAGCCACTGGTGCTGCTGGTGGGTGCGGGTGGGTGGGCATCCCAGTCGTCCGTCGCTGCAAAGGCAGAGGACCTGAGGGGAGGTTGCGCCCTCTTGGTTGGAACGATGTGGGTGAGGTTTGGGGGAGGCGGGTGGAGAAGAGAGGCAGGCCACAGACAGACAAAGCAGGCGATGATAGCGGAGGAAAAAAAAAAACATTTTCAAAAGGGAACTGGATAAATGCTTGAAGGGGAAAAAAATAATTTGCAGGGCTGTGGGAAAAGAGCAGAGGAGGTGGGTGGAGTGGGGCTAATTGGAGAGCTCTTTCAAAGAGCCGGCACAGGCTCGATGGGCCGAATTACAGGAAAGATGTGACCGCACTGGAGCGGGTAAAGGGGAGATTTACCAGGATGTTGCACCCCAGGACTGGAGCATTTCAGCTATGAGGAAAGATTGGATGGGCTGGGGTTGTTTTCTTTGGAACAGTGGGGACTGAGGGGAGATTTAATTGAGGTGTATAAACTTGAGGGGCCTGGATAGAGTGGACAGGAAGGCCCACTGTACTGGGTGCAGTTTTGGCCTCCTTACCTAAGAGAGGATATACTAGCCATAGAGGGAGTGCAGCGAAGGTTCACCAGACTGATTCCTGGGATGGCAGGACTGTCGTATGAGGAGAGATTGGGTCGACTAGGCCTGTATTCACCAGAGTTTAGAAGAATGAGGGGATCTCGTGGAAACGTATAAAATTCTGACAGGGCTAGACAGACTGGATGCAGGGAGGATGTTTCCCCTGGCTGGGGGGTCTAGAACAAGGGGTCACAGTCTCAGGATACGGGGTAGGACATTTAGGACAGAGATGAGGAGAAATGTCTTCACTCAGAGGGTGGTGAACCTGTGGAATTCTCTACCACAGAAGGCTGTGGAGGCCAAGTCGCTGAATATATTTAAGAAGGAGATCGATAGATTTCTAGACACACAAGGCATAAGGGGTATGGGGAGAGAGGGGGAATATGGTATTGAGATAGAGGATCAGCCATGATTATATTGAATGGGGGAGCAGGCTCGAGGGGCCAAATGGCCGACTCCTGCTCCTATTTTTCTCTGACCTATTTCCCTTAGCAGAGGTGTCAATAACCAGGGGGGGGAAGAGATTGAAAGTAATTGGGAGAAGGATCAGAGGGGAGTTGAGGAGAACTTTTTTTTCACCCAGAGGGTGGTGGGGGTCTGGAACTCACTGCCTGAAAGGGTGGTCGAGGCAGAAACCCTCATCGCATTTAAAAAGTACTTGTATATGCACTGGAAGTGCCAGAACCTACAGGGCTACGGACCAAGAGCTGGAAAGTGGGATTAGGCTGGATGGCTCTTTTCAGCCGGCACGGACACGGTGGGCCGAATGGCCTCCTTCTGTGCCGTAACTTTGTGATTCCATGGCCTCCTGTGCTGTATGCTTCTACCATTTCAAGGCTGTGTGGGTTGGACTGGTGCTCATGACCCATTCTAGCAGTTAAGGGTTTATCCGATTTGAGTTTATTCGATAAGTACCTTCTATAATTGCAGCCAGATGTGCGTTGGTTAGCAAGCTGGCTGGCTGACTGACGGACACCCAAGTGGTCCCAGATGGCCCCTTGTTGGCCAGTGATTGTGTGGAGGGCTGTTGAAGGCGGATTAGTTTCTCCTCGGTGTGTTAGCTTGGCCTTGCTCGCTCGCACGCTCGCCGGCTGAGGTCAGTGGCGAGTGTCGTCGGCGCGAAACTCGGCCTCTGATTCCGTGCCGTTCGACGTCAGGGAGGCCCCGCGTTTTAATCACCACCGCACACGCAGAGCTTGTTTAGAATCTTGGCAAAGAACCGGCGGACCAGATGTTCTGGCAGCACGACCAGATTACCTCACCCGGAACAGGAGGAAGGAGCCATTCAGCCCCTCCAGCCTGTTGCACAGGAACAGAGAGGAGGCCATTCAGCCCCCTCGAGCCTGTTACACAGGAACAGGAGGAGGTCCATTCAGCCCCCTCGAGCCTGTTACACAGGAACAGGAGGAGGCCATTCAGCCCCTCGAGCCTGTTACACAGGAAATGGAGAGAGGCCATTCAGTCCCCTCCAGCCTGTTACACAGGAACAGGAGGAGGCCATTCAGCCCCTCCAGCCTGTTACACAGGAACAGGAGGAGGCCATTCAGCCCCTCCAGCCTGTTAACACAGGAACAGGAGGAGGCCATTCAGCCCCTCCAGCCTGTTACACAGGAACAGGAGGAGGCCATTCAGCCCCTCCAGCCTGTTACACAGGAGCAGGAGGAGGCCATTCAGCCCCCTCCAGCCTTTTACACAGGAACAGGAGGAGGCCATTCAGCCCCTCCAGCCTGTTATTTAGGAACAGGAGGAGGCCCTCCAGCCTGTTATTCAGGCACAGGAGGAGGCCATTCAGTCAATTGAGCCTGTTACATAGGAAACAGGAGGAGGTCATTCAGCCCCTTGAGCCTGTTGCATAAGGCACAGGAGACCAATTAGGCCCTTTGAGCCTGTTACACAGGAGCAGGATGTGAACATTTCCAGTCCTCCAGCCTACTACATAGGAACAAGAGGAGGCCATTCAGCCCCGCCAGCCTAACTACATAGGAACCAGGGGGAGGCCAGTACAGCCCTTTGAGCCTGTTTTTGCCATTCAGTCCGCCTCTTGCTCCATATCCATGGACTTACTTTCTTCTCCCCCCCCCCCCCCCCCCCCCCCCCCCCTCCCCCCCCAAAAAGCAGCACTCACTCACTAGCTTTTATTGCAAGGGGGGTTAGAGTACAGGAAGTGAGGAAGTCTTGCTGCAATTATATAGAGCCATTGGTGAGACCACACCTGGAGTACTGTGCACAGTTTTGTTCTCCTCACCTAAGGAAGGATATACCTGCCTTGGAGGCGGGTGCATGCGAAGGTTCACTAGATTGATTCCTGGGATGAGAGGGCTGTCCTATGATGAGAGAATTGAGTAGAATGGGCCGATACTCTGGAGTTTAGAAGAATGAGAGGTGATCTCATTGAAACATACAAGATTCTGAGGGGGATTGACCGGGTAGATGCTGAGAGGCTGTTTCCCCCTGGCTGGAGAGTCTAGAACCAGGGGGCACAGTCTCAGGATAAGGGGTCGGCCATTCAGGACTGAGATGAGGAGGAATTTCTTCACTCAGAGGGTGGTGAATCTTTGGAATTCTCTGCCCCAGAGGGCTGTGGAGGCTCAGTCGTTGAGTATATTCAAGGCTGAGATCGAGAGATTTTTGGACTCTCGGGGAATCAAGGGATATGGGGATCGGGCGGGAAAGTGGAGTTGAGGTCGATGATCAGCCATGATCTTATTGAATGGCGGAGCAGGCTCGAGGGGCCAAATGGCCGACTCCTGCTCCTATTTCTTATGTTCTTATGAATGGCGGTTGTTGTGGTTGAGATACTGGGGTTGTTGCCGTTGCTTTTAGGAGAGGTATGGGAACCAATCCTCTCCCTATCTCTCTAACCCTCCGAGATCCCTGCGCTCCTCCAATTCTGGCCTCCTGCCCATCCCCCGATTTCCATCGCTCCACCATTGGCGGCCGTGCCTTCAGCCGCCTGGGCCCCGAGCTCTGGAATTCCCTCCCTAAACCTCTCCGCCTCTCTCTCCTCCTTTAAGACGCTCCTTAAAACCTTCCTCTTTGACCCAGCTTTTGGTCACCTGTCCTAATATCTCCTTATGTGGCCTGGTAGAAAAATCTGAGTCTGATTATGCTAACGTGAATTGCCTTGGGACGTTTTTAGGAAGAAAGAACTTGCATTTATATCGTGCCTTTTAGGACTCTGGACATCCCAAAGCGCTTTACAGCCAATGAAGTAATTTTGAAGTGTTGTAATGTAGGAATATTTTACTACGTGAAGGTGCTATATGAATACAAGTTGTGTGTACGTATTGAGAGGCGTTTATACTAAATACACGCAATGCGTCAGAGCGATGTACCATTTGACCTGTACAAGCCGCCCGCTGTGCTCCGCCCACGTTGACCTCTCCCCTCTTGTCTCCACAGCAACCCGCCAGGCTGGCCCCAGAGAGAGAGTTCATCAAGTCGCTCATGGGCATCGGGAAGCGGCTGGTCACCCTGACCACCAAGGAGCAGAAGACGCAGCGGCTCATCTCGGAGCTGTCGCTGCTCAACCACAAACTTCCGTCCCGCGTCTGGCTCCCGACGTCCAGCTTCGACCACCACGTGGTCCGAGTCCCCCATAACCAAGCCGTGGTCCTCAACTCCAAGGACAAGGTGAGTAGTCATCTCAACTCCAAGGGCAGGGTTAGTAGGTGCGCTATCAATTACTCATAAAAGACTGAGAGTTAGAAGAGTAACCAAAGGCTTTTATTAACAACAGAATGGAGGTCTGCCTCGCGTGGTCGACCGGTCCATGATACTAAGGGCTGGGGAGCAGTCACCTTTATACTAGGACCTGTGGGAGGAGTCAGCCGAGGCATGTCCAGGCATGTACACAGTGGAATACAAACAGGACAAACAGGAATACAAACAGTGGTTTACCACATTCACCCCTTGTTTAAAATTGAGTCCGGCGGGGTGAAGTGTATTAAAAGTTAGTGTATTGGAGTCTCTCCGGAGGTCTTGTCTGCCGCTGTGATCTGCGTGGCGACGGCAGGGGTCGTGAAGTTTCCGGCGTCGAGTCCAGCGTAGGCTGTGGCACAGGCGTGTCGTCCTCGTAGATGTCGAGCGGGTCGCGGGGCCCAGGCCTGCCGTCTGCTGGGGCTGGATATCGGATCGTGGGGGGGGGTGGTAGTGGGTAGTGGGTTACTGCGGCCCCCGAGGGTGCAAGGTCTCTTATGGAGACTGTGTCCTCCCGCCCGTCCGGGTATGCGATGTAAGCATACTGGGGGTTGGCGTGGAGGAGGTCGACCCTCTCGACCAGGGGGTCCGTTTTATGGGTCCTCACGTGTCTTTTCAGTAGGACCGGCCCTGGGGACGTCAGCCATGGCGGTAGCGATGTCCCCGATGTGGACTTCCTTGGGAAGACAAACATTTTCTCATGAGGGGTGGCGTTAGTGGCAGTGCAGAGCAGTGACCGAATAGAGTGGAGCGCATCGGGGAGCACATCCTGCCAGCGGGAGGTTGGAAGGCCCCTAGACTTTAAGGCTAGCAGGACGGCCTTCCAAACTGTCGCATTTTCTCTTTCCACCTGTCCGTTCCCCCGGGGGTTGTAACTGGTGGTCCTGCTTGTGGCAATACCCCTAGTTAGCAGGTACTGACGGAGTTCGTCGCTCATAAACGATGAGCCCCGGTCGCTATGGATATAGCTGGGGAAGCCGAACAGGGTGAAGAGGTTGTTCAGACATTTAATGACCGTGGCACTGGTCATGTCCGGGCAGGGGAAGGCGAACGGGAAACGGGAGTACTCATCAATAATATTGAGGAAGTACACATTGCGGTCGGAGGAGGGGAGAGGCCCTTTAAAATCGACGCTCAGGCGCTCGAAGGGGCGAGTGGCTTTTATCAGGTGGGCCCTGTCTGGTCTATAAAAGTGCGGTTTGCACTCAGCGCAGACTTGGCAGTTCCTGGTCATGGTCCTGACCTCCTCAATAGAGTAAGGCAGGTTGCGGGCCTTGATGAAGTGGAAGAACCTGGTGATCCCCGGGTGGCAGAGGTCATTGTGGAGGGCCCGCAGTCTATCGATCTGCGCACTGGCGCAGGTGCCACGCGATAGCGCATCCGGGGGTTCATTTAGCTTCCCGGGCCGGTACAAGATCTCGTAGTTGTAGGTGGAAAGTTCGATTCTCCACCTCAAGATCTTGTCATTTTTGATTTTGCCCCTCTGCTTGTTGTTAAACATAAAAGCAACTGAACGCTGGTCAGTGAGCAGGGTAAATCGTTTTCCGGCCAGGTAGTGCCTCCAATGACGCACAGCCTCCACAATCGCCTGGGCCTCCTTCTCAACAGCGGAGTGTCTGGTCTCCGGGCCTTGGAGGGTTCGTGAAAAGAAGGCCACGGGTCTCCCCGCCTGATTGAGGGTAGCGGCCAGGGCAAAGTCAGACGCGTCGCTTTCCACCTGGAAGGGGATGGATTCGTCCACTGCGTGCATGGTGGCTTTGGCAATGTCCTCCTTGATACGGTGGAAGGCTAAGCGGGCCTCTGCCGTCAAGGGAAAAGAGGTGGACTTGATCAGCGGACGGGCCTTGTCCGCATAGTAGGGGACCCACTGGGCGTAATAGGAGAAAAACCCTAGGCACCTCTTCAGGGCCTTGAGGCAGTGGGGCAGTGGAAGTTCCATAAGGGGACGCATCCGGTCGGGGTCGGGGCCGATGACTCCGTGTTCCACAACACAGCCAAGGATGGCGAGGCGGTTTGTGCGGAATATGCACTTCTCCTTGTTATATGTCAGGTTTAGGAGTTGGGCGGTGCGGAGGAATTTTTCGAGGTTTGCGTCATGGTCCTGCAAGTCACGGCCGCAGATGGTCACATTGTCCAGATATGGGAAAGTGGCCTGCAACGCATTTTGATCTACCATCCGGTCCATCTCCCTTTGGAAGACGGAGACCCCGTTGGTGACGCCAAAGGGAACCCTAAGGAAGTGATAGAGGCGGCCGTTTGCCTCAAAGGCAGTGTACTGGCGGTCCTCAGGGCGGATGGGGAGCTGGTGGTACGCTGATTTCAGGTCAATGGTCGAGAAGACGCGGTACTGCGCGATCTGGTTGACCATATCAGCTATACGGGGGAGTGGGTAGGCGTCCAGCAGGGTGTAGCGATTTATTGTCTGGCTGTAGTCGATGACCAGGCGCTGCTTCTCGCCGGTCTTAACGACCACAACCTGGGCTCGCCAGGGGCTGGTGCTGCCCTCAATAATCCCTTCTTTCAGGAGCCGCTCCACTTCGGTTTTAATGAAAACCCTGTCCCCGGCACTGTATCGCCTGCTCTTTGTGGCGATGGGCTTACAGTCGGGGGTGAGGTTAGCAAACAGTTGGGGGGGGGTGACTCTGAGTGTGGAGAGGTTGCACCTGGTGCGCGGCGGGCAGTTTGGAAGCTGCTGGCTGCGGACTGTGAGTGGGGGTAGGGGTCCACCGTACGCCATCGTAACACTTTTAAGGTGGCACTGAAAATCTAACCCCAGCAGGACGGCAGCGCAGAGGTCAGGCAGGACCAGAAGTTTAAAATGATCGTACACGGTCCCATCTACTACGAGTGTCACCACGCAGTAGCCGCCGATGTCCGCCGACTGGGACTCGGAGGCCATAGAAATCCGCTGTTGCGCAGGCAGGACTGGGAGAGAGCAACGCCGCACCGTGTCGGGGTGGATGAAGCTCTCCGTGCTCCCAGAGTCAAAAAGGCAGATTGTATCGTGACCATTTACCTTAATGTCCATTGTGGAACTGGCCAGTTGGTGCGGTCTCGCTTGGTCCAGTGTAACGGATGCCAGCGTAGGGGTCGGTGTGTCGCTGCGGGTATCAGATGAGGCGGTGTCGGGGGCCTGCTGCGTCCCGGCTGTCGTCCAAGATGGCGGCGTCCATGATCCCCATGTGGCTGGAGGCGTCCAAAATGGCTGCTGTACCGGTGATTCGCACATGGCCGGGGAGGTCCAAGATGGCGGCCCGCATGGCCCACACGCGGCGCTGCTGGGGTTCGGGGTGGCTTTGGCCCTGCAGACGCTAGCGTAGTGTCCCTTCTTCCCGCAGCCCGAGCAGATCGCGTTTTTCGCCGGGCAGCGCGCTCTGGGGTGTTTTGCCTGGCCACAGAAGTAGCATTTCTGGCCTTGGGACACTGCTGCGGTAGTTGGGCCGTTGTTGGGGTGTGGCTGGGGTGGCACGGCGCTATGAGGCGGTCCTACCATGTCCCAGGCTGTCATTCCCCGTGGCGTCCACGGTGCAGAGGAGTAGGCATCCATGCCCTGGTAGGCTGCATCCAACGATAGTGCGAGTTCAGAGGCCTTGTTGAGGTCGAGGTTACTCTGCTCCAACAGTCGCTGTCGGGTGTAATTGGATCTGTGGCCCGCTACAAAAGCGTCCCGGATAAGTTCCTCTGTGTACACGGCGGCCTTTACATCCTTACAACCACAGGCCCGGCCAAGCACAGACAGTGCCTGAAGGTATTCCACGGTCGATTCCCCAGGTTGTTGTTTACGACTCCCCAGGAGGTGCCTGGCGTACACTTCGTTCACTGGGCGCGTGTACTGGTCCTTGAGGAGCTTGATAGCGTCCGCGTACGAGGTCGCGTCTTGGATGACCGAGTACACTCGGTGGTTCACTTTGGAGGTCAGGACATCCAGTTTGTCCTCGTCCGATTTGATTGCTTCGGAGGCGGTCAGGAATTTTTCGAAACACTTAAGCCAGTGAGTAAACTTGGTGGATGAGTCCGCCTCCTGATGATCTAAGTCCAGGCATGCTGGTGTGAGGATCTTCTCCATTATAAAAATGTTGTTAATAAAATTGATGCGCTATCAATTACTCATAAAAGACTGAGAGTTAGAAGAGTAACCAAAGGCTTTTATTAACAACAGAATGGAGGTCTGCCTCGCGTGGTCGACCGGTCCATGATACTAAGGGCTGGGGAGCAGTCACCTTTATACTAGGACCTGTGGGAGGAGTCAGCCGAGGCATGTCCAGGCATGTACACAGTGGAATACAAACAGGACAAACAGGAATACAAACAGTGGTTTACCACAGTAGGCATCTCCTCAACTCCAAGGGCAGGGTTAGTAGGCCATTCGGCCCCTCGAGCCTGCTCCGCCATTCAATGCGATCATGGCTGATCATCCAAATTCAGTACCCTGTCCCTGCCTTCTCCCCATATCCCTTGATCCCTTTAGCCTTAAGAAATATATCTAACTCCTTCTTTAATATATTTAATGAATTGGCCTCAACTGCCTTCTGTGGTAGAGAATTCCACAGGTTCACCACTCTCTGGGTGAAGAAATTCCTCCTCATCTCTGTCCTAAATGGCTTACCCCTTATCCTTAGACTGTGATCCCTGGTTCTGGACTCCCCCGCCATCAGGAACATCCTTCCTGCATCTAGTCTGTCCAGTCCTGTTAGAATTTTAAGTTTCAATCAGATCCCCTCTCATCTAAACTCCAGCTAGTATTAGGCTGGATAGCTCTTTGTTGGCCGGCACGGACAAGATGGGCCGAATGGCCTCCTGTGCCGTAAGTTTCTCTGATACTATGAACCACTCCCTGTGGCAGCGAGTTCCACATTCTCGCCACTCTCTGGGTGAAGAAGTTTCTCCTGAATTCTCGATTGGATTTATTACTGACTATCTTATATTGGTGGCCTCGCGTTATGCTCTTCCCCATAAGTGGAAACACTCTGTGTCTACTCTATCAAAACATAACCGTCTATTCCTTTTTCTCTCTCGTGTTTATCCAGCTTCCCCTTAAATGAATCGATGCTATTCGCCTCGACCGCTCCCTGTGGTAGCGAGTCCCACATTCTAACCTGTGGGACACACCTTCCTCCCGCAATCTGTAACATCCAAACGTGGTGTCGCCTCAACCGCTATTTCTAGACTTACTCATTTCTCTCTCAGTTAAGGAGGTCTAACTAATCTCACTCTGTGCCTTCTCTTGTCCGGATTGTGTGTGTTTGTTTTTTTAAAAATTCATTCGCGGGATGTGGGCCTCCCCTAATTGCCCTCGGAAGGGGGTGGTGAGCCGCCGCCTTGAATAAATGGCTCGCTTGGCCATTTCAGAGGAGCAGTTAAGAGGCAACCACATTGCTGTGGGGCTGGAGTTACTATATACCCAGCCAGACCGGGTAAGGGTGGCAGATTTCCTTCATGGCCACCATTACTGATGCTAGTTTTTTTTTTATTCCACCGTTTCCCCCCCCATCTCTCGTTCCCTCACAGGCCCCGTACCTGATCTACGTCGAGGTCCTGGAATGCGACAACCTGGAGACGTCGCCCATCCCCACCCGCATCCCTGAGAACCGCATCCGCAGCACGCGGTCGGTGGAGAACCTACCCGACTGCGGCTCGGCCCACGAGCAGCGGGCCGGCAACTTCAGCACCGTGCCCAACTACGACAACGACGACGAGGCCTGGTCGGTGGACGACATCGGGGAGCTGCAGGTGGAGGTGAGCAGGCCCTGAGGGAGGTGGGGGGGTTGTCCGGCAACCGACGGCTCTCGTCCCTACTGCGCCTTCCACGCCTTCCACCACCTCCGCACGTCCCACAGCGCTTTACAGCCAATTAAGTATTTTTTTTTTGGAAGTGTGTTGACTGTTGTAATGTAGGAACACGGCAGCCAATTTATGCACAGCAAGCTCCCGCAGTACAGCCCCTCCGACAGTGCGGCGCTCCCTCAGTACCGCCCCTCCGACAGTGTGGCGCTCCCTCAGTACTGACCCGCCAACAGTGCAGGGCTCCCTCAGTACTGCCCCTCCGACAGTGCAGGGCTCCCTCAGTACTGCCCCTCTGACAGTGCGGCGCTCCCTCAGTACTGCCCCTCTGACAGTGCGGCGCTCCCTCAGTACTGACCCGCCAACAGTGCGGCGCTCCCTCAGTACTGCCCCTCCGACAGTGTAGGGCTCCCTCAGTACTGCCCCTCTGACAGTGCGGCGCTCCCTCAGTACTGCCCCTCCGACAGTGCGGCGCTCCCTCAGTACTGCCCCTCCGACAGTGCAGGGCTCCCTCAGTACTGCCCCTCTGACAGTGCGGCGCTCCCTCAGTACTGCCCCTCTGACAGTGCGGCGCTCCCTCAGTACTGACCCGCCAACAGTGCGGCGCTCCCTCAGTACTGACCCGCCAACAGTGCAGGGCTCCCTCAGTTCTGCCCCTCCGACAGTGCAGGGCTCCCTCAGTACTGCCCCTCTGACAGTGCGACGCTCCCTCAGTACTGCCCCTCTGACAGTGCGGCGCTCCCTCAGTACTGACCCGCCAACAGTGCGGCGCTCCCTCAGTACTGCCCCGCCAACAGTGCGGCGCTCCCTCAGTACTGCCCCTCTGACAGTGCTGCCCCTCCCTCAGCGCCGCCCCTCCGACTTGCCTTGAGACAATAACCACTGTGGCTGTGGGACTGGCCGCCCAAAGAGGCACGTAACTTGCACGTCGTGACTCCGTGTGATTTTAAAACTCGCCGTCCTGGGGGCAGAGAGAGATGCCGCTCGTGACTCCCCTTCGCTGAGCTCGGCAACAGGTTGAGCTGGTGCAGACTCTCATCCCCCCCCCACCCACCTTGGCGTTTCCACATCCCTGGGCCACCACTCTCACCTCTTTGTCGTCTCTCAGTTCTGATCTTAGTTTGGTTTTTTCCCTCTCTTCCCCCCCAGCTTCCTGAAATCCACACCAACAGCAGCGATAACATCTCCCAGTTTTCCGTCGACAGCATCACCAGCCAGGAAAGCAAGGAGCCAGTGTTCATCGCTGCCGGCGATATCAGGTAACCGTCCGCTGCTGCTGCTGCTTCCTCTCTCGCCTCCTTCCCCACCTGCTGGCCATGCCTGGCTCCCTCGGATAGAGGGCCAGAGGCGCCTCGCTCCCTCGAGCAGGATGCTCAGTGCGAGTTAGGACACCGGGGGGTTGGGGGGGGTGCAGCAGGAGTTTGGGAGGAGCTGAAGTTTCCGGAGGGTGCAAGGGCGGGAGGTCAGCCGGGAGAATGTCGGAATAGTCTGGAGGTAACAAAGGCACGGGTGGGGGTTGCATCAGCAGATGAGGCAGGGGCGGAGACAGTCGATGTTACAGAGGTGGGTGGTGACGGAGCGGATGTGCGGTCGGAAGCTTATCTAGGGGTCAAATAGAACATAGAAACAAAGAAAAATAGGAGCAGGAGTCGGCCCTTCGAGCCTGCTCCGCCATTCAATATGATCATGGCTGATCCTCTATCTCAATACCATATTCCTGCTCTCTCCCCATACCCCTTGATGCCTTTTGTGTCTAGAAATCTATCGATCTCCTTCTTAAATAGATTCAGTGACTTGGCCTCCACAGCCTTCTGTGGTAGAGAATTCCACAGGTTCACCACCCTCTGAGTGGTGACATTTCTCCTCATCTCAGTCCTACCCAGTATCCTGAGACTGTGAAACCCTCGTTCTAGACCGCCCCCCCCACCCCCCCCAGCCAAGGTGAAACGCTCTCCCTGCATCCAGTCTCTCTAGCCCTGTCAGAATTTTATACGTTTCCACGAGATCCCCCTCCTCTCATTCTTCTAAACTCCAGTCAAGGGTGCACGCAGTCTGTTTCAGACTGGGACAGTGGCCAGGGGAGAATATAAGACGTGGGAGCAGGAGTGGGCCATTTGGCCCTTCGAGCCTGCTCCGCCATTCAAGACGATCATGGCTGACCTGACAAGGGGAGTTGTACTGGTCTCGCTAGATGTGCTCCTATCTAGTTATCCAGCCAGCTAAACACTCATTCACATAATTCCTCCGAGAAGCAGGTTGCTGTTTTGAAGCTTTACTTGAACAAATTTGTGAAACTGTAAACAAAGACAAAGTATGTTTTGTACATAGAACTGAGTACTATGCATTAGATGTTACATAAGATATAAACATGTTTATGACAACAGAATAGACTAATTGTATAACTAAATAGCTCTGAAGCTAAACCTCGGTAACTAACAGCTAATAACTTCTTATAGACAAAGTATTGTCAAAATACTATACTGACAAGGTTGTTATCCTGTTACTAAACAAGGATGCTCACAGACATTGCGTCTTGCCTAGCATTTCAGAAGGGATGCAACAGGATTGAGAATCCCTCATGTGCCTTTCTTCATAACTCAGCAGAAACACACTCTGGAATACGACTTCCAGGTCAAACAGGAAGAAGGTCAAATAACATACTGCTATACAATAACTACCACTAGAGGGTGCTATCTGCATGTAATAAGTCCAGAACAGGAGTGGAGAATGAGGGATGGAGTCGGTGGCGAGGGAACGGAGCTTGTGACGGGGACGGAGTGCTTCGGTCTGCAAGTAATTGGGGAAAGCTAATAGAATGTTATCGTTTATTGCGAGGGGAATTGAATACTAAAGTTGGGAGGTTGTGCTTCAGTTATACAGGGCATTGGTGAGACCACATCTGGAGTACTGTGTACAGTGTTGGTCTCCTTATTTAAGGAAGGATGTAAATGCGTCGGAAGCAGTTCAGAGAAGGTTTACTAGACTAATACCTGGAATGGGCGGGTTGTCTTATGCGGAAAGGTTGGACAGGCGAGGCTTGTATCTGCTGGAGTTTAGAAGAGTAAGAGGTGACTTGATTGAAACATATAAGATCCTGAGGAGTCTGGACAGGGGGGATGTGGAGAGGATGTTTCCTCTTGTGGGAGAATCTAGAACTAGGGGGTCACTGTTTAAAAATAAGGGGTCGCCCATTTAAGACAGAGATGAGGAGAAATTTTTTCTCAGAGGGTGGTGAGTCTTTGGAACTCTCTTCCTCAGAGGGCGGTGGAAGCAGAGTCTTTGAATATTTTTAAGGCAGAGGTAGATCGATTCTTGGTGAGCACGGGGGTGAAAGGTTATCTGGGGTAGGCGGGAATGTGGAGTAATCAGACCAGCCATGATCTTATTGAATGGCGGAGCAGGCTCGAGGGGCCGACTCCTGCTCCTAGTTCGTATGCCCCATTATTTAATTGGAAAATTTGCTGAAACTGGGTGTCGGAGAAACAGCGCTGACCAATCCGAGCCAGTGGTGGTGGTCGTCGGTGTACCTGGAGATTGGCAGCTAACGATCGGGATTGGGGACCAAGGCTTCTTTTTCTTGCTCTCTCTGTCCTAAGCCTGCTCTGAGGCTAGCTCTGGCACCCGCTGCTGCTGCCGCCTCGGCACAGACTGGGGAGGTCGGAGCACGGGAACCCTCCCCTGGTCTGTTTGGCTCGGGTCCGACAAGAGGCGTGGTGTTCGCCCACTGACCCGCGAGCTGTTTAAGAGCAGCATTCGGCCACCGTGGTCAAATAGCCCGTGTCGCATCATCGTTCCGACACGCCATGACGCGCGGAAAGAGGCATAGATATGTGGGTGGGGAAAAAGAAAGACTTGCATTTCTCCAGCGCCTTTCACAACCTCAGGACGTCTCAAAGCGCTTTACAGCCAATTAAGTACTTTTTTTGAAGTGTGGTCACTGTTGTAATGTGGGAAACGCAGCAGCTCAATTTGCGCACAGCAAGCTCCCACAGACAGCAATGTGATAATGACCGGATCATCTGTTTTAGTGATGTTGATTGAGGGATAAATTTTGGCCCCAGGACACCGGGGAGAACTCACCCCTGCTCTTCAAATAGTGGCCGTGGGATCTTTTACATCCACCCGAGAGGGCAGACGGGGCCTCGGTTTAACGTCTCATCAGAAAGACGGCACCTCCGACAGTGCTGCTCTCCCTCAGTACCGCCCCTCCGACAGAGCGGCGCTCCCTCAGCACCGCCCCTCCGACAGTGAGGCGCTCCCTCAGTACTGCCCCTCCGACAGTGCGGCGCTCCCTCAGTACCGCCCCTCCGACAGTGCGGCGCTCCCTCAGCACCGCCCCTCCGACAGTGCGGCGCTCCCTCAGTACCGCCCCTCCGACAGTGCGGCGCTCCCTCAGTACCGCCCCTCCGACAGTGCGGCACTCCTTCAGTACCACCCCTCCCGACAGTGCGGCGCTCCCTCAGCACCGCCCCTCCGACAGTGCGGCGCTCCCTCAGCACCGCCCCTCCGACAGTGCGGCGCTCCCTCAGTACCGCCCCTCCGACAGTGCGGCACTCCTTCAGTACCACCCCTCCCGACAGTGCGGCGCTCCCTCAGCACCGCCCCTCCGACAGTGCGGCGCTCCCTCAGCACCTCACTGGAAGTGTCAGCCTGGATCATGGGCTCAAGTCTCCATAGTGGGGCTCGAAACCCTGACCTTCTGACTCGGAGGCAAGGGCGCTACCCACTGAGCCAGGCCAACCTCCCAAATTCAGCAATGTGGCGGCAACCTCGCTCAAGGGTTAACTTGGACAGGACGTGGAAAAAATCTAGCCGCTGAATCGCGCGACTAATAGAACTGAAGGGGGGCTGGGGCAGGTGTGCGACCAATTTTACAATTGCAGGTGTCGACGGCGTGAAGTAACAGGTGGCCATTGATCTTGCAGGCGACGCCTCTCTGAGCAACTGGCCCACGCGCCCACCACGTTCAAACGGGACCCCGAGGACCCCTCTGCTGTCGCTCTGAAGGAGCCGTGGCAAGAGAAAGCCAGGTAAGGCCAAGAGAGGTCACGTCAACCCATGGTGGGCCCAGGAACTTAATCCAGTGATATTTGCATTCAAGACATGGGGCTTCAGTTACGTGGAGAGACTGGAGAAGCTGGGGTTGTTCTCATTTGAGCAGAGAAGGTTGAAGTGGAGATGTAAGAGTTCCACAGCTCCACCTAGTGGCAGCAGCTTGTAACTACACCGTGACGTTTACATAGCAATTTGCAATTGTAGATGGTGACCCATAATCGTGTTGACAGGAAGTAAAGTTGCGGACAAGAGGTACACTCCCTCCAAGGTTTTTTTTGGTAATAACTTGCCTAGATAGGTTTTAACTTCTCGCTCGAAATCCCCTCTTTCCTGTTCGCAGGCGAATCCGAGAGAATTCTCCCTACGGCCACTTCCCGAATTGGCGGCTCCTGTCGGTCATTGTCAAGTGTGGGGACGACCTTCGGCAAGAGCTCCTGGCGTACCAGGTGTTGAAGCAACTGCAGGTACCGCCCGTCTTAGCGCGTCGCGTCAGATTCCGCAATGCCAGCTGGGTTGGGTGGTCATTGGCTGATGTTCACCAGCAGGCAGCTGTGCTGGGTGCTTCCTGCTGGTGGATCGCTTCACCAGCAGAGAGCTGTGCTGGGTGCCCCCTGCTGGTGTACAGCATCACCAGCAGAGAGCTGTGCTGGGTGCCTCCTGCTGGTGGATAGGCTGACCAGCAGAGAGCTGTGCTGGGTGCTTCCTGCTGGTGGATAGCTTCACCCGCAGAGAGCTGTGCTGGGTGCCCCCTGCTGGTGTACAGCATCACCAGCAAAGAGCTGTGCTGGGTGCTTCCTGCTGGTGTACAGCATTACCAGCAGAGAGCTGTACTGGGTGCCTCCTGCTGGTGGATAGGCTCACCAGCAGAGAGCTGTGCTGGGTGCTTCCTGCTGGTGGACAGCTTCACCAGCAGAGAGCTGTGCTGGGTGCCTGCTGCTGGTGGATAGGCTCACCAGCAGAGAGCTGTGCTGGGTGCTTCCTGCTGGTGGACAGCTTCACCAGCAGAGAGCTGTGCTGGGTGCCTGCTGCTGGTGGATAGGGTCACCAGCAGAGAGCTGTGCTGGGTGCTTCCTGCTGGTGTACAGCATTACCAGCAGAGAGCTGTGCTGGGTGCTTCCTGCTGGTGGATAGGCTCACCAGCAAATGAGCCACATGGGCCCTGGGTTTGATCCCAGGTCTATTCTTGTGCCATTTAAGGTGGGTCAGTAGTTGGGCTCAGGTTGGTGTTCAGAGAGATTTGGGTGTCCTCGTACACAGAGAGTTAGCATGCAGGTACAGCAAGCAATAAGGAAGGCAAATGGCATGTTGGCCTTTATTGCGAGGGGGTTGGAGTATAAGAGTGAGGAAGTCTTGCTACAATTGTACAGGGCCTTGGTGAGACCACACCTGGAGTACTGTGCACAGTTTTGGTCTCCTTATCTAAGGAAGGATATACCTGCCTTGGAGGCGGTGCGACGATTGATTCCTGGGATGAGAGGGTTGTCCTATGAGGAGAGATTGTGTAGAATGGGCCGATACTCTCTGGAGTTTAGAAGACTGAGAGGTGATCTCATTGAAACATATAACATTCTGAGAGGGATTGACAGGGTAGATGCGGAGAGATTGTTTCCCCCTGGCTGGAGAGTCTAGAACCAGGGGTCACAGTCTCAGGATAAGGGATCAGCCATTTAAGACTGAGATGAGGAGGAATTTCTTCACTCAGAGGGCGGTGAATCTTTGGAATTCTCTGCCCCAGAGGGCTGTGGAGGCTCAGTCGTTGAGTATATTCAAGGCTGAGATCGATAGATTTTTGGACTTTCGGGGGAATCGAGTGGTATGGGGATCGGGCGGGAAAAGGGGTTGAGGTTGATGATCAGCCATGATCTTATTGAATGGCGGAGCAGGCTCGAGGGGCCAAATGGCCCCCTCCTGCTCCTGATTCTTATGCTCTTGTGTCCTCCCAGCTAAGGACGGGGTAAAGATTTCCGCCAGTGTTCTGCCCTGTCTCTCCAGCGATCCTTCTCCCTCCACTCCCCCTGCACTGTCGGGAGGTGCCCTCACTCAGGTGAGACCTTAAACCCAGGGCCCCGCCTGCCTGTTCGGCTGGCTGTAAAAGATCCCACGGCCACTATTCAAAGGACAGCAGGTGGGGGAGGCGGGGGGGTGGAGTTCGCCCCCGGTGTCCTGGGAGCGTGGGCCTCGACCTTGCGCGCACGTCCCTGATTCATAGAATCATCGAAAGTTACAGCACGGAGGGAGGCCATTTCGGCCCATTGTGTCCGCGCCGGCCAACAAAGAGCCACCCAGCCTCATCCCACTTCCCAGCTCTTGGATGTGCACTTGGGATGCTCTAACCTGCAGGGCTACGGACCAAGTACTTTTTAAATGTGGTTAGGGTTCCTGCCTCTACCACCCTTTCAGGCAGAGAGTTCCAGACCCCCACAACCCTCTGGGTGAAAGAAATTTCCCCTCAACCTTCCACCATTTACTTTCAATCTGTGCCCCCTGGTTATTGACCCCTCTGCTAAGGGAAATAGGTCCTTTCTATCCACTTTATCCAGGCCCCTCATTATTTTATACACCTCAATAAGGTCTCCCCTCAGCCTCCTCTGTTCCAAGGAAAACAGACCCAGCCTGTCCAGTCTTTCCTCATAGTTAAGATTCTCTGCTCCCAGCAACATCCTGGTAAATCTCCTCTGTACCCTCTCCAGTGCAATCACATCTTTCCTGTAATGTGGTGACCAGAACTGCACACAGTACTCTAGCTGAGGCCTAACTAGTGTTTTATACAGTTCAAGCATAACCCCCCCCCCCCGCCCCGGCTCTTGTATTCTATGCCACGGCTAATAAAGGCAAGCATCCCGTAGACCGCCTTAACTACCTTATCTACCTGGCCCTGCTACCTTCAGGGATCTGTGGACATGCACTCCAAGGTCCCTCTGTTCCTCTACACTACTCCGTGTCCTAGCATTTACAGGAAACTTTTTTTTAATCCGGCACCGACGGGACTGGCGTGATGCCGGTTTATCAAAAAGTCCGGATTACAGAGAGGTATAGTAAAAGGTACAAGAGCCCGTACACAGCAACAGATCCAGGCGTCCCTGTTGCTTTGCAACAGGTGCAGGAACCCCGGCCACAAGCTCCAGGCGTCCCTGTTGCTAGGCAACAGGTGTAGGAACCCCGGCCACAAGATCCAGGCGTCCCTGTCGCTTAGCAACAGGTGCAGGAACCCCGGCCACAAGCTCCAGGCGTCCCTGTCGCTTAGCAACAGGTGCAGGAACCCCGGCCACAAGATCCAGGCGTCCCTGTCGCTTAGCAACAGGTGCAGGAACCCCGGCCACAAGCTCCAGGCGTCCCTGTTGCTTAGCAACAGGTGCAGGAACCCCGGCCACAAGTTCCAGGCGTCCCTGTCGCTTAGCAACAGGTGCAGGAACCCCAGCCACAAGATCCAGGCGTCCCTGTCGCTTAGCAACAGGTGCAGGAACCCCGGCCACAAGATCCAGGTGTCCCTGTTGCTTAGCAACAGGTGCAGGAACCCCGGTTACACAGCCACAGCTCCAGGAACAGCCACTAATATGAAGTAAAACTTAGCTGAACCTTCTCATGAATTTTGCCGGTTAAGAGATTTCCGGTTATTTAGGTGCCGGTAAATCGAGAGTTTGCTGTAATGTGTATTCCCTTTCCCTGTTAACCCTCCGCAAATGCATTACCTCACACTTCTCCGGATTGAATTCCATAGCAATCACTGCCCCCCCCCCCCCCACCCCTGCACAGTTTGACCAGTCCCTGATTGCGTTGCTGTACTCCTTCTTTTCCGCAGGCCATTTGGGAGGTGGAGCGCGTCCCCCTGTGGATCAAGCCGTACAAGATCCTGGTGATCTCTGCGGACAGCGGGATGATCGAGCCCGTGGTGAACGCCGTCTCGCTCCACCAGATCAAGAAGCAGTCGCAGCTCTCCCTGCTGGATTACTTCCTGCAGGAACACGGGAACTACACCACGGAGGAGTTCCTCTCGGCCCAGCGCAACTTCGTGCAGAGCTGCGCCGGCTATTGTTTGGTCTGTTACCTCTTGCAGGTCAAGGACAGGTAAGGACCCTTCGATTTTTTTTTTTTTTTTTTTTTTTTTAATCGCTTTATTCCTCCACCTCACTGAATCGTCGCGTCATAGAAACATAGAAGATAGGAGCAGGAGTCGGCCATTCAGCCCCTCGAGCCTATTCCACCATTCAATGAGATCATGGCTGATCATCCAAATTCAGTACCCTGTCCCTGCTTTCTCCCCATATCCCTCGATCCCTTTAGCCTCAAGAAATATATCCAACTCCTTCTTGAATATATTTAATGAGTTGGCCTCAACTGCCTTCTGTGGTAGAGAATTCCACAGGTTCACCACTCTCTGGGTGAAGAAATTCCTCCTCATCTTTGTCCTAAATGGCCTACCCCTTATCTTTAGACTGTGACCCCTGGTTCTGGACTCCCTGGCCATCGGGAACATCCTTCCTGCATCTAGTCTGTCCAGTCCTGTTAGAATTTTATAGGTTTTGATGAGATCCCCTCTCATTCTTCTAAACTCCAGCGAATATAAGCCTAATTGACCCAATCTCTCCTCATACGTCATTCCTGCCATCCCAGGTATCAGCCTGGTGAATCTTCGCTGAACTTCCTCTATGGCAAGAACATCCTTCCTCAGATAAGGTGACCAAAACTGCACACAATACTCAAGGTGTGGTCTCACCAAGGCCCTGTACAAGTGCAGCAAGACATCCTTGTTCCTGTACTCAAACCCTCTCGCTACGAAGGCCAACATACCATTTGCCTTCTTAACCGCCTGCTGCACCTGCATGCTTACCTTCAGCGACAGGTGCACAAGGACACCCAGGTCTCGTTGCACTTCCCCTTCTCCCAATCTATTGCCGTTCAGATAATAATCTGCCTTCCTGTTTTTGCCACCAAAATGGATAACCTCCCGCAGCACAGGAGGAGGCCATTCGGCCCATCGTTCCTGTGCCGGCTCTTTGAAAGAGCTCTCCAATTAGTCCCGCTCTCCCCCTGCTCTTTCCCCACAGCCCTGCAAATTTCTCCTTTTCAAGTATTTCTCCAATTCCCTTTGGAAAGTCACTATTGAATCTGCTTCCACCGCCCTTTCAGGCAGCGCATTCCAGATCACAACAACTCGCTGCGTAAAAAAACATTCTCCTCACCTCCCCCTCTGGTTCTTTTGCCAATCTCCTTAAATCTGTGTCCTCTGGTTCTCAGCCCTGCCGCCAATGGGAACAGTTTCTCTCTATCTACTCTGTCCAGACCCCTCATGGTTTTGAACACCTCGATCAAATCTCCTCTCAACCTTCTCTGCTCCAAGGAGAACAACCCCAGCTTCTCCAGTCTCTCCACGTAACTGAAGTCCCTCATCCCTGGAATCATTCTCGTAAATCTTTTCTGCACCCTCTCTAAGGCCTTCACATCCTTCCTAAAGTGCGGTGCCCAGAATTGGACACAATACTCCAGTTGAGGTCGAACCAGTGTTTTAGACAGGTTCATCATAACTTCCTTGCTTTTGTGCTCTGTGCCGCTATTTATGAAGCCCAGGATCCCGTAAGCTTTTTTAACCGCTTTCTCAACCTGCCCTGCCACCTTCAACGATTTGTGCACATATACCCCCAGGTCTCTCTGTTCATGCACCCCCTTTAGAATTGTACCCTTTAGTTTATATTGCCACCTCCATTCTTCCTATCAAAACCCCTCATGATTTTGAACGCCTCTATTAAATCTCCCCTTAACCTTCTCCGTTGTAAGGAGAACGATCCCAGCTTCTCCGCTCTCCCCATGTAACTGAAGTCATGCGCCAGACAGCGCATGTATCCAGTGGCCACAGGGGCAATTGTACCGTATAAGACAGTTTCTCCACCTTTACTCTGATCAAATTTTTAAAAACATGAGGAGTTGCCGGGCTGGGAGCCATTGTTGTGGTCGGGGCGCGGTGGGGTGATGGGAGAACGGGTGCAAGTTAGGTTGTCGACGCTGACGTGAATCTTGTCATTCATGTGGAAATGACTTATGAAATAATACTGGGCGGCCTGCTGGTGGCGCTGTCCAGGGAGAGTATAAATGCACGGGCCCAGCTTGCTCAGGACATTCTTTAACAGGAACTAGTGAAGGACACAACTAGACCGCCATGTTGTAAAACAGTTGATTAAAGCCTTGTTTAATACTCGGACTAAGTGCCGAGTAGTTTTCTTACATCAGACGCCTCCATTAAATCTCCTCCTTAACCTTCTCTGCTGTAAGGAGAACTTCTTGCGCCTCTCCACTCCTCTTGCACCGGCGCCAACTCGTGGGGTACCGCTGCTCAGGCACTGAGAGGCCTCAGTGAAAGACCCAGTAAAAAAAACCGCGTCTGCACCTCCGTCGCAGCAGCAGCAACACTGCGGCCGCTAGATTTTTGTTGGATAAGGTGGGCCTCTGGAGCCAAGCCGGGTAAATGGAGCGAAGCTACGGATCAGCCCGTGATCTAACGGACTGGCGGAGCAGGCTCGTGTAGTGCGGAATGGCCTCCTCCTGTGTGGGGGCGCACACCCAGCGGCGACAGCGCAAGAGCTTTGAGTTGGGGGAGGTGGGGGGGGGGCTGCTGGCCTTGGGTGGGGCAACGGGGGCAAGTCAGCAGCCTCTTTGGGCAACAGGAAAGTGGGAGCAACAGTGACTGCACAGAACCGGTGGAGGGGGTGACATGAGGCGGGTGGAGTGTAGAGACACGGGCGTTGAAGAATGGCAGCTGACCACATTATCCACTCCATCGCCAAGACCGCCTACTTCCACCGCCGTAACATCGCTCTGTCTCCGCCCTTGCCTCAGCTCATCTGCTGCTGAAACCCTCACCCCTGCCTTTGTCGCCTCCAGACTCCGACCATTCCAGCGCTCTCCCAGCCCGGCCTCCCGCCTTCCGCCCTCCGCAAACCTCAGCTCATCCCAAACTCTGGCTGCCCCGTGTCCTAACTCACACCGAGTCCCATTCACCCATCACCCCCCCCCACCCCCCCTGTGCTCGCTGACCTACATTGGCTTCCGGTCCGGCAATGCCTCGCTTTTTAAAATTCTCCATCCTCGTGTTCAAATCCCCTCTGTGGCCTCCTCGCCCCCCTCCCAATCTCTGTAACCTCCTCCAGCCCCTACACCCCTCCCTATCTCTGTAACCTCCTCCAGCCCCTACACCCCTCCCTATCTCTGTGACCTCCTCCAGCCCCTACACCCCTCCCCATCTCTGTAACCCCCTCCAGCCCCTACACCCCTCCCTATCTCTGTAACCCCCTCCAGCCCCTACACCCCTCCCTATCTCTGTAACCTCCTCCAGCCCTACACCCCTCCCTATCTCTGTAACCTCCTCCAGCCCTACACCCCTCCCTATCTCTGTAACCCCCTCCAGCCCCTACACCCCTTCCCGTCTCTGTAACCCCCTCCAGCCCTACACCCCTCCCTATCTCTGTAACCTCCTCCAGCCCCTACACCCCTCCCTGTCTCTGTAACCCCCTCCAGCCCCTACACCCCTCCCTATCTCTGTAACCTCCTCCAGCCCTACACCCCTCCCTATCTCTGTAACCTCCTCCAGCCCTACACCCCTCCCTATCTCTGTAACCCCCTCCAGCCCCTACACCCCTTCCCGTCTCTGTAACCCCCTCCAGCCCTACACCCCTCCCTATCTATGTAACCTCCTCCAGCCCCTACACCCCTCCCTATCTCTGTAACCCCCTCCAGCCCCTACACCCCTCCCTATCTCTGTAACCCCCTCCAGCCCTACACCCCTCCCCATCTCTGTAACCTCCTCCAGCCCCCGACACCCCTCCCTATCTCTGTAACCCCCTCCAGCCCTACACCCCTCCCCATCTATGTAACCTCCTCCAGCCCTACACCCCTCCCTATCTCTAACCTCCTCCAGCCCCTACACCCCTCCCTATCTCTGTAACCCCCTCCAGCCCCTACACCCCTCCCTATCTCTGTAACCCCCTCCAGCCCCTACACCCCTCCCTATCTCTGTAACCTCCTCCAGCCCCTACACCCCTCCCTATCTCTGTAACCCCCTCCAGCCCCTACACCCCTCCCTATCTCTGTAACCTCCTCCAGCCCTACACCCCTCCCTATCTCTGTAACCTCCTCCAGCCCTACACCCCTCCCTATCTCTGTAACCCCCTCCAGCCCCTACACCCCTTCCCGTCTCTGTAACCCCCTCCAGCCCTACACCCCTCCCTATCTATGTAACCTCCTCCAGCCCCTACACCCCTCCCTATCTCTGTAACCCCCTCCAGCCCTACACCCCTCCCCATCTCTGTAACCTCCTCCAGCCCCCGACACCCCTCCCTATCTCTGTAACCCCCTCCAGCCCTACACCCCTCCCCATCTATGTAACCTCCTCCAGCCCTACACCCCTCCCTATCTCTAACCTCCTCCAGCCCCTACACCCCTCCCTATCTCTGTAACCCCCTCCAGCCCCTACACCCCTCCCTATCTCTGTAACCCCCTCCAGCCCCTACACCCCTCCCTATCTCTGTAACCTCCTCCAGCCCCTACACCCCTCCCTATCTCTGTAACCTCCTCCAGCCCCTACACCCCTCCCCATCTCTGTAACCTCCTCCAGCCCCTACACCCTTCCCTATCTCTGTAACCTCCTCCAGCCCCTACACCCTTCCCTATCTCTGTAACCTCCTCCAGCCCCTACACCCCTCCCTATCTCTGTAACCCCCTCCAGCCCCTACACCCCTCCCCATCTCTGTAACCCCCTCCAGCCCTACACCCCTCCCTATCTCTGTAACCTCCTCCAGCCCCTACACCCCTCCCTATCTCTGTAACCCCCTCCAGCCCCTACACCCCTCCCTATCTCTGTAACCTCCTCCAGCCCCTACACCCCTCCCTATCTCTAACCTCCTCCAACCCCTACACCCCTCCCTATCTCTAACCTCCTCCAGCCCTACAACCCTCCCTATCTCTGTAACCCCCTCCAGCCCAACACCCCTCCCTATCTCTGTAACCTCCTCCAGCCCAACACCCCTCCCTATCTCAGTAACCTCCTCCAGTCCTACACCCCTCCCTATCTCTGTAACCACCTCCAGCCCTACACCCCTCCCTATCTCTGTAACCTCCTCCAGCCCCCACACCCCTCCCTATCTCTGTAACCTCCTCCAGCCCAACACCCCTCCCTATCTCTGTAACCTCCTCCAGCCCTACACCCCTCCCTATCTCTGTAACCACCTCCAGCCCTACACCCCTCCCTATCTCTGTAACCTCCTCCAGCCCCTACACCCCTCCCTATCTCTGTAACCTCCTCCAGCCCTGCACCCCTCCCTATCTCTGTAACCTCCTCCAGCCCTACACCCCTCCCTATCTCTGTAACCCCCTCCAGCCCCTACACCCCTCCCTATCTCTGTAACCTCCTCCAGCCCCTACACCCCTCCCTATCTCTGTAACCTCCTCCAGCCCAACACCCCTCCCTATCTCTGTAACCTCCTCCAGTCCTACACCCCTCCCTATCTCTGTAACCTCCTCCAGCCCTACACCCCTCCCTATCTCTGTAACCTCCTCCGGCCCCCCCCCCCCCCGAGATCTCTGCGCTCCTCCAATTCCGACCTCTTGCACATCCCCCTGATTTCCATCGCTCCACCATTGGCGGCCGTGCCTTCAGCCGCCTGGGCCCCGAGCTCTGGAATTCCCTCCCTAAACCTCTCCGCCTCTCTCTCTCCTCCTTTAAGACGCTCCTTAAAACCCACCTCTTTGACCAAGCTTTTGGTGACCTGCCCTGATAAAATCCATATGTGCATTGGTGTCAAATTTAATTTTTGTCTTAAAATCCTCCTGTGAAACGCCTTGGGATGTTTTACTACGTTAAAGGCGCTATATAAATCCAAGTGGTTGTTTTTTTGCCCCCCCTCCTTGCCCGCCGCACAAGGGGAGAGTTAGTTCAGATAAAGGGTACAGGGGCAATGGGCCGAGTGGGGAAAGGGAAAAATCACAATCACGTCGTATTTAACAGCACAGAAACAGGCCATTCAGCCCAACTGCTCCGTGCCGGTGTTTCTGCTCCACACCAGCCTCCTCCCACCCCTCTTCATCTCACCTCGTCACCGTATCCTTCTATTCCTTTCTCCCTCGTGTGTTTATCCAGCTTCCCCTTAAATGCATCTATACTATTTCCCCCCCCCCCCCCCCCAACATTACGAAGGGGGGAATGACCAAGTTGATTGTAGAATCGTAGAGTGCTGCAGCACAGGAGGAGGCCATTCGGCCCACCGTGCCTGTGCCGGCTCTTTGAAAGAGCTCTCCAATTAGTCCCACTCCCCCCTGCTCTCTTTTTCCCCCCCCCCCCCACAGCCCTGGAACGCTCCGTATGGCAACGGGTCCAAAAATCTAGGAGGCCCGATTTGCGAGTCGGTCCGCAGACCTGTGGTATAGGCTACCAGCGAATCGGACTGTCTGCAGGTGGGCTGCAGAGGCACTCGGGTGTGTTCTGGAGAGATGCAGGGCCACGGCGAGCGGGTGGGGCTGATCTGTGGGAGAGGAGTGCGATGAACTGTTGGTCTCTTTTTCCCCGTTCACCTGTCAGCAGCTCAGAAGCTGGACTGTATTATTTTATTCCGTGAGACCCCGTAAGCCCTTGTTCCCGCTCAGTCCTGGACCAATATTTATCCGCGGCCACTATTGGAAGAAGAGCAGGGGGAGTTCTCCCCGGTGTCCTGGGGCCAATATTTATCCCTCAACCAACATCACTAAAAACAGATGATCTGGTCATTATCACATTGCTGTTTGTGGGAGCTTGCTGTGCGCAAATTGTCTGCCGCGTTTCCCACATTACAACAGTGACCACACTTCAAAAAAAAGTACTTCATTGGCTGTGAAGCGCTTTGGGACGTCCTGAGGTGGTGAAAGGCGCTGGAGAAATGAGAGTTTGTAGGAATGTCTAGTTCCTAGCAAAAGACTGAGGTCCACTCAGGCGATCAAATAAACGAGGTTTAATGAAAACTAACAGAGTTTAACGGATAACTACAGGAGAACATCGAATATAGGTCTAGTCAGTTCGGAGGCTCCACGAGGACTGCTTGGGCGGTCCCGTGGCTGACGTCATGATGTCAGGCTCGAAGGGCCGAATGGCCTACTCCTGCTCCTATCTTCTATGTTTCTGTGTCATCACGTTTTTCCCGCCGGTGGGGGATCACGTGATGAACGGCGTGACATTGCGATTACCCGCGCTATTAAAGTGATCGCGCTCTGTACATGTAAACAGTGAAAACAAAGATACAGACTCAGGCTGTAGCTAATATATTATTAAAGGGAACTATATACAATTGATCGGAGTCCCTTAGTGGCTTCGCCACAAGTTCTTCCTAAAACGTGATCCTCGTCCCGGTGCGGCGACGGCGCCCCCCCCCCCCCCCTTGCTCGCCGGAGTTCTAACCTCTCGTTCTTCCCAGGCACAACGGCAACATCCTGCTGGACTCCGAGGGCCACATCATTCACATCGACTTCGGCTTCATCCTCTCCAGCTCGCCCCGGAACCTGGGCTTCGAGACGTCTGCCTTCAAACTCACCAGCGAGTTTGTCGATGTAAGTCCTCCTCCCGCACCCTGGCCTCGAATTAAAAGCAGTCCGGTTAGTCCCGCACTTACCCCACGCCCCTGCAACTTTTTCTCCTTCCAATAGGTCCATAGGAGCAGGAGGAGGCCATTCAGCCCCTCGAGCCTGTTCCGCCATTCAATGAGATCATGGCTGATCTACGACCAACTCCATCTACCCGCCTTTGCCCCATATCCCTTAATACCATTGGTTAACAAAAGTCTGTCGCTCCCAGTCTTTATCCAATTCCCTTTTGAGGGTGACTTGAATCTGTGTCCACCGCCCTATCAGGCAGCGCATTCCAAATCCTGACCACTCGCTGCGTAAAAAAGTTTTACCTCATGTCGCCTCTGGTTCTTTTGCCAATCACCTTAAATCTGTGTCCTCTGGTTATCGACCCTTCAGCCATTGGAAACAGTTTCTCTTTGTTTACTCTGTCCAAACCCTTCATGATTTTGAACGCCTCTATTAAATCTCCTCTTAGCCTTCTCTGCTCCAAGGAGAACATAGAAACAGAGAAGATTGGAGCAGGAGTCGGCCATTCGGCCCCTCGAGCCTGCTCCGCCATTCAGTGAGAGCATGGCTGATCATCCAAATTTAGTACCCTGTCCCTGCTTTCTCCCCATATCCCTTGACCCCTTTAGCCTTAAGAAATATATCCAACTCCTTCTTGAATATATTTAATGAATTGGCCTCTACTGCCTTCTGTGGTAGAGAATTCCACAGGTTCACCACTCTCTGGGTGAAGAAATTCCTCCTCATCTCTGTCCTAAATGGCTTACCCCTTATCCTTAGACTGTGACCCCTGGTTCTGGACTCCCCCGGCCATCGGGAACATCCTTCCTGCATCCCAGCTTCTCCAGTCCATCCACGTAACTGCAATCCCTCATCCCTGGAACCGTTCTCAGTGAATCTCTTCCATACCCTCTCCGAACCCCTCCAAATTATGTATGTAAAAATTATTAAATCGTCGGCTACTGTGCGGTTTGGACACCGAGCTCGCAATGCAGAAGTGCGTGGAACTGTACAGCACAGGCAGAGGCCATTCGGCCCATCGTGCCTGTGCTGGCTTTGAAAGAGGCTCTCCAATTAGTCCCACAGCCCTGCGAAGTTTGAAGTATTTATCCAAACCCCTTTGGAAAGTTACTGATGATCGCTCGGGCTGTAGTGCCTGTACTGTGTTTGTTTTTTTTTTTTGGCTCTACGGACTGAAGTGCCCGGCCTCCCTTTGGCAACTGTCCGCAGCGGAATTGAGAGCTCGCCGTGCGTTGGTGACGGGATCGCAGGCGCTCGCCTCTGTCCCATCGCTCCCCCCCCCCCCCCCCCCCCGGGATGCCCGCTGTTCCATAGAAACCGATTGGGCCGAGAACTTGAGCCGTGACGCACCCCCCACCGCCCCCAAAAAACTCTGCGTACCTTGGCCAAGTCGCTCTGCGGTCCCCGTGGTTTACAGCGGCCGAGCTCATGCCAACGTGATTTGCCCTCGATCGCCGGTGTAACCGTGGTCGCCCTGTTTAAGAACTTAAGAACATAAGAAACAGGAGTCGCCCCTTCGAGCCTACTCTGCCATTCAATGAGATCACGGCTGATCTTGGACCTCAACTCCATTCACCGGCCCTATCCCCATATCCCTTGATTCCCCGAGAGTCCAAAAATCCATCGATCTCAGCCTTGAATATACTCAACGACAGAGCATCCACAGCCCTCTGGGGCAGAGAATTCCAAAGATTCACCACCCTGAGTGAAGAAATTCCTCCTCATCTCAGTCCTAAATGGCCGCCCCCTTATCCTGAGACTGTGACCCCTGGTTCTAGACTCTCCAGCCAGGGGGGAAACAGCCTCTCAGCATCCACCCTGTCAATCCCCCTCAGAATCTTGTATGTTTCAATGAGATCACCTCTCATTCTTCTAAACTCCAGAGAGTATCGGCCCATTCTACACAATCTCTCATCATAGGACAGCCCTCTCATCCCAGGAATCAATCCAGTGAACCTTCGTTACACCGCCTCCAAGGGAAATCCTTCCTTGGATAAGGAGACCAAAACTGTGCACAGTACTCCAGGTGTACAATTTTGGTCTCCATACCTAAGGAAGGATATACTTGCCATAGAGGGACTACAACAAAGGTTCACCAGACTGGTTCCTGGGATGGTGGGACTGTCGTATGAGAAGAGATTGAGTAAACTAGGCCTGTATTCTCTTAAATTCAGAAGAATGAGAGGGGATCTCATTGAAGCATACAAAATGATTACAGGGCTTGATAGGGTGGACGCTGGGAGAATGTTTCCCTTGGCTGGGGAGTCTAGAACCAGGGGCCACAGCCTCAGGATAAAGGGTAGGCCATTCAGGACTGAGAGGAGAAGACATTTCTTCACACAGAGGGTGGTGACTCTTTGGAATTCTCTACCCCAGAGGGCTGTGGAGGCTCAGTCATTGAGTATATTCAAAACAGAAGTCGATAGATTTCTGACTAGTAAGGGCATCGAGGGATATGGCGATAGGGCCGGTGAATGGAGTTGAGGTCGAAGATCAGCCATGATCTCATTGAATGGTGGAGCAGGCTCGAGGGGCCGAATGGCCGACTCCTGCTCCTATTTCTTATGTGCGGTCTCACCAAGGCCCTGTACAATTGTAGCAAGACTTCCTCACTCTTATACTCCAACCCCCTTGCAGTAAAGGCCAACATGCCATTCGCCTTGTAATCAACAAGCAACCTTTTGTTCCCAGTTCCGCAGTATTTTATTACAAGCTTGGTACCAAACCTTAAACCCCACATGATAACTGAAGATTAACGAGGTGTTATTTACTTATTGTTCTTGCACTCGGAGCTCCTCGGCGTGGTGCGAACGACGGCGGCTGTTTCTGCGCGAAATAAACGCGGCTCTTCGGGACGCTGTAACCGCCAACTTGGAACCGGTGGCCAATGGCTCCCACTTTCTCGGCCAGCCGAAGCGACTGCCTGTTTGAAAGGCGGATGTTTTTAAGCCGGCGCGGGCGGTGAACGTGTCGCGATTAACGGGGGAATTTCTGCCCCGCAGGTCATGGGCGGTCTAGACGGGGACATGTTCAACTACTACAAGATGCTGATGTTGCAGGGGCTGATCGCGGCACGCAAGCACATGGATAAGGTGGCTCAGATCGTGGAGATAATGCAGCAAGGTGTGTGTGATGGGTTGACGAATTATTCGAACACAGCTTCGTTTTTTTTCGGGATGATCCAGAATCGAGAAGCTCCGCATTGTGTTTACATTGACCCTTCCTGTCCGTGTTCAATCTTTGCGGTGGGGGGAGGTTGGGGGACATGTTGAGCGAGGACAGGAGCAGGCTCAGCTGTGATGACCCGCGCAGCCTGGGTGTCTTGCTGCTGTGCAGGGTGGCGGTATCGGAGGGCAGTGCCCAGGCAGCAGTTACTGCTCCTCCAGTAAAGCAACGGCCACAAGACCCACCGCTGCGACAGAGGACCTCCGGTTGGCACCTCCCTTGCTCGGCGTGACCGAGATTCCTCCTCTGTAAGGTGGGGGGATCGCGGGCCCCATATCTCTCCCTGCCACTGCCCCCGAACATCATCTTTCCCGCTCGGTCGAAGCCTGTAGATGTGACTTCTCCCCTTCCCAAGGTTATTTCTTCATTGATTATTTTGCTTCCCTCCGCTCCTGTAGGGGCTACCGTTTGCTGAGGGTGCCACAGGCTCCAGATGCCCCCCCACCCCGGTCCCTCGCACAACACACCTGTGAGCCCAGGCACTGAATGTAGGCAGGCTGTTTGCTGGTGGGAGCATCACAGCCTTGTGTGTTCTGCTGCACGCTCACTCTGGCTCTCTCGTTCACGCTCTCTCCCGCACTCGCTCTCGTGCACACGCGCTCTCGTTCTCCCGCCCGCTCCCTCGCCCCCCGCTTGACGTGGCGGCACTCGCACACGGTCTCCCTTTCCTGCAGCAGGCACTGGATAATGATCAGAAGCAGGAACCCTGGCTGATTGTTCCCTCTCCCTAAACTTGAGCGCAGTGGCAGCTTCTCCTTCCCACCCGCCTCTGTCTGATCCCCCCCCCCCCCCCCCACCCGAGAGCAGACCTTCGGATGTTCCACTCTGCATGTCAGCATCACACCAACTAGCCAAGGAAGTTGCTCGAGTCAGTCGTGAATCCGTGCCGAGCCGACGGCGCTCACCGTCCTGTCCACTTGCAAAAAAAAAAACGGTCTTGTATTTTTGTTCGCCCTTCGCCGCTGGATCTCTTTGTCTAACCCAGTGTCTGGTCAGTTTGTCCTACAGGTGATGAAGACAGGTGTGCAGGAAGGTCGCAGGCCAGTCAGGTGCTAGCACTGAGGGATTTGCTGTGTGAGTGTCAGCCAGAGCCAGCCAGAGCCAGCTTCATTCAGCACTGCGAGGGGACAGAGCCCAGAGCCCAGACTGGTGATAGAGCGCAGAGGGGGGGCTGGGGGAGGCTGCAGTTAATTTACGGCCAGAGGGAGGGAGGGAGAGGGGCAAATCCGTTTCTACCTTAAACTGCACACTCCGCCATTTTTAACAAAATGGACACTGAGGGATGAATTTAAGGCATTAATTATGATGCAGGTCTGTCAGTCCAAGAGTGAGGAATGTCAGATTGTTATTTACTTCATCACATTGACCTGTTTCGTTCTCTGTGTGTGTGTGTCTCTCTCTCTCTCTCTCTCTCTCTCTGTCTCTCTGTCTGCCATGGGTTCAAGTCCCACTCCAGAGACTTGAGTGAAAAATCCAGGCCGACACTCCCAGTGTCTCGACACGCTGAGGGAGCGCAGCAACGTCTGAAGTGCCGTCTTTCGGACGAGACCTTAAACCGAGGCCCCTGGAAGACGCCCGTGCGGGCGGGCATTGGCTGAGGACAAGACTTTGGGCGCGGCTGTGGGAACCGGTGCCCAAGCAGCGCACGGAGGATGGGCGCTTGGGTGCGCGGCACTGACTGGTGCCTGAGGAAAGGTGCTGCAGCACCAGCAGGCCAGGAGTGAGGGGAAAACAAACCCAGGGACTAAGGGTTGTCAACTCTCCAGGATTGGCCTGGAGTCTCCAGGAGTTGAAGATTAATCTCCCCGGGGGGGGGGGAGGGGGGGCGTTAAATAAAATGTTTTGTTTTTTTGTTTCAGTGAACACCTTAATTTATTAGTTATTAAAAATATTGTAGGGGAAACGGGCGGGGGCGGTCACACGATACATCCGACCGTAGTTGGCGACCGCACCAGGGCAGAGAAACGCAAACAGCTAGAAGTGGACAAGTGAGACGTGTCTGCTGTACCTTCAGTCCCTGCCGCCTCGGGCCTCCCGGGCTGGCCTTAAGCAGGCGCGCGGAGTAAAGCAGCTTTCGGGCTTAACTGGGACGCGCTGCCTGAACCGATCCAATCATTTGCTTCCCTCCTTCGGCCCCTTTTGAGAGTGGGAGTGTGTGTGTCAGTCGCACTTGACGCTGACCTTTTTCATGATGAAATATTAGCTTGAGGCAAATCTGCCCCTTCGACGTGTTTCTGAGGAGAGGAGGGATTGCGGGCGGGTGGGCGGTGCAAGGGACTGGGTGGGGCTCAAATTGGAACAGTTTTGCTGTCGCTTCTAATCTACTCCATTGGCTGCAAAGCGCTTTGGGACGTCCTGAGGTCGTGAAAGGCGCTGCAGAAATGCACGTTCTTTTTTGGGCCTCGGTATTGTCTCCACAACAGCACAACTTTCATTTACACAGCTGCCTCTAACGTAGTAAAACTTCACGGGAGCGATTATCAGACAAAATTTGACACAGAGGCACATAAGGAGATATTAGGACAGGTGACCGAAAGCTTGGCCAAAGAGGTCGGTTTTAAGGAGCGTCTTAAAGGAGGGAGAGGTTTAGGGAGGGAATTCCAGAGCTCGGGGGCCCAGGCGGCTGAAGGCACGGCCGCCAATGGTGGAGCGATGGAAATCGGGGCATGCGCAAGAGGCCAGAATTGGAGGAGCGCGGAGATCTCAGAGGGTTGTGGGGGGGCCGGAGGAAGTCACAGAGATAGGGAGTGGGCGAGGGCCGTGGAGGGGATTTGAAAGCAAGGATGGCGAATTTTAAAATCGAGGCGTTGCCGGACCGGGAGCCAATGTAGGTCAGCGAGAGCACGGGAGGGTGATGGGCGAGCGGGACTTGAGTTTTGAATGAGCTCAATTTTACATCGGGTGGAATTCAGTAAAGTGTCACGGCAGTGGGAAACACCCAACAGTACCATTCTAGATTCTGTCCTTCCGAACGTGAGTTTAGTCAGGAGACAGAGCATTTTGAGTTGTATGAAGAACTGGGTGGCATATCTCGGTCTGTGGCAGGGATACTGTGATGAAGAACAAGCGTTGCATAAGATCTATTATCTAAGAAGTCACACAGCGCCAGGTTAAAGTCCCAACAGCTTTATTTGAAATCACAAGCTTTCGGAGCGCTGCTCCTTCATCAGGTGAAGTGGAGAGATGCATATAGGCACAGCATATATAGACAGAGAATACTGCCAGATGATTACAGGTAATCTTTCTAACTGCCCTTTATCCCACCTCGGCAGAGAGATAATCACAGCAATCAAAGGTGTGAATGGTGTCCAAACAGGTCAGTGCTGTGATTATCTCTCTGCCGAGGTGTGATAAAGGGCAGTTAGAAAGATTACCTGTAATCATCTGGCAGATGTTCCCTGACTATATATGCTGTGCCTATATGCATCTCTCCACTTCACCTGATGAAAGAGCAGCGCTCCGAAAGCTTGTGATTTCAAATAAAGTTGTTGGACTGTAACCTGGTGTTGTGTGACTTCTTACATTTGTCCACCCCAGTCCAACACCGGCATCTCCACATCACATCTATTATCTGGATGTGCGTGTGATAGTGTTCCTGTAGACTATGGGTGCTAACGGACAGTTAATAGGCTGGACCCAAACACTGGGCCTCGAACTGCTACTAAGTTCCATAAGCTCCATCCGTATTTATCCCCCAACCAACACCTAAAAACAAATGATCTGGACATTATCACATTGTGGGAGCTTGCTGTGCGCATATTGGCGTTTCCTACATTACAACAGTGCCTCAAGCAGGTGTCGGCTGTGGCTCAGTGGGTGGCACCCTGGCCTCTGCGAGGCAGAAGGCGGTGGAGATCGAGCCCGCCCCCCCGCTCCAGAGAGACTCGAGCCCATAATCCAGGCCGACACTCCCGGTGCCAGTACCGAGGGAAGCGCCGCACCGTCGGAGGTGGCCCGTCTTTCGGGCGAGACGTTAAACTGAGGGCCCCCCCCCCCGCCGCCGTCTTTGAGCGGTTCGGGTGAGCACAGTTTGAGGAGGAGCAATTACCCTCCTTCCTCCGCCCCCCACCACCGCACTGCAAACTCTCCAAATTTGTTACTGTTTGTGCGCAAAAAATAATGGCTGTCGCGCAGCAGTCACCTGTACGTGAAGAGCTTTATTCACCCCCTCTCCTTAATCGAGCATTCCTGTTCCCGTCCGCAGGCTCTCAGCTCCCCTGTTTCCACGGCTCGGGTACCATCCGACACCTGAAGGAGCGATTCCACATGAACCTGACCGAGGAGCAGCTCCAGGGCCTGATTGAGCAGATGGTTGACGGCAGCATGCGCTCGCTCACCACCAAACTCTACGACGGCTTCCAGTACCTCACCAACGGCATCATGTAACCTCCTCCGCCCTCCCCCCTGGATTTTGACGGGGCATTGTGGGGGAGAGAGAGCGCAAGAGCGAGGGCTGCTGCAACCTTTCACCGCGACTGGAGGGGGGCAATCTCGGCCCGAAGCAGGATAGCAGACGGCGGCGCGGACTAAGAGGCGCGCGTCAGCGCTAAAGAGGACAAGGAAACGATGATGATGATACTGTTTCTCGGTGGGGTTCGGAAGCGGAGACTGGCTCGCGCGGTCAGGAGTTACCCGTGCCTCAACTTCACCCCCACCACCCCGGAGGACGGGGCTGGACTGCATCCAAACTCTGCTCGACTTCACTTCCGCGCTGAGAGAATTATTTTTTTTCCAATTCAAATCCTCCCGTGTTACACGAGAGAGAGAGAGAGAGAGAGCCTTCGCATCAAAGCTGAGGCTGCCCTGCACACTCGAAAGAAGTGGGGTCATATCCTGTTCCAACTTCAGTTCGAAGAAAAGCAGGGGGGTGGGGGCAACGTTCTCCCCGGTCGGTGTACTGGGTCGATATTTATCCTTCAACCAGCATTGCTTGTATATATTTATATATATATAAAAAAGAAACTAGATGATTTGGTCATTATCACAATTGCTGTCTGTGGGAGCTTGCTGTGCGCGCATTGGGCCCGCCCGCGTTTCGGACATCGAACCAGCGACCGCACTTCAGAAAAGTACTTTGTTTGGCTGTGGGGCGTCCCGAGGTGGCGAAAGGCGGCCGTCGAAAATGCGCGAGTCCTTTCCGTTCCCGCCTTGACGTCATTCCGTGTGTGTGTGTGGTTTTTTTTCCTCTTTATCGTCGCCGGCTGTTTGACGAAGAGCCGTCGGCGTGCGGAACGAACGGGCGCACCAACTGGTCGCGAAGGGAGGGAGAGGAGCGTCGGATGGGAACGGGAGACGCCCTTGGACAGTAACCCCCCCCCCCGCGTCCTGACTAAGCATCATCATTGGTGCTCAGAATCACCTCTTTATACGTGTTTACCTGTGTGTCTGTGTTTTAATTTAAACGTGTGGTTTTTTTTTCTCTCTCACTAGTGAACAGGACACTGGCGGATTCGGGATATGTATCGTTCCTTTTTTTTGTCCACGGTTTATTTTTCCCCTGCATTGCGACAGCGGCCACGCTTCAGAAAGTGCTTCATTGGTTGTGAAGCGCTTTGGGACGTCCTGAGGTGGTGAAAGGCGCTGGAGAAATGGGAGTCTGTCTGTCTTGGAGGGAGAGAGAGAGAGAGAATCCTGTCGACTTCGATTCAGAGGTACTGATCTGGCTCTTTGAGAGTCTGTCTCGCTCTCTCCCCTTTTGCTGAGGTCTGTTCCGTGTGAGCTGTCGCTTAAGGGTCCACTGAGCCTGTTCCGACACTGCTTGTCCCCATGCGGGGTTGTGAAGGGTTTCCCGTTAACGCACACGCACTCCCTGTTTGCTCCCGAAAGTAAATATGACGGGGTATTTCCCTCTCCCCCTTGATGGTCTGTCGGGCAGGGGTGTCCCCTCTGAGCCACACCCGCCAGGGGAGCCCCGGGTCCGATTCCCGGTCTGTCAGCTGATCTCGGGAGGGGGGTGGGGTGGGGTGGGGGGGGAGAGATTAGGGGAGTGCCGCAAGCGACCTCGGTGATTCAGAGATAAGAACCACCGTCCGGTGACTCCTGGCCAGAAGGAGCAGGTGTCTAATCAGCGACGGGAGGAGGCCGTTCAGCCCCTCCAGCCTCTTCCGCCGGTCAGTCAGATTGTGGCTGGTCTGCAACTCGATTCCCATCCGCCCGCCATGCTTCCACGGGCAAATAGCTCGCCCAACACTGGCCGCAGGGGCTCCCAGGGTGAAGAATATGTGGGGGGCGGGGGAGGTGCCGGAACCCAGGTAGGTGTTGGCAGCTGCAGGCCTAAGAGGGCAGAATGTGAATCGACGGGTGTCTTGAGAGGTGGAGACCCACCTCCAACACCTTGGAAGGTCAGGGTCCGGGGTCAGGGTTGGTCTTGCTATGATGCATTCAGTGTCCCAACCTTGTACTTGACCGCACTCTAGATTGGCAAGGATTCGAGCAGATTGCGCCATTTAGCCATGTTCTCTCTCTTTCCTCGTTCCCCCACTCCAGGCACCCCCCCCCCCTCCTCGTTCGCCCCCCTCTCCTCCTTCACCCCCCCCCCATCTCCACCCCCCCCCCCCCCCCCCCCCCCCATTCACCCTCGTGTAGCGGAGGGAGGTGACAGCAGACTTCTCCCAGCAGCAAGCCTCTGTCGCTGGGCCATGTGGCATGTTCGTTACTTTTCTTTCTCCTGCCCTGAAAGATTGAGGGAACACTCTGTTGCCCTTTTTTTTCCACACTCTGTTTCTCCTTTCCACCCACAATTACCGGTCAACGCTCCCCTCCCTCCTCGATGTGAATACCCTCGTTACGAACAATAACGGGAGGGGCCACGTGCTTGTTACCGGGGAGGGTAGATTGGCCGGGTTGACCGCTCCCTCGGTCCCATCGTTGCTGCCCCCCCACCCGGCCGTCTCGAGATTAAACCTGACGCGGCGCAGTGGGGTCGCTCTCGAGTGTCTCACTAATCGTCGGGTTGTTTCGTCCCGCCACCACCCTTGGCACTCTGAAATAGGGGACTCGACCCTGCCCCTTTCCCCTACACAAAACTCAACGGTGGAGAAAGGCAAATGCTTGGACCGAGAGCGGGAAGTTCCTCACGCACTCGCACCGATCAATACCTACACTCACTCGCACACTGATCAAGACACACTCGCACCGATCAATAGACACACTGATGAAGACACACACACACACACACACACACACACACATCAATAGACACACTGATCAATAGACACACACACACACACACACACACTGATCAATAGACACTGATCAAGACACACACACACACTGATCAAGACACACATACACTGATCAATAGACACACTGATCAAGACACACACACAGATCAAGACACATACACACACACACTGATCAAGACACGCTCACACCGATCGACACACAGATGGAGATGCGCGCACACCCAACACTCACCGATCGATAGACACGCACACAATCGCCACCCACCGATCAGCGCACGGAAAGGACTCCGGGTAGGCTATTGACGATAAGTGCCCGACAATCACTGAAAACGCACCCCGTTCTCGGAGGCTGCAGGTTCCTTCCTGCCCCCCTGTGTGTTGTGAATGAATTGAGGACAGAAGCTCTTGTTCCAGTATTGAGCTGGGGGGTGGAGAGAGAGAGAGCATTCAAGGAGGCGATGTCTTGACGTCCGTAGCCAAGCAATTGAATTAATACTAATGCCCCCTTCATAACGTCTGATCGATAACTTCATTGCTTGGGACTTTCGCTTGGGTAAATCTCGCTAATCAAGCTATTATATAATTTGTGAATGATGGTTATTGCCCAGTGAGGCAGTCAGTGCCAAATAACGAATTAAACTGTGGCTAACTGTTCCCCAGTGTCCTGGGCCAACATTGCTCCCTCAACGTACACCACCAGAGAATAGATGAAATGGTCATTCACCTCCCACAAATTGGCTGCCACGTTTACCTACATAATGGCCGCTGCACTTTAGAGGGACTCGTACGTAAGGCTCTTTGGGATGTTCCGAGCAAGCACGATATAAACTGCCCTGGGAGTGTTTGATGGGACAGTGTAGAGGTAGCTTTACTCTGTATCTAACCCGTGCTGTACCTGCCCTGGGACTGTTTGATGGGACAGTGTAGAGGGAGCTTTACTCTCTATCTAACCCGTGCTGTACCCGCCCTGGGAGTGTTTGATGGGACAGTGTAGAGGGAGCTTTACTCTGTATCTAACCCGTGCTGTACCTGCCCTGGGAGTGTTTGATGGGACAGTGTAGAGTGAGCTTTACTCTGTATCTAACCCGTGCTGTACCTGCCCTGGGAGTGTTTGATGGGGACAGTGTAGAGGGAGCTTTACTCTGTATCTAACCCGTGCTGTACCTGCCCTGGGAGTGTTTGTTGGGACAGTGTAGAGTGAGCTTTACTCTGTATGTAACCCGTGCTTTACCTGCCCTGGGAGTGTTTGATGGGAACAGTGTAGAGGGAGCTTTACTCTGTATCTAACCCGTGCTGTACCTGCCCTGGGAGTGTTTGATGGGGACAGTGTAGAGGGAGCTTTACTCTGTATGTAACCCGTGCTGTACCTGCCCTGGGAGTGTTTGATGGGACAGTGTAGAGGGAGCTTTACTCTGTATCTAACCCGTGCTGTACCTGCCCTGGGAGTGTTTGATGGGGACAGTGTAGAGGGAGCTTTACTCTGTATCTAACCCGTGCTGTACCTGCCCTGGGAGTGTTTGATGGGTCAGTGTAGAGGGAGCTTTACTCTGTATCTAACCCGTGCTGTACCTGCCCTGGGAGTGTTTGATGGGACAGTGTAGAGGGAGCTTTACTCTGTATCTAACCCGTGCTGTACCTGCCCTGGGACTGTTTGATGGGGACAGTGTAGAGGGAGCTTTACTCTGTATCTAACCCGTGCTGTACCTGCCCTGGGAGTGTTTGATGGGACAGTGTAGAGGGAGCTTTACTCTGTATCTAACCCGTGCTGTACCTGCCCTGGGAGTGTTTGATGGGACAGTGTGGAGGGAGCTTTACTCTGTATCTAACCCCGTGCTGTACCTGCCCTGGGAGTGTTTGATGGGACAGTGTAGAGGGTGCTTTACTCTGTATCTAACCCCGTGCTGTACCTGCCCTGGGAGTGTTTGATGGGACAGTGCAGAGGGAGCTTTACTCTGTATCTAATCTGCCCTGGGAGTGTTTGATTCGGCCACTGACTGTCTGAAATGGGATAAGTTTGCCATTCCCAATGTCTCGCCCATCACTTTGAGCACAGATTTCCGACCTACCCTTCCCCATTAATTGTGTGTGTGTAAGTCGAATTGTCGCACCCTCAATACCATTACGGACCTTTATACCCAGCAGTGGGTTTCGGGACCAGGGAGCCTGCACCTACTGGCTGCTCAGCAGGCATGGCAAGGTTTTGACTTTTAATTTTTTGGTGTCTTGCTTGGCCCATATTCTGTTTTAGCTCTGCGCCCACCCACCCCTCTCTCCTCTCCCCCCCCCCCCCCCCCCTGTGCTTCAGGTTCAGGCTACCTCTCCTCTCTTTAGCTCCTTTCCATCTGCCTGTAGCCCTAAACCTTTGGCCTCCGCACCCCTCCCTGCAGCCGGAATGGCCCCGATGAGCAAATCCATTGAAATTTATTTAAAGTGAGAGAGTGAGAGAGCGTGAGGGAGGTAGGGAACCTTGTACATATTATAAAACTGTATTTAAAATTGCTCTTTTTATATATAATATATATATTATATATATATCTAAGCAATGCACGTTTTTGAAATTTAGATTCCTTTTTTGTTGTAAATGTGAAATTAAAATCTCTCTCTCAAGACTTGCAGGCGATGTGAGGATGGGATTTAAACACCACTTTGGCCGCATCAACAGCGCCCCTGCTGCAGAATTGCAATGGTTTTTATTGCTGTACAGTTTCGCCTCTGTCTGTCCGAATACTTTTCTGTCTCGATGTTTTTGTTTTGCTCTCGTGTTTTCCAGCCCTCCCAAGAAACTTGTCTCTTTTTATTTTCTGGTTCCCCGTTGTTTTTTTTGTACGTGTTGTCTCGTAACTAATTAAAAAAAAAAAAAAATCCAGCAAAATTAAGCCAACCTTTTTTGGATTTTATTTTCCGTTGCTCCTCGGGGCTCGCTCGGTGACTGCAGCTCCTGGTGTGTAGTGCACGGCCAGCCCAGCATCTTGGCTTCTATTTTCATTCAAACCCCCCTCCCACCGCCAAGTCTGTGCCGAGCTCGATCAACCTCCCTCCGCCAGGGTAGTACGAATGACCTCTTTTTCACCACTGGCTCAAGAAGGAGCAGCCAACCAGGAAGGTTGCCCACCCCCCCCCACCCCAGAGACCCTCATTGGGACGTGCGTGTCTGTGGCGACAGGATCGTGCGGAGCTGCGAACCCCCCCATGGTTGAATAGGCAGCTGCTGCCCACTAAACTCGCACGTAACCCAGAGATTGCACCATTAATTCTCAGGGTGTGGGCGAGGCCGGCATTTATTTCCCATCCCTAATCGCCCCTTGAGAAGGTGGTGGTGAGCCGCCTTCTTGAACCGCTGCAGTCCCGTGTGGTGAAGGTGCTCCCACAGTGCTGTTGGGGAGGGAGTTCCAGGATTTTGACCCAGCGACGATGAAGGAACGGCCCGATATATTTCCAAGTCAGGATGGTGTGTGTGACTCAGAGGGGAACTTGGAGGTGGCGGTGTTCCCCTGTGCCTGCTGCCTTGTCCTTCGAGGTGGAAGAGGTCGCGGGTTTGGGAGGTGCTGCCGAAGAAGCCTTGGCGAGTTGCTGCAGTGCATCTTGTAGATGGTCCACACTGCAGCCACGGTGCGTCGGTGGTGGAGGGAGAGAGTGTTTAAGGTGGTGGATGGGGGGCCGATCAAGCGGGCTGCTTTGTCCTGGATGGTGTCGAGCTTCTTGAGTGTTGTTGGAGCTGCACTCATCCAGGCCAGTGGAGAGTATTCCATCACACTCCTGACTTGTGCCTTGTCGATGGTGGAAAGGCTTTGGGGAGTCAGGAGGTGAGACACTCGCCACAGAATACCCAGCCTCTGACCTGCTCTTGTTGCCACAGTATTTATGTGGCTGGTCCAGTTAAGTTTCTGATTGTTGGTGACACCCAGGATGTTGATGGTGGGGGATTCGGCGATGGTAATGCCGTTGAATGTCAAGGGACGGTTATTCCAATGTGGAGGGGTTGCTGAGCCCAGTCGTTCCCTCCCTGGACTAGTGGATTCCCGTCGATGCTCCGTGTTCCTCGTTCCCCAGCCTGGAGCCAGTGAGCCCCAATCTAATGCCGGACACCGCCTCAATATGGCTAATTCGGCATGGGCTTGGGGTCTTATCTCTTATCAGTGCTACCAATGGTGATGCGATAACATAGAAAAATCGGAGCAGGAGTCGGCCCTTCGAGCCTGCTCCGCCATTCAATATGATCATGGCTGATCCTCTATCTCAATACCATATTCCCCCTCCCTCCCCATACCCCTCGATGCCTTTTGTGTCTAGAAATCTATCGATCTCCTTCTTAAATATATTCAGTGACTTGGCCTCCACAGCCTTCTGTGGTAGAGAATTCCACAGGTTCACCACCCTCTGAGTGAAGACATTTCTCCTCATCTCTGTCCTAAATGTCCTACCCTGTATCCTGAGACTGTGACCCCTCGTTCTAGACCCCCCCCCAGCCAGGGGAAACATCCAGTCTGTCCAGCCCTGCCAGAATTTTATACGTTTCAATGAGATCCCCTCTCATTCTTCTAAACTCTAGTGAATACAGGCCTAGTCGACCCAATCGCTCCTCATACGACAGTCCTGCCATCCCAGGAATCAGTCTGGTGAACCTTCGCTGCACTCCCTCTATGGCGAGTATATCCTTTCTTAGGTAAGGAGACCAAAACTGCACACAGTACTCCAGGTGTGGTCTCACCAAGGCCCTGTACAACTGTAGTAAGACATCCTTGCTCCTGTACTCAAATCCTCTTGCAATGAAGGCCAACATACCATTTGCCTTCCTAACTGCTTGCTGCACCTGCATGTTTGCTTTCAGTGACTGGTGTACAGGGACACCAGGTCCCTCTGTACATCAACATTTCCCAATCTAGCACCATTTAAATAACACACTGCCTTTCTGTTTTTCCTACTGAAGTGGATAACTTCACATTTATCCACGTTATACTGCATCTGCCATAAGAACATAAATAGGAGCAGGAGTAGGCCAATCGGCCCCTCGAGCCTGCTCCACCATTCAATAAGATCATGGCTGATCTGATCCTAACCTCAAATCTTCTATCACTCTCCATCCCACCTGAACCCATGTGATCTCCCGGGAGAGGCGAAAAACCAGATAAAAAACCCAATGGCCAATTTGGGAGAAAAAATCTGGGAAATTCCTCTCCGACCCATCTAGGCGATCGAAACTCGTCCAGGAGATCACTCTGTCCCTATATTTTCTACAGTACTTACCTTCTGTAAAGGCGATCTCCACCCCAGCCAGGAACAGGAATAAAACCATCTCCTGAAATTTAACACAGAATTAGAACACAAGAAGTAGGAGCAGAACCAGGCTACACGGCCCCTGGGCCCGCTCCACTACCCACAGGGCCATGACCATTCCGAACCTAGACTCATGTCCAATTTCCTGCCCGCTCCCCGTAGCCCTTAATTCCCTTTACTTCTAGGAAACTATCTATTTCTGTTTTAAATTTATTTAATGATGTAGCTTCTACAGCTTTCTGGGGCAGCAAATTCCACAAACCTACCACCCTCTGAGTGAAGAAGTTTCTCCTCATCTCAGTTTTGAAAGAGCAGCCCCTTATTCTAAGATTATGCCCCCTAGTTCTAGTTTCACCCATCATTGGGAACATCCTCACCGCATCCACCCGATCAAGCCCCTTCACAATCTTATATGTTTCAATAAGATCGCCTCTCATTCTTCTGAACTCCCATGAGTAGAGTCCCACTCACTCAACTTGTCTAAATCGCCTTGAAACCTCTTTGCATCCTCCTGACAACTCACAATCCCGCCTCGTTTCATGTCGTCAGCAAGCTTGGAAATATTACATTTGGTTCCCCCAGCCAAATCATTGATAGATATTGTGAATAACCCAACAGGAAGCATGTGAGTCTTGGGGGTTGATTGGATTGTTTGGCAATGGAATAAAAGTATGAAAATAGGAACAGGAGGAGGCCATTCAGCCCCTCCAGCCTGTTCCGCCATTCAATGAGATCATGGCTGATCTGCGACCGAACTCCGTCTACCCGCCTTTGGCCCACATCCCTTAATACACCAATCTCAGATTTAAGATTAACAATTGGCCCAGCATCAATTGCTGTTTGCGGAAGAGAGTTCCAAACTTCTACCACCCTTGTGCGTTGAAGTGTTTCCTAACTTCACTCCTGAAAGGTCTGGCTCTAATTTTTAGACTCTGCCCGCCTCCCACTAATGCATAACTTAGTTGCCTTAGTGATGCTGGATTTTAAAAACTAGACTATGCACAGACAGGTTCCAACTGGGTACGGATGCAGTTACACAATCGAGGACTTTCCAGTTTCTGTATCACTCACCCAGTAATCTGTCATAGCCAGCAGAAGCCAAAATAGCCGGGGAGACGAGGGGGGGGGGGGGTAAATTAGGAAGTGAAGGTCACTCATCAACCAGATGGGAGATTATGATACCCAAAATTGGGTTCTACCACACAGAGGAGGCCATTCGGCCCATCATACCTGCCGTAATAAAACTCGCTGCGCACTTGGTTCGAGTATAAAGCAAGGCTTTAATCAACTTGTTTCAGAACATGGAGGTCTAGTTATCTTTCACTAGTTCCTGTTTACAAAAACGTCCTGAGCAAGCTGGGCCCACGCCCGAGTATTTATACTCCTTGGACGGCGCCACCAGCTGGCTGTCCAGTGTTATTTCATGAGTCTTCATGGATCATAAGATTCATAACATTACCCGTGCCCTCTGTCTGAAAGCTCGCCTCTTAGTCCCATTCCCCTGTCCTTTCCCCATTCGGCCCATCGCTCCTGTACCCCCTCTCAAAGATCACTCCCCATAGTTGCATTCTCTGAAAGAGCTTGGCCCCCCCCCTTAGCCACATTCGTTTATCCTTTCCCCCACACACACCCCCGGCCAAGACCCTTTAAAACATTTTTTCCCCCCAAATATTTACAAGGTCCCTTTTAAAATCTATTAGGTTTCTACTTCCATGACCTTTTTGGTAAGCCATTTTTCAGATTGTTTTTTTTCTCAAATTCTCTCAGTTCTTTTGGTGGCTATCTTAACTGGATGATTACTAGTTTACCAACAGGCTGACCCGGCGGTGGTTGGGGATTCGGTAAGTGGAGGACCAAATGGTGAGCCTGTAGCTTGGAGGACGAGAGAAGACTTGAGAGGAGGTCCATGGATGGCTGTGGGGTGCTCTGAAATATTTGCCTCTTGTCGCCCTCTGCTGGTTGCAGCTTCAGCAACACCAACAAGTTGTATTTATCTATTCATTTCAATTTCAATTTTATTTGCCATATGTAACTAGTACAATGGAATGCTTACTCCCCGATCACTCCCACAATAAGCTGTGGGAGCTCACAGAGACACGTCGCTATTCTCCAGCGCCATGTTCAGAAAAAGTCAATTCAATGGCAGTGAGAACACGATGTGTTTCAGCCGCTCCGTCACCGCGGCCTCCTCCTCACTGTTGCCGGCTCCACGATGTGGTGGCCTGCTTCTCCCGCTCACGGTCCGGCCTCTGGCCACCATGCCCGGCTTGCCCTCCTCCTAGTGGGACTGCGAGCTTCCCGCCAAGGAGCTGCCGGCCGACGTGCTGTAGCGGGTCGTCATAGCTGCTGCTGCTGCTGCGCTGCCTCCACCCGACTCGCCGAACACATCGTCAAGATGTATAAGCTCTGGTCGCCGCGGCCGCCTCCTCACTGTCGTTGGCTCCACGGTCCGACGGCCCGGGGCCTGCTTCTCCCGCTCACGGTCCGGCCTCTAGCGCCTTTAACGTGGTAAAACGTCCCAGGGCGCTTCACAGGAATATTTTAAGACAAAAAAATTTGACACCGAGCCACATAAGGATAAATTAGGGCAGGTGACCAAAAGCTTGGTCAAAGAGGTAGGTTTTAAGGAGCGTCTTAAAGGGAGGGAATTCCAGAGCTTGGGGCCCAGGCGGCTGAAGGCACGGCCGCCAAAGGTCGAGCGATTATAATCAGGGATGCTCAAGCACAGAATTAGAGGACGCACATATCTCGGAGGGTTGTGGGGCTAGAGGAGGTTACAGAGATCGGGAGGGGGGGCGAGGGCCATGGAGGGATTTGAAAACGAGGATGAGAATTTTGAAATCGAGGCGCTGCTTAGCCGGGAGCCAATGTAGGTCAGCGAGCACAGGGAGTGATGGGTGAACGGGACTCGTTGCGAGTTGGGACACGGGGGCAGGAACTGCAGCAAGCGCTCATCAACCTTCGTGATTCAGTGGGTCGGCAGTTTTTGTCTCTGTTAAGTTTTTTGGCCATTGCACCGATTATATTAAACGGAAGCGGGGAAGCGTGACGCGGTACGTGTTGGTGCGCTGTAAAGCTGCGGTATTGCGTCCAATTCTGGGCGCCACACTTTCGGAAAGATGTCAAGGCCTGGGAGAAGGTGCGGAGGAGTTTGACCAGCATGGTACCAGGGGATGAGGGACTTCAGTTACGTGGAAAAGCTGGGATTGTTCTCCTTTAGAACAGAGAAGGTTAAGGGGAGATTTAATCGAGGCGTTCAAAAGTCATGAAGGGTTTTGATGGAGTAAATAAGGAGAAACTTTCCAGTGGCAGGAGGGTCGGTAACCAGAGGACACAGAATGAAGATAATTGGCAAAAGAACCGGAGGGGAGATGAGAGAGTTTTTTTACGCAGCGAGTTGTTGTGATCTGGAACGCGCTGCCTGAGAGGGCGGTGGAAGCAGATTCAATAGTGACTTTCAAAAGGGAATTGGATAAATATTTGAAAGGGAGAAATTCGCAGGGCTATGGGGAGAGAGCAGGGGGGGAGTGGGACTAATTGGAGAGCTCTTTCAAAGAGCCGGCACAGGCACGATGGGCCGAATGGCCTCCTCCTGTGCTGTGGGATTCTATTAATTTAAAGCAGTGTTCTCAAGTTGTAAGTAGAACATGGCGGGAAGTAGGACTAGCTGCTAAAGATGGTAATGAATGCAATATAGAAGGTTACCGCGTTCAGGTGAGACCACCTGGGAGCTAACTTATCAGCAATGGTAGCACTTGTCTGAGTCACAAGGTTGTGGGTTTGAACCCCACTGCAGAGACTTGAGCATGAAATCCGGGCTGACGCTTCCGGTGCCGGTACTGAGGGAGCGCCGCACTGTCGGAGGGGCGGTACTGAGGGAGGGGCGGTACTGAGGGAGTGTTGGAGGGGCGGTACTGAGGGAGCGCCGCACTGTCGGAGGGGCGGTACTGAAGGAGTGTCGGAGGGGAGGTACTGAGGGAATGCCGCACTGTCGGAGGGGCGGTACTGAGGGAGTGCCGCACTGTCGGAGGGGCGGTACTGAGGGAGCGCCGCACTGTCGGAGGGGCGGTACTGAGGGAGCGCCGCACTGTCGGAGGGGCGGTACTGAGGGAGCGCCGCACTGTCGGAGGGGCGGTACTGAGGGAGCGCCGCACTGTCGGAGGGGCGGTACTGAGGGAGTGCTGCACTGTCGGAGGTGCCGTCTTTTTAATGAGACGTTAAACCGAGGTCCCATCTGCATGATCAGGTGGATGTTAAAGAGCCCGTTGCACTGAAGAACAGGGAGTTGTCCTTGGGGGGGGCATCATTCTTTCCTCACCCAACACCCCCATAAAACAGGCTAATTGCTGGATGCAGGACCTTGCTGTGCTCACGTTGGCTGCTGTGCCTTCCTGCCTAACGTTATTGCATTTTCAGAGTGACTTTGGGATGTCCTGACAATGTGAAAGGCTGTACATAAACGCAAGATCTTTCTTTAGACCTGAAAAGAGACACAAGTTCGTCTGGCTGGGCATCTGAAATGGGTAAAAGGTAACCCTCGAGGTAAGCTGCAGCCCGCGAGGCCAGAATAAGGAGGATAATGCTCATCTCTGGAGAATATGTGAAAACACGAAGGTTGCATCAGTTAGAGACTTCAACAGACTCAATAAGGTCTCCCCAATTTATAGAGTCCTAGTACGATTTGGACAGGTTGGGTGACTGGGCAGAAACATGGCAAATGCACTATAATGTGGATAAATGTGAGGTTATCCACTTTGGTGGCAAAAACAGGAAGGCAGAATATTATTTGAATGGCAATAGATTGGGAGAAGGGGAAGTGCAAAGAGACCTGGGTGTTCTTGTGCACCAGTCGCTGAAGGTAAGCATGCAGGTGCAGCAGGCGGTTAAGAAGGCAAATGGTATGTTGGCCTTTGTAGCGAGAGGGTTCGAGTACAGGAACAAGGATGTCTTGCTGCAGTTGTACAGGGTTTTGGTGAGACCACACCTTGAGTATTGTGTGCAGTTTTGGTCGCCTTATCTGAGGAAGGACGTTCTTGCCATGGAAGGAGTGCAGCGAAGATTCACCAGGCTGATACCTGGGATGGCAGGAATGACGTATGAGGAGAGATTGTGTCGATTGGGCTTATACTCACTGGAGTTTAGAAGATTGAGAGGGGATCTCATCGAAACCTATAAAATTTTGTCAGGCCTGCCTGGACAGACTAGATGCAGGAAGGATGTTTCTGATGGCCGGGGAGTCCAGAACCAGGGGTCATAGTCTAAGGATAAGGGGTAAGCCATTTAGGACTGAAATTAGGAGGAATTTCTTCACCCAGATAGTGGTGAACCTGTGGAATTCTCTACCACAGAAGGCAGTGGAGGCCAGTTCATTAAATATATTCAAGAAGGAGTTGGATATATTTCTTAAGGTTAAAGGGATCAAGGGATATGGGGAGAAAGCAGGGACGGTACTGAATTTGGATGATCAGCCATGATCTCATTGAATGGTGGAGCAGGCTCGAGGGGCCGAATGGCCTACTCCTGCTCCTATCTTCTATGAATGAACACAACGCACAATGGATTCATAGAAGGAACATCTCATCGCGAAGAAGCCATTTGGTCCAGCGTGCTGGTGCGAGCTGCACATTGGATCTACGCCCTCCCATCCCTTTGCCCTCTTCTTTCTCTTTGTTCTTTCGACGCACGAAGAGGCTGTGTCTTCAGTCGAAGTTGCCCAGAGGGTGCTGACGTTCTGCCACCTTTGGATGGGAGCGACCTGTAGCTTCCAAAAGCTCTTACAGTAATTTGTCCATGACTACACAAACCACCCTGGGTACAGGTAATTGTGTATAAGTAGAACAGGTTTATTAAGCATTAAGCACCCAGTACAAAGAAGTAATACTTAACAAGAAGATAGTCGCAGTCTTGTTCGTTTGAGCCTCGGCGCTCCTTCCGACGTCTCTTTATCCTCTTGCTGCGTTCTGTTGACTGAAGCTCACTTCTCTGGTTTCTTGCTGTGTTCTGTTGACTGAAGCTCCTTCAACTCTGGTTCGCGCTGCCTTCAATGTTCAATATCCGTATCTTTATACACTGTCCCTTCCCTTGTCTATGTGACTGCAACCAGCTATCTGACACCTGGTGCATGTTTTATGACCTTGTTGATCCCACTCGGTCTCGCTTTGTGCATGTCAAACGTCCCTTTATCTTTACGATTGCAAAATACTGCAGATGCTGGAAATCCAAAATAACAACAGAAAATGCTGGAAAAACTCAGCAGGTCAGGCAACATCCGTGGAGAGAAATTAGAGTCAACGTTTCGGGTCAAAACCCTTTTTCAAAACTGGAAAGGAAATGAAATAGATCGAAGGCAGGGCTGCGATGGAACAAAAGAAGTAAAGAGACATTAAGGGGTGTTCAAAACCAGACAAGATGGTAATAGGACAGTGGAGACAAAAGACGGCTCCGATTAGGTGTGAAGTGTACTGGCAGGATGAGAGACAGCTGCCATGTGGGAGAGAGAAAAAAAGGGAGGAAGGGGGGGAAGGGAAGACCCAAAACAAAGGGGTGGAAAAAATATATAAGTAAAAATGTAACAGGGCCCGAGGTTATGGTCTGAAATTGTTGAACTCGATATTGAGTCCGGAAAGCTGCAAAGTGCCTAATCGGAAGATGAGGTGCTGTTCCTCGAGTTTACGCTGAGCTTTGTGGAACAATGCAAGAGGCCAAGGACGGTGAGGTCCGAGTGGGAATGGAGTGGTGAATTGAAATGACAGGCGACCGGAAGCTCGGGGTCACCCTTACGGACTGAACGGAGGTGTTCCGCAAAGCGGTCACCCAATCTGCGTTTGGTCTCCCCAATGTAGAGGAGACTGCATCGTGAGCAGCAAGCCCTTTGTCTTTAGATGTTCTCTATCCAAAGACCATTTCCCAAGATGTTGTCTAAACAGTCCATTTTATTGTGGTATCACTGAGGGGTGCTTCTCTTATCTCTTTTCTATCACATTACTGAATACCACCTCCCTGATAGTCTCCATAAACTTAGCGTTACATTCCATTACTTCAGTAATTGCAAACAGCGAGTTTCAGTCAGGTTGGCACAATTTCCCATCCTGCTTTTCTCTCAGCCATTCACCATTTCATACAGGCTTTTAACATACAATTTCACATATTATAGTTATACAAAAATGTTTTACTAAATCATACAAATACACCCTATCCTACAGCCTGTAACGTGTTCAAGATCAATAAGAGTTGGGGAGCGGTGCCCACGTATACCTCTTTACCCAGAGAGTGACGAGAATGTGGAACTCGCTACCACAGGGAGTGGTTGAGGCAAATAGCACAGATGCATTCAAGGGGAGGCTGAACAAGCGTATGAGAAAGGAATAGAAGGATCTGCTGATGGGGTGAGATGAAGAAGAGTGGGAGGAGGCTCGTGTGGAGCATAAACACCGGCATGGAGCAGTTGCAATACTGACGGATTAATAGCGAGGATTAGCAAGCACAGTCAGACGACCCAGAGTGAAATGAGGAAGAAACATGAACGCTGCCGAGCCCTGTGGGAGAAAGATGAGGGTCAGCACTGGGCTGAATGGCAAAATATTCGGAAACGGGCAGATTTGCAGCCATCAACTACAACAAGGAAATTCTTCTGGCCGTGTTACCGGAAGAGAGGAACAGCAGGAGCAGGCCGTGCATGAGCTGAGAAGAGGCGAGAAAGCTTAAAGGATTGCTTAAAAATTAAAAGGCTATAAAGCAAACCCGATGGCCAGGATTTATCCCAGAGTACTGAGAGGCACGGAGCAAGATTTTTTTTTTTTAATATTCGTTCCCGGGTTGGGGCCGTCGCCGGCATTTATTGCCCGCCCCTAATTGCCCCTTGAGAAGGTGGCGGTGAGCCACCACCTTGAATACAACTGAGTGGCTTGCTAGGCCATTTCAGAGGAGCAGTTAAGAGTCAACCACATTGCTGTAGGTCTGGAGTCACATATACCCGGCCAGACTGGGTGAGGATGGTAGATTTCCTTCCCTGAACGACATTAGTGAACCAGATGGGTTTTTAGGACAATCCAGTAGTTCCATGGTCACCATTGCTGATGCTAGCTTTTTTTTAAATTCCAGATTTATTTAATTAACAATTTAAATTTCCCCAGCTGCCGTGGTGGAATTTGAACACATGGTCTCCGGATCATTAATGCAGGCCTCTGGGTTTCTAGTTCAGTAACCTAACCACTATGCTACCGTCCATACCGCCCCCCCCCCCCTTCCTGTACCCCACCTAGGTGTTGACGAGGGACTGGAATGTGAAGAAGATCCCTCGAGACCGGAAACGGGCTAACGTGATCATTTTCCAAAAAAAAAGGGGCCGCAGCATATGAACATACAAATTGGGAGCAGCAGTAGGCCACTCGGCCCCTCGAGCCTGCTCCGCCATTCAATAAGATCGTGGCTGGTCTGATTACTCCACATTCCCGCCTACCCCCGATAACCTTTCACCCCCCTTGCTCACCAAGAATCGATCTACCTCTGCCTTAAAAATATTCAAAGACTCTGCTTCCACCGCCCTCTGAGGAAGAGAGTTCCAAAGACTCACCACCCTCTGATAAATTTCTCCTCATCTCTGTCTTAAATGGGCGACCCCTTATTTTTAAACAGTGACCCCTAGTTCTAGATTCTCCCACAAGAGGAAACATCCTCTCCACATCCACCCTGTCCAGACTCCTCAGGATCTTATATGTTTCAATCAAGTCACCTCTTACTCTTCTAAACTCCAGCGGATACAAGCCTAGCCTGTCCAACCTTTCCTCATAAGACAACCCGCCCATTCCAGGTATTAGTCTAGTAAACCTTCTCTGAACTGCTTCCAACGCATTTACATCCTTCCTTAAACAATGAGACCAATACTGTACACAGTACTCCAGGTGTGGTCTCACCAATGCCCTGTGTAACTGAAGCACAACCTCCCTACCTTTTGTATTCAATTCCCCTCGCAATAAACGATAACATTCTATTAGTTTTCCTAATTACTTGCTGTACCTGCATAGTAACCTTTTGCGATTCATGCACGAGGACCCCCGGATCCCTCTGCATCTCAGAGCTCTGCAATCTCTCACCATTTAGCTAATATGCTTTTTTTATTCTTCCTGCCAAAATGGACAACTTCACATTTTCCCACATTATACTCCATTTGCCAGATCTTGGCCCACTCACTTAACCTATCTATATCCCTTTGTAGCCTCCTTATGTCCTCTTCACAATTTACTTTCCTACCTATCTTTGTGTCATCAGCAAATTTAGCAACCATACCTTCGGTCCCTTCATCCAAGTCATTTATATAAATTGTAAAAAGTTGAGGCCCCAGCACTGATCCCTGTGGCACACCACTCGTTACATCTTGCCAACCAGAAAATGACCCATTTATGCCTACTCTCTGTTTCCTGTTAGCTAGCCAATCTTCTATCCATTGCCAATATGTTACACCCTACACCATGAGCTTTAGAAACATAGAAACTAGGAGCAGGAGTAGGCCATTCGGCCCTTCGAGCCTGCTCCGCCATTCAACGAGATCATGGCTGATCATCCAAACCCTAGCAGGAAAGATTCTACAGTCCAGCTCTCCAGTCCCATTTTTTAAAATAAATCACCGAACAGATCAACAAGACAATGCAAAGTGAAGTTAGGAAGAAAGTGGAACTACGCAAAGCTCAGGGAGAAATGTCAAGGGACAGCACAGGGACAAATACAGGAATCTGTGGAAACCAATTCGAAGAGGATGATCGGAGATGTCTTGTATCAATAATGGGTCAACTAACGGTGAGGATGCTCAGGGGTAGACTGATTGTCCAGTGCAGATTATATTACTTTGGCACTTCTTCTGAAAATGTGTCTCGTTACTTTACGTTGAGATTGGCCGGAGTGGTTCTGGGGATGGGGGAATCTTGGCTGCGGGAACCGATTGGAGAAGCTGGATAAATGCGAGGTTATCCACTTTGGTGGCAAAAACAGGAAGACAGATTATTATCTGAACGGCAATAGATTGGGAGAAGGGGAAGTGCAACGAGACCTGGGTGTCCTTGTGCACCAGTCGCTGAAGGTAAGCATGCAGGTGCAGCAGGCGGTTAAGGCAGCAAATGGTATGTTGGCCTTCGTAGCGAGAGGATTCGAGTACAGGAGCAAGGATGTCTTGCTGCAGTTGTACAGGGCCTTGGTGAGACCACACCTTGAGTATTGTGTGCAGTTTTGGTCGCCTTATCTGAGGAAGGATGTTCTTGCTATGGAGGGAGTGCAGCGAAGATTCACCAGACTGATACCTGGGATGGCAGGAATGACGTATGAGGAGAGATTGGGTCGATTGTGCTTATACTCACTGGAGTTTAGAAGAATGAGAGGTGTTCTCATTGAAACTTATAAAATTCTAACAGGACTAGACAGACTAGATGCAGGAAGGATGTTCCCGATGGCGGGGGAGTTCAGAACCAGGGGTCACAGTCTAAGGATAAGGGGTAAGCCATTTAGGACTGAGATGAGGAGGAATTTCTTCACCCAGAGAGTGGTGAACCTGTGGAATTCTCTACCACAGAAGGCAGTTGAGACCAACTTACTAAATATATTCAAGAAGGAGTTAGATATATTTCTTAAGGCTAAAGGGATCAAGGGATATGGGGAGAAAGCAGGGACAGGGTACTGAGTTTGGATGATCAGCCATGATCTCATTAAATGGCGGAGCAGGCTCGAGGGGCCGAATGGCCTACTCCTGCTCCTATCTTCTATGTTTCTATGATTTGTTTTCATTAGAGCAAAGGAGGTTGAGGGGTGATTTGATAGAGGTGTACAAGATTATGACGGGTTTGGATAGGCTAGACGGGGAAAGGCTGTCCCCACTAGTTGATGGTACAAGGACTAGGGGACACAGATTTAGTTTTTGGGCAAGAGATACAGGGAGGATGTGAGGAAAAACTTTTTTACACAGCGAGTGGTGAGGACCTGGAACTCGCTGCCGACGGAAGTGGTGGAAGCGGAGACACTGTGTTTTCAAGGGGAGACTGGACAGGCACTCGAGGGAAATAAACTTGCAGGGCTACGGGGATAGAGCGGGGGAATGGGACTGACTGGATCGCTCCACAGAGAGCCGGCACGGACTCGATGGGCCGAATGGCCTCCTTCTGTGCCGTTCTGACTCTATGAAGGCAGTGGACACTGAGCAGGAAGCAGATGCAGTGAGGGTTTATGTTGGCGGCACAGTGGAGGAGAAGGATGTTCTTGGAAATGGAGGGAAGTGATGAGGAGGAGGGACCTCCAGAGGACAGGAAGGTATTGGTTTAAAGCGTTGCCATCGATGGTGGAGTGAAAAACAAGTACCCAATGACACTGGGCACACTAGGCTGGATGGAAGTGGTAGGATGGGGCATGAAGGGGTTTGAAAGTGAGGATTATAATCTTGAAGTTAATTTATTGAGACACTTGGAGCAAACATAGCTTGGAGAGCGCGGTAAAGCAGGACTCCGTATGTTTAAGGAAATAGACTGTGGCAGTTTGAGTGAGTTACCATTTGTGGGAGGTGTAGAGGGCAACTAGGAACCACAACAACAACTTGTATTTATACAGCGCCTTTAATGTAGTAAAACGTCCCAGGGCGCTTCACAGGAGCATAAATCGGATAAAATTCGACACCGAGCCACATGAGATATTAGGACAGGTGACCAAAAGCTTGGTCGAAGAGGTACTGATGTAAGAAAACTACTCGGCACCTGGTCTAAGCATTAAACAAAGCTTTAATCAACTGTTATACAACATGGAGGTCTAGTTGTGTCCTTCACTAGTTCCCGTTAAGAATGTCCTGCGCATGCTGGGCCTGTGCCCGAGTATTCATACTCTCCCTGGACAGCGCCACCCGTAGGCTACTCAGTGTTATTTCATAAGTCTTTCTTTCATGAATGACTGATTCACGTCAGGTATGTTTTAAGGAGCGTTTTAAAGGAGGAGAGAGAGACAGAGAGGTTTAGGGAGGGAATGCCAGAGCTCGGGGCCCAGGCGGCTGAAGGCACGGCCGCCAACGGTGGAGCGATGGAAATCGGGGGATGCGCGAGAGGCCGGAATTGGAGGAGCGCAGAGATTGCAGGGTTGGAGTGCTGGAGGAGGTTAGAGTTGGATGGGGGGGGGGCGACGCCATAGAGGGATTTGAAGACGAGGATGGAGAATTTTTAAATTGAGGCGTTGCCGGACCGGGAGCCAGTGTAGGTCAGCGAGCACAGGGGGTGGGGTTGCTGATGGTGAAGTTATTCGAGAAATTGAAGCTTGAGGTGTGATGAAGATGTGGACTGGGATTTCAGCAGCGGTGCGGGAGAGGTAGGCAGTGGAGGCAGATAATGTGGAGGTGGAAGGAAGCTCTTTGTAGTAGAGGGTGGGTGTGAGGGAGGACACCCAGCTTGGTTGGTGAAGAGCAAGATACCGAGGTCCCAGATCCCCTGGCTTAGCCGGCCAAGGAGATCAGTGGGATCGAGGCAAGAGCTCACGATGATGGCTTCAGTTTTGCCAACATCAAGCTGGAGGTGATTATGTCTTGAGCTTGACTTAATGTCCCACCAGCGATTGGGGATGCCTTTGAATCAATGGAGGGGATAAGGGAGTAGATCTTATGTCGCCTGCATACACATAAAGGCTGACTCAACACTTGCAGATGAATCTCGAAGGCGTAACAATGTGACTGACGGAGGAGGGGCCGAGGATGGAGCCCCAAGGCCTTCTGGATGTCACCATGCTGGCCAAGGAGGCGTTGGCACTGGAGATGATGCGATGACCGCCTCGCAACAGGTAAGAGGAGAACTGGGCGAGGGCAGTGCCATTGACGATGGGGAGAATTGGAAGGTTGGAGGGCAATCCATGTGACTCACTCCCAGTTGTCACTTATTCCCCATGTAACTCACTCAGACCCGAGAGGTTTACAACGATCAGGAAAGATTGAACAGGCTGGGGCTCTTTTCTCTAGAAGAGAGAAGGCTGAGGGGTGACCTGATCGAGGTCTTTAAGATTATGAAGGGTTCGATAGGGTCGACGTAGAGAAGATGTTTCCACTTGTGGGGCGAGACCAGAGCTAGGGGCCGTCAATATAAGAGAGTCACTGATAAATCCAACCGGGAATTCAGGAGAAACTTCTTTACCCAGAGAGTGGTGAGAATGTGGAACTCGCTACCACAGGGAGTGGTTGAGTCGAATGGTATAGATGCATTTAAGGGGAAGCTGGATAAACACATGAGGGAGAAAGGAATAGAGGGATATGCTGATAGGGTGAGATGAAGAGGGGCGGGAGGAGGCTGGTGTGGAGCAGAAACACCGGCACGGAGCAGATGGGCCGAATGGCCTGTTTCTGTACTGTTAAATACGATGTGATTGTGATTTTTCCCTTTTCCCCACTCGGCCCATTGCCCCTGTACCCTTTATCTGAACTAACTCTCCCCTTGTGCAGCGGGCAAGGAGGGGGGGCAAAAAAACAACAACTTGTATTTATATAGCGCCTTTAATGTAGTAAAGCATCCCAAGGCGCTACACAGGAGTATTTTAAGACAAAAAATTTAATTTGACACCAATGCACATGTGGATTAATTAGGGCAGGTCACCAAAAGCTTGGTCAAAGAGGTGGGTTTTAAGGAGCGTCTTAAAAGAGAGATGGAGAGGTTTAGGGGGGGAATTCCAGAGCTCGGGGCCCAGGCGGCTGAAGGCACGGCCGCCAATGGTGGAGCGATGGAAATTGGGGGACGCGCAAGAGGCCAGAATTAGAGGAGCGCAGATATCCCGCGGGGGTAGCGGGGGAGGTTGTGGGGCTGGAGGAGGTTACAATGATAGAGAGGGGGGCGAGGAGGCCATGGAGGGATTTGAAAACAAGGATGAGAATTTTGAAATCAAGGCACTGCTTAACCGGGAGCCAATGTAGGTCAGCGAGCACAGGGGGTGATGGGTGAACGGGACTCGGTGCGAGTTAGGACACGGGGGGCAGCTGAGTTTTGGATGACCTCAAGTTTACGTAGGGTGGAATGTGGGAGGCCGGCCAGGAGTGCATTGGAATAGTCAAGTCTAGAGGTAACAAAGGCATAGATGAGGGTTTCAGCAGCGGATGAGCTGAGGCAGGGACGGAGACGGGCGATGTTACGGAGGTGGAAATGGGCGGTCTTGGTTATGATAATATGGTCGGAAGCTCATTTCAGGGTCAAATATGACAGCAAGGTTGCAAACAGTGTGGTTCAGCCTCAGACAGATGAGAGGGAGAGGGATGGAGTCAGTGCCTAGGGAACGGAGTTTGTGGCGGGGGACCGAAAACAATGGCTTCGGTCTTCCCAATATTTAATTGGAGAAAATTTCTGCTCATCCAGAACTGGATGTCGGACAATTTAGAGACCGTGGAGGGGTCGAGAGAAGTGGTGGTGAGGTAGAGCTGGGTGTCGTCAGCGTACATGTGGAAAATGACGCTGTGTTTTCGGAGGATGTCGCCAAGGGGAAACATGTAGATGAGAAATAGGAGGTGGGGGAGGGTCAAGGATAGATCCTTGAGGGGGGCGGGGGGGACACCAGAGGGAACGATGCGGGAGCAAAGGGCTACAGTGGGAGGGTTAAACCCACAGCAGAATCCATTTTGGTCGCCTTATCTGAGGAAGGATGTTCTTGCCATGGAGGGAGTGCAGCGAAGATTCACCAGACTGATACCTGGGACGGCAGGAATGACGTATGAGGAGAGATTGGGTCGATTGGGCTTATACTCGCTGGAGTTTAGAAGAATGAGAGGGGATCTCATTGAAACTTAGAAAATTCTAACAGGACTGGACAGACTAGATGCAGGAAGGATGTTCCCGATGGCGGGGGAGTCCAGAACTAGGGGTCACAGTCTAAGGATAAGGGGTAAGCCATTTAGGACAGAGATGAGGAGGAATTTCTTCACCCAGAGAGTGGTGAACCTGTGGAATTCTCTACCACAGAAGGCAGTGGAGGCCAATTCATTAAATATATTCAAGAAGGAGTTGGATATATTTCTTAAGGCTAAAGGGATCAAAGGATATGGGGAGAAGGCAGGGACAGGGTACTGAATTTGGATGATCAGCCATGATCGCATTGAATGGCTCGAGGGGCCGAATGGCCGACTCCTGCTCCTATCTTCTATGTTTCTATGTAAGATACCGACTGCCCCACTAGATGGTGCAGCTGGACCTGGCGATGGCATATACCCAGAATTCTTGGATGAGCTTTTGCTGTGCTTACCTGCCTGTACCTGAATCTCCACACAGCAGTCCCAGAGAGACATTCCAGCCCAGAGTGTGCGGGGAGGAGAGAGAGAGAGAGAAGAGGGGGGGGGGGGAAAGTGTAACAGAGGTGGGGTTAAAACCTACAGGATTCTTGGCGAAAGTGTTCCTCCCCCACCTCCCTGCCTCCCTCCTCAAAACCCACAGCAATCTGGTTGACTTGTTTTTGCTCTTATGGGGACCTAAGCAGGTGTTACAAGAGAGGACACCACTTTTGAGGCGTTTCACAGCAGGACTGGTGGGTGGGTGTTTTTGTTAAGAGGAAAATCACCTGTGGCCATTGAAGCAGCGACGTGAAAAGACCCATCGATTTCTTGGAACCAACAAGATGGTAAGTTGGAAATTGATTTCAAATCGATTACAACACACACACATTCAACAACAGCACCCCTGAAATTCGATTATGTTGTCACTTTCAGCGACTTGCTGATCAGTTTCGGTCAAAGTTCAGCAAAAAAAGTTTCTGAAAAAGTTTGGCAAAAGCTTAGTAAGCGTTCCAACGTTGATTGAAGTTATTGTGAAAGTGGTCGTAAATGATTCTCCTTGCTAAAAACAAAAAGTCTCGGTCGAAGTGTGGGTGAAGTTACCGAGTAATCTGAGCGTCTGATCTATTTTAATTATTTCCTTTTTGTTGTTGTTGCCGGTTTCCCCCTTTCCCACGGCGGCTGTGGAGGCGAGGCGACCGTCTTTGCATCTTAACTCTTCAACCGCACAATGGGAGGCCGAATTCCTCCTTCCACTCGGGTTCGGGCTCGGGCTTGGGACGAGAAGGTCACTTTCAGCCTGTTTCTCCAATGGAGGAAACCCACAGGGGAGAAGGGCTCATGGCTCCCTCGTTGCAGGGCGCACCACAAGAGGGGATGAAGAGGGAGCGTTAGCAATGGACTAGCATTCACACCGGAGACCGAGGGACAGCCCCTCCAGCCTGTTGCACAGGTACAGGTGGAGGCCAGTCAGCCCCTCCAGCCTGTTAGACAGGAACAAGAGGCCATTCAGCCCCTCCAGCCTGTTGCACAGGAACAGGAGGAGGCCATTCAGCTCCTCATGCCTGTTACTCAGGAACAGGAGGAGGCCATTCAGCCCCTCGTGCCTGTTACTCAGGAACAGTAGGAGGCTATTCAGCCTTTTGCACAGGAACAAGAGGAGGCCATTCAGCCCCTCGTGCCTGTTACTCAGGAACAGTAGGAGGCCATTCAGCCCCTCCAGCCTGTTACACAGGAGCAGGAGGAGGCCATTCAGCCCCTCATGCCTGTTACTCAGGAACAAGAGGAGGCCATTCAGCCCCTCCAGCCTGTTCCTCCATTCTATAATATCACGGTTGATCTGTATCTTAACTCCATTTACCCGCCTTTGCTCCGTATCCCTCGATCCCCTCACCCAACAAAAATTCTATCAATTTCAGTCTTAAAAGCTCCAATTGACCCCCAGCCTGAACAGCTTTTTTGGGGGGGGAGAGTTCCAGATTTCCACCTCCCTTTGTGTGAAGAAGTGCTTCCTGACATCACCCCTGAACGGCCGGGCTCTAATTTTAAGGTGACGCCCCCCCTCCCCTTGTTCTGGACTCCCCCCACCAGAGGAAATAGTTTCTCTCTCGACCCGATCAACTCCTTTAATCATCTTCAACACCTCGATCAGATCACCCCTTAATCTTCTAAACTCGAGGGAATACAAGCCCAGTCTGTGCCACCTGTCCTCGGAATTTAACCCTTTTAGCCCCCCGGGTATCATTCTGGTGAATCTGTGCTGCTCCCCCTCCGAGGACAAGATCTCCTTCCTGAGGGGCGGGGCTCAGAACTGAACCCAGTTACTCCAGGCGGGGTCTGACCAGAGCTCGGTACAACTGAAGCATCGCCGCCTCCCCTTTGTATTCCAGCCCCCTCGAGACAAAGGCCGACATTCCGTTAGCCAAAAGGTTGTAGGTTCAACAACAACAACATGCATTTATATAGCGCCTTTAAACATAGAAGATAGGAGCAGGAGTCGGCCATTCGGCCCCTCGAGCCTGCTCCGCCATTCAATGAGATCATGGCTGATCATCCAAATTCAGTACCTGTCCCTGCCTTCTCCCCATATCCCTTGATCCCTTAAGAAATATATCCAACTCCTTCTTGAATATATTTAATGAATTGGCCTCCACCGCCCTCTGTGGTAGAGAATTCCACAGGTTCACCACTCTCTGGGTGAAGAAATTCCTCCTCATCTCTGTCCTAAATGGCTTACCCCTTATCCTTAGACTGTGACCCCTGGTTCTGGACTCCCCCGCCATCGGGAACATCCTTCCTGCATCTAGTCTGTCTAGTCCTGTTAGAATTTTATAAGTTTCAATGAGATCCCCCCCTCATTCTTCTAAACTCCAGTGAGTATAAGCCCAATCGACCCAATCTCTCCTCATACGTCATTCCTGCCATCCTGCCATTAAAGTAGTAAAACTTCACAGCAGCGATTATCAGACAAAATTTGACACCGAGCCACATAAGGAGATATCAGGGCAGGTGACCAAAAGCTTGGTCAAAGAGGTCGGTTTTAAGGAGCGTCTTAAAGGAGGAGAGAGAGGCGGAGAGGTTTAGGGAGGGAATTCCAGAGCTCGGGGCCCCAGGCGGCTGAAGGCGCGGCCGCCAATGGTGGAGCGATGGAAATCGGGGGGATGCGCGAGAGGCCAGAATTGGAGGAGCGCAGAGATCTCGGAGGGTTGTAGGGGCTGGAGGAGGTTACAGAGATAGGGAGAGGGGGAGCGAGGAGGCTGGAATTTGAGGAGCGCAGAGATCTCGGAGGGTTGTAGGGGCTGGAGGAGGTTACAGAGATAGGGAGGGGGGGAGCGAGGAGGCTGGAATTGGAGGAGCGCAGAGGTCTCGGAGAGTTGCTGGGCTGGAGGAAGTTACAGAGATAGGGAGGGGTGCGAGGGCCATGGAGGGATTTGAACACTAGGATGAGATTTTTGACATCGAGGTGTTGCTTAACCGGGAGCCCATGTAGGTCAGCGAGCACAGGGGGGGTGATGGGTGAACGGGACTGGGTGCGAGTTAGGACACGGGACAGCAGGAGTTTGGAATGAGCTGAAGCTTGGGAGGCGGGCGATCAGCCAGGAGAGCATTGGAATAGTGAAGGTTAAAGGTGACAAAGGCATGATCCAGCCCTTCGGGTGGGATACAACAATGGCAGATGCTGACGGAACCATCTCGTGTTGTCTCCTCCCGGTCAGGAAGACGATTGAAGGTCTTCTGGCAGGCGCTCCGGGATTGCGATCCGATTTCCCCTCCCACGTCCTTGTTTTTTTTTTTAAATCTGCATTCCCCGCAGGATTAAACAGGAGGATAAATCCCAGAACGACTCCTCCAACCGGACGTGGCGGCCAGTGGCGCCACCTTGGGATTTGAGGGAGCAAGCGCTGGGATTTGTGGAGGAAATGGGTGGAGGAAGGTGCAGGGACTGAGGGACAAGGAGGTTGGTGGGGAGGCCGGGCATCGAAGGGGGTTAGGGGAGGCAGATTGCCTCAGATGGTCCAGGAGCTCCTCTTACTGGTGTTTGAGGTTCGGAGGGTGCAGGGGTCGAGCGGACGGAGGGTGCAAGGGTCGAGGGGTTGTAGGGGGAGGGGAGTGAAGGTACAGGGGAAGGGGCGAGTACTGTGTAAAGGAAGAGCTTGGGGTTTGTCCCCGCTCTCTCCAGGGCTGTGGGGGATGGACTTGATCTTGAGGCGATCGCGCCAGAGATGTTGATGGATACGAGGCCACAGACGTGGTTGCTGCAGCCAAGGTGGGGGATGGGAGGCTCTCCAGGGTGTGGTGCGCCACCAGGAGGAGGTGAGACGGGCGTTGAGCTGAACAGAGGAACCAGGGTGAAGGGCCAGAGTCAGCGCTGGTTGGTGGGTTGAGGCTAACCTTCTCTCCGGGTGGACGGTGATGGTGCAGGGGTTAGGACTGATGGGAGGGGCGCCAGGCACACAGGAGAATATAGACGAGGGAGTGAATGGAGAGAACCCTCGAATGAACTGGGGAGAGGCAGCTGTGTGCTCTCCTCCCTGTGGCTCAATGGGTAATGCCCTCGCCTCTGAGTCAGAAGGTTGTGGGTTCGAGCCCCCCTCCAGAGACTCGAGCACAAAAATCCAGGCTGACGTGCCCAGTACCAGTACTGAGGGAGCACCGCACTGTCAGAGGGCCGGTACTGAGGGAGCGCCGCAGTGTGGGAGGGGCGGTACTGAGGGAGCGCCACACTGTCGGAGGGGCAGTACTGAGGGAGCGCCGCACTGTCAGAGGGGCAGTACTGAGGGAGCGCCGCACTGTCGGAGGGGCGGTACTGAGGGAGCGCCGCACTGTCGGAGGGGCGGTACTGAGGGAGCGCAGCACTGTCGGAGGGGCAGTACTGAGGGAGCGCCGCACTGTCGGAGGGGCAGTACTGAGGGAGCGCCGCACTGTCGGAGGGGCGGTACTGAGGGAGCGCAGCACTGTCGGAGGGGCAGTACTGAGGGAGCGCCGCACTGTCGGAGGGGCGGTACTGAGGGAGCGCCGCACTGTCAGAGGTGCCGTCTTCCGGATGAGACGTTAAACCGAGGCCCCGTCTGCCCTCTCGGGTGGGTGTAAAAGATCCCACTGCCACTATCGGAAGAAGAGCAGGGGGGCGGGGGAGTTCTCCCCAGTGTATTGGGGCCGATATTTAACCCTCAATGAAGATCACGAAAAACAGATGATCCGGTCATTATCGCATTGCTGTTTGTGGGAGCTTGCTGTGCGCAAATTGGCTGCCGCGTTTCCCACATTACAACAGTGACCACACTTCAAAAAAAGTACTTCATTGGCTGTAAAGCTTTGGGACGTCTGGTGGTTGTGAAAGGCGCTGGAGAAACGCAAGCCTTTTTCCCAGACCGACCGACATCCTGGGCGGAGAAGGTCGGAGGTCAGTGTTGACCAGCGCCTGATCTCCTCTCTCGGGGGTTGACGGCCCCGTGAGCTGAACCGTGTGCAGGCAAGTGTCTGCAGCCCGAGTGGGAAGGGTAGGGCGTGGACATTCCTGTGTGCGTCAGAGACTTTCAGGCGTGCAGGAGGAGGCTGGAGCCTCTCTGTTGCAATAAGGCCAAGAGCAGCCACTGACATGTTTGCACGCCTGGACTTTCCCCCCAGCAGGGCAGCTTATTAGAAGACAGAAAGACTTGCATTTCTCCAGCGCCTTTCACCACCTCAGGACGTCCCAAAGCGCTTTACAGCCAATGAAGTACTTTTTGAAGTGTGGTCACTGTTGTAATGTAGGAAATGCGGCAGCCAATTTGCGCACAGCAAGCTCCCACAAACAGCAATGTGATAATGACCAGATCATCTGGTTTTTTTTTAATGATGTTGGTTGAAGGACACCGGGGAGAACTCCCCCCTGCTCTTCTTCCGATAGTGGCCGTGAGATCTTTTACATTCACCCGAGAGAGCAGACGGGGCCTCAGTTTAACATCTCATCTGAAAGACGGCACCTCCGACAGTGCGGCGCTCCCTCAGTGCCGCCCCTCCGACAGTGCCGCGCACCCTCAGTACTGCCCCTCCGACAGTGCGGCGCTCCCTCAGCACCGCCCCTCCGACAGTGCCGCGCGCCCTCAGTACTGCCCCTCCGACAGCACGGCGCTCCCTCAGTACCGCCCCTCCGACATTGCGGCGCTCCCTCGGTACCGCCCCTCCGACAGTGTGGCGCTCCCTCAGTACTGCCCCTCCGACAGCGCGGCGCTCCCTCAGTACCGCCCCTCCGACATTGCGGCGCTCCCTCAGTACCGCCCCTCCGACAATGTGGCGCTCCCTCGGTACCGCCCCTCCGACAGTGCGGCGCTCCCTCAGTACTGCCCCTCCGACAGCGCGGCGCTCCCGCAGTACTGCCCCTCCGACAGCGCGGCGCTCCCTCAGTACTGCCCCTCCGACAGCGCGGCGCTCCCTCAGTACTGCCCCTCCGACAGCGCGGCGCTCCCTCAGTACTGCCCCTCCGACAGCGCGGCGCTCCCTCAGTACTGCCCCTCCGACAGCGTGGCGCTCCCTCAGTACTGCAGTGGGTGTGTCACCCTAGATTCTTGTGCTCAAGTCTCTGGAGTGGGACTCGAACCCACAACCTTCTGACTCAGAGGCGAGAGGGAGTTTTGCCAAATGAGCTGCAGCCAACACCTTGAAATTACCGACGACACTTCTCTTGTTCATGTTGGTGGGGTGTTAGACCTTGCGTGAGGACACCATCTGTAGGCAAAAGCTCTACCGGCACCGAAGGACCTTCGATATAATATTGGTCGTCTTACCCCAGGCCAGCCGAGCTCAGTCTTGAGAACCTGGGCAGAGATTCAGTCCGAGTTTCTGCTCCACGAGTCGAATGTTACTACCTGAAATATCTGTGTGTCGGAGAGATCAGATGTAACCTCTGTCCCTCTTTTCCACCAAAGCTCTCTCCTCTTCCTTCCCCTTCGCCCCTTCCAAGGCTGTTGACCTCTTGCTTGGGGTACCGATCCATGCAATCCCTCCATTACGACAACCTGTATTCATACAGCGCCTTTAACGTAGAAAAACATTCCAAGGGATGAAGGGGCTGTCTTATGCGGAAAGGTTGAGCTGGTTGGGCCTATACTCATTGGAGTTTAGAAGAATGAGAGGGGATCTTATTGAAACATATAAGATTCTGAAGGGGCTCAACAAGGTAGATGCAGAGAGGATGTTTCCCCTCGTGGGCGAATCTAGAACTAGGGGGCATAGTTTCAGGATAAAGCATCGCCCATTTAAAACGGAGATGAGGAGGAATTTCTTCTCAGAGGGTCGTGAATCTGTGGAATTCTCTGCCCCAGAGAGCCGTGGAGGCTGGGTCATTAAATATATTCAAGGCGGAGATTGACAGACATTTGAACTACAGGGGAGTCAAGGGTTATGGGGAGCGGGCAGGGAAGTGGAGTTGAGGCCAAGATTGGATCAGCCGTGATCTTATTGAATGGCGGAGCAGGCTCGAGGGGCCGAATGGCCGACTCCTGCTCCTAATGTTCTTAAGGCGCTTCACAGGAATGATTATCAGGCAAAATTTAACACCGAGCCACGTAAGGAGATATTAGGACAGGTGGCCAAAAGTTTGTTCAAAGAGGTGGGTTTTAAAGAGCATCTTAAAGGAGGAGAGAGAGGCGGAGAGGTTTAGGGAGGGAATTCCAGAGCTCGGGGCCCAGGCAGCTGAAGGCACGGCCGCCAATGGTGGAGCGATGGAAATCGGGGGGATGCGCGGGAGGCCAGAATTGGAGGAGCGCAGAGATCTGGGAGGGTGTTGTGGGGGCTGGAGGGGGTTACAGCGATAGCGAGGGCCCACGGAGGGGATTTGAACACATTTTAAAAGGGAGGCGATGCCGGAGAGGGGGGCCGATATTGGTCAGCGAGCACAGGGCAGGGCGAAGGATGAACGAGACTCGGGTTCCACGTGGGGCGGGTGGCTAAGTGTCAAAGGCCGTTCGAAGTGGATGTCGTGGCCTGTCACCCATTCCGGTCCCCCCCCTGCAGGAACCCAGACCGGTGAGGAATGACTGGATCAGGAGGGGCAGCCCTGTCCGATGCTCCCCCGCTCCAGCCCAAGGGCTCTGCAGGTGAAGGAAGACCCAACTCCACCCAAATTGGAGCTCGACATTGGGACCTTGCAGCCTCTATGAGATGCTCACTGAATTAACCAGTTAAGCATCGGGCAAATGACTGAACAGACGAACATAAGAAATAGGAGCAGGAATAGGCCTCTCAGCCCCTCGAGCCTGCTCCGCCATTCAATAAGATCGTGGCTCATCTTGGGCTCAGAGCCACTTCCCTGCCCGCTCCCCATAACCCTTCACTCCGTTATCTTGTAAAAATCTGTCTCTCTCCACCTTAAATGTATTTAATGACCCAGCCTCCACGGCTCTCTGGGGCAGAGAATTCCACAGATTTACGACCCTCTGAGAGAAGAAATTCCTCCTCACCTCAGTTCTAAAAGGGCGACCCTTTATTTTGAGACTGTGCCCCCGAGTTCTAGATTTCCCCACGAGGGGAAACATCCTCTCTGCATCTACCCTGTCGAGCCCCCTCAGTATCTTATATGTTTCAATAAGATCACCTCTCATTCTTCTAATTTCCAATGAGTATAGGCCCAACCCCCTCATCTCTGGAATTAACCGAGTGAATCGTCCCTGAACTGCCTCCAATGCAAGTATATCCTTCCTTAAATAAGGAGACCAAAACTGTACGCAGTACTCCAGGGGTGGTCTCACCAATACCTTATACAGTTGTCATGATGTGGAGATGGACTGGGGCGGACAAATGTAGGAAGTCACATAACACCAGGTTATAGTCCAACAGCTTTATTTGAAATCACAAGCTTTCGGAGCGCTGCTCCTGCATCAGGTGAAGAGAAGCATACAGGCACAGCATATATAGTCAGAGAACACTGCCAGATGATTACAGGTAATCTTTCTAACTGCCCTTTATCACACCTCGGCAGAGAGATAATCACAGCAGTCAAAGGTGTGAATCAATCAAATCAAATCAATCAATCAAATCAACTTTTATTGTCATTGTTAGCGCACAAGTGCAGTACAACGAAATGTAGGCTTGCGGCTCCCGAGAGTGTACAATTTGGATTCGGACATTTAAACATTCAACATACATTTATACATTTGGCTTGCAGTATATTAGCATAAATATGGTGTCCAAACAGGTCAGTCAGGAAAACATTACATCAAAGAACAATGAGGTGGGGTCACAAGGGGTCAGATGTTGCAGATGCTGGGGTTTGTATGAAAAACAGAAAAAAAACAAAAAACTTTGCTGGAAATCACAGCCGGTCCGGCTGCATCTGTGCAGAGAGAACAAACCAACGACGACTCGAGTCTGGATGACTCTAAGTCAGGTGGGGTTACATGTAGCGTGACATGAACCCAAGATCCCGGTTGAGGCGGAACTTGGCTATCAGTTTCTGCGCGACGATTTTGCGTTGTCGTGTGTCTCGAAGGCCGCCTTGGAGAATGCTTACCCGAAGATCGGAGGCTGAATGTCCTTGACTGCTGAAGTTTTCCCCGACTGGGAAGGAACATTCCTGCCTGGCGATTGTTGTGCGGTGTCTGTTCATCCGTTGACCCCTTGTGACTCCACCTCATTGTTCTTTGATGTAATGTTTTCCTGACTGACCTGTTTGGACACCATTCACACCTTTGATTGCTGTGATTATCTCTCTGCCGAGGTGTGATAAAGGGCAGGTAGAAAGATTACCTGTAATCATCTGGCAGTGCTCTCTGACTATATATGCTGCGCCTGTATGCTTCTCTTCACTTCACCTGACGAAGGAGCAGCGCTCCGAAAGCTTGTGATTTCAAATAAAGCTGTTGGACTATAACCTGGTGTTGTGTGACTTCCTACATTTATATAGTTGTAGCAGGGCTTCCCAGTTTTTATACTCCAACCCCCTTGAAAGGGGTGGAATCAGAGAATCTTGCAGCACCGGAGGAGGTCCATTCGGCCCATCGTGCCTGAGCTGGCTCATTGAAAGAGCTCTCCAATTAGTCCCACTCCCCCACCCTGCTCTTTCCCCCAATCCGGCAAATGTGTCCTCTGCAAGCACATGCCCAATTGCCTTTTTGAAAGTCGCTATGGAATCTGCTTCCACCGCCCTTTCAGACAGCGAATTCCAGATCTTCTCAACCCTCTGTGTGAAGAAATTTCTCTTCATCTCTCTCCCCACCCTGGTTCTTTTGTCCAATTATCTTAAATCTGTGTCCTTTGGTTACCCACCCTCCTGCCCGGTGGGCAACAGTTTCTCTCTATCAAAAGCCCTCATGATTTTGAACGCCTCTAACCAATCTCCACCTTGACCTTCTCTGCTCTGAGGAGAACAACCCCAGCTTCTCCAGTCTCTGCACACAACTGAAGGCCCTCATCCCCTGTTAAACCTCCTGTGCATAACATAAGAACATAAGAAGTAGGAGCAGGAGTAGGCCATACGGCCCCTCGGGCCTGCTCCGCCATTCAATAGGATCATGGCTGATCCGAACCTAGACTCACGTCCACTTCCCTGCCCTCTCCCCGTAACCCCTAATTCCCTTATCAGCTAGGAAACTGTCTATCTCCGTTTTAAATTTATTTAATGTCGCAGCTTCCACAGCTCTCTGAGGTAGCAAATTCCATAGATTTACTACCCTCTGAGTGAAGAAGTTTCTCCTCATCTCAGTTTTGAAAGGGCAGCCCCTTATTCTAAGATTATGCCCCCTAGTTCTAGTCTCACCCATCAGTGGAAACATCCTCCCCGCATCCACCCGATCAAGCCCCCTCACAATCTTATATGTTTCGATAAGATCGCCTCTCATTCTTCTGAACTCCAATGGGTAGAGGCTCAACCTACTCAACCTTTCCCCATAAGTCAACCCCCTCATCTCCGGAATCAACCGAGTGAACCTTCTCTGAACTGCCTCGAGAGCAGGAACAGGAAGGGGCCATTCAGCCCCTCGAGCCTGTTCCACCATTCAGTCAGATCATGGCTGATCTGCACCTCAGCTCCATCGACCCACCTTTGCTCCATATTCCTTGAGACATTTACCCCCCAAAAAATCTATCAATCTCAGTCTTGGAAGCTCCAATTGACCCCCCAGCCTGAACAGCTTTTTGGGGGGGGGAAAAGTTCCAGATTTCCACCACCCTTTGTGTGAAGAAGTGCTTCCTGACATCACCCCTGAACGGCCTGGCTCTAATTTTAAGGTGATGCCCCCCTTGTTCTGGACTCCCCTCCACCAGAGGAAGTGGTTTCTCAGTATCCACTTGAACTGTCAGTCGTGGCTTAGTGGGTAGCACTCTCTCGCCTCTGAGTCAGAGGTCGTGGGTTCAAGGTCCACTCCAGAGACTTGAGCACAAAAATCTCGGCCGACACTCCCAGTGCAGTACTGAGGGAACGCCGCACTGTCGGAGGGGCGGTACTGAGGGAGCACCGCACTATCGGAGGGGCGGTACTGAGGGAGCGCTGCACTGTCGGAGGGGCAGTACTGAGGGAGCGCCGCACTGTCGGAGAGGTGGTACTGAGGGAGCGCCGCACTGTCGGAGGGGCGGTACTGAGGGAGCGCCGCACTGTCAACCAATGTCAGTTTAAAAGAAAACGGATGATCCGGTCATTATCACGTGGCTGTTTGTGGGAGCTTGCTGGGCGCAAATTGGCTGCCGCGTTTCCCACATTACCACACTTCAAAAAAAAGTACTTAATTGGCTGTAAAGAGCTTTGGGACGTCCTGAGGCGGTGGAAGGCGCTGGAGAAACGAGAGTTTCTTTTACCTATCGAATGCCTTTTATCATTTTAACGCCCTTGATCAGATCGCCTCTCCGCCTCCTAAACTCAAGGCGCTGGGAGCCGAGTTCAGGCAGCACACGGTAACCCTTTCAACCCTGTGCAGCTAGACCTGCGCTTAACACCGGAACAGAAAGCCGAAAGAGCTGTGGCAACGAGAGTTCTGTTTGGCCACAAGTATTTGCTCAGCGGCAGAGAGATGGGCCAAAACTGCCCTTTCGGCCTGTGTGGGTCTCAGTAATCTGTGACGCGGGGGGGTGCGGGCGGAGGGGGGAACGAGGGCTGCAGGGGGAAGGAGTCGGTCTGCTGCAAATTGTTTTGGAGATTTTTTGGGAGAACGCCACAGCAGACACAGCAGCGGGCGTGTGTCCGGTTGCTGCCGGCAGTCTCGCCTTCTCTCCGAGTATTGCGAGGAGTCTTGTTATCAATCACGCGGGACGGGATCACCAGCTGGGATGAACTGTTAGATGCCGAAAAGTTTTCGACTCCCCCCCCCCCCCCCAACAAAAAACCTTTGAAGTAGCTTCGCCCAGAGAGTGGCTAGGATGTGGAACTCGCTGCGACGGGAATGGTAGTGTAGCGGTCAGGCTACTGGACTAGTAATCCAGAGGCCTGGACTAATGAGACCCAAGTTCAAATCCCACCACGGGGGATATAAATTCAGTTCGTTAAATAAATCTGGAATAAAAAAGCTCGTAGCATTAATGGTAGAAGTCACACCACACCAGGTTATAGTCCAACAGCTTTATTTGAAATCGCAAGCTTTCGGAGCGCTGCTCCTTTATCAGGTGAAGTGGAGAGATGCATATAGGCACAGCATATATAGTCAGAGAGCACTGCCAGATGATTACAGGTAATCTTTCTAACTGCCCTTTATCACACCTCGGCAGAGAGATAATCACAGCAATCAAAGGTGTGAATGGTGTCCGAACAGGTCAGTCAGGAAAACATTACATCAAAGAACAATGAGGTGGGGTCACAGGGGGTCAAAATGTTGCAGATGCTGGGGTCTGTATGAAAAACAAAAAACAGACAAAAAACTTTTTCTTTGCTGGAAATCACAGCAGGTCCGGCCGCATCTGTGTAGAAAGAACAAGCCAACGATGACTCGAGTCTGGATGACCCTACGTCAGGTGGGGTTACATGTAGCAGTAATGGTGACCGTGAAGCTAGCGGATTGTCGAAAAAAGCCCATCTGGGTTCACTAACGTCCCTTTAGGCAAGGAAATCTGCCGTCCTTACCCGATCTGGCCGATGTGTGACTCCAGACCCACAGCGATGTGGTTAGCTCTTAGCTGCCCCTCTGAAATGGCCACTAGCAAGCCCCTCAGTGGTACCAAACCGCTACTAAGACTTTCTTCTTCTTCTAGGCAGTCCCTCGGAACCGAGGATGACTTGCTTCCACATTAAAAATGAGTTCTCAGGTGACTGATGAGTCCAATGCGGGACCTAGAGTCTCTGTCACAGGTGGGGCAGGCGGTGGTTGAAGGAGCGGGTGGGTGTGGGGTGCTTGGGTTGACGTGCGCTGCCTGCGCTTGGCTTCCGCTTGCTCCGGCGAAGAGACTCGAGGTGTTCGGCCGCCTTCCCGGATGCTTCTCCTCCACTTTGTGCAGTCTTGGACCAGGGATTTCCCAGGTGTCGGTGGTGGGGATGTTGCACTTTTTCAAGGAGGCTTCGAGGGTGTCCTTGAAGCGCTTCCTCTGTCCACCTGGGAACGTGGACTGCAGCGATTCAAGAAGGCAGCTCACCAGCACCTTCAATTCAATTCAATTTTATTTGTCATATATGCAGCAGACGTGTGTACTGCACAATGAAATGTTGATTTTTACGAGTCCTCTCAACATTGGAATAAATATGGCATAACAATGATAAAATACTAATAGAAATACAGTAATACTAAATAAAACAACAGTAATAAATTATACATTCATGAGTCTTATGGCCTGGGGGTAGAAGCTGTTTCGAAACCTGCTGGTATGAGACCGTATGCTTCGGTATCTCTTACCGGACGGGAGCAGGGCGAAGAGGTTGTGGCTGGGGTGGCTCGTGTCTTTAATTCTCCAGGGCGATGAGGGATGGGCAATAAATGCCGGCCTTACCAGCGACACCCACATTGCCTCGTGAACGAATGGAGTGGTCGAGGCGAATCGCACAGATGTGTTTAAGGGGAGGCTGGATAAACACATGAGAGAGAAAGGAATAGAAGGATATGGTGATGGGGTGAGATGAAGAGGGAGGAGGCTGGTGTGGAGCATAAACACTGGCACGGAGCAGATGGGCCGAATGGCCTGTGTCTGTGCTGAACGTTCTGTGTGATGTCAGTAATGGTGATCTGGGGACACCGCTTTGGAGTGGGAGGGGTTACAACAACGATGCCCTTTTAGTTCAGGGTTGCTGAGTTTGATGCCAGGCCAGGCTGGGGGGTTAAAGTCTCCTCCTGGCCACTGTGATGGTTCAAAGTTTCAGTAGTTTAGGCGGTCTGGGTCATTATCACACTGCTGTTTGTGGGAGCTTGCTGTGCGCAAATTGGCTGCCGCGTTTCTCACATTACAACAGTGACCACACTTCAAAAAAAGTACTTCATTGGCTGTGAAGGGCTTTGGGACGTCCTGAGGTGGTGAAAGGCGCTGGAGAAATGCGAGTCTTTTTTCTCTCGCTCTCTCTCTCTCCCTGTCTCTCTCCCTGTCTCTCTCTCTGTCTCTCTCTCGCTCTCTCTCTCGCTCCCTCTGTCTCTCTCTCTCTCTCTCTGTCTCTCTCTCTGTCTCTCTGTCTCTCTCTCTGTCTCTCTCTCTGTCTCTCTCTGTCTCTCTCTCTGTCTCTCTCTCTCTCTCTGTCTCTCTCTCTCTCTCGCTCTCTCTCTCGCTCTCTCTGTCTCTCTCTCTCTCGCTCTGTCTCTCTCTCGCTCGCTCTCTGTCTCTCTCTCTCTCGCTCTCTGCCTCTCTCTCTCGCTCTCTGCCTCTCTCTCTCTCTCTGTCTCTCTCTCTCTCTGTCTCTCTCTCTCTCTCACACTGTCTCTCTCTGTCTCTCTCTCTCTCTGTCTCTCTCTCTCTCTCTGTCTCTGTCCCTTTCTCTCTCTCTCTCTCTCTCTCTCTCTGCCTCTCTCTCTCTCTCTCTGCCTCTCTCTCTCTCTCTCTCTCTGCCTCTCTCTCTCTCTCTCTCTCTGCCTCGCTCTCTCTCTCTCTCTCTGCCTCTCTCTCTCTCTCTGCCTCTCTCTCTGTCTCTCTCTCTCTCTCTCTCTCTCTCTCTCTGCCTCTCTCTCTCTCTCTCTCTGTGCCTCTCTCTCTGCCTCTCTGTCTCTCTCTCTCTCTGTGCCTCTCTCTCTGCCTCTCTCTCTCTCTGCCTCTCCCTCTCTCTCTCTGCCTCTCTCTCTCTCTCTCTGTCACTCTCTCTCTCTGTCTGCCTCTCTCTCTCTCTCTCTCTCTCTCTCTCTCTCTGCCTCTCTCTCTCTCTCTCTGCCTCTCTCTCAATTCAATTCAATTCAAATCGCTTTATTGGCATGATAAGGTACATCTTATGTTGCCAAAGCATCAAAATACATTTATGGTTGAACACATAAACGCAGTTCTATTCATACAGTGTATAAACAGGTATATCCCTGAGTGTATAAATATACATTCGCATTATTTATATATACTCTTTTCTTAGTTTACTGGTTGTCCCTCTGTTCATGGCAAGCTGTAACATAGTGTGCCGCCAGTGCTACACAGCTTCTCTCCTCCCCAGTAGGTATGGAGTTTTTGGTCGTCATTCAGATTTCTGAATTCAGGGGCATATTTGTGAGAATTTTTGGTAGAAATTCTCCCTGATGCCTGATATTTTCCACAGGCTGTGAGGAAGTGCATCTCTGTCTCCACTACTCCCTGACTGCAGTGAGAGCATATCCTGTCCTCTCTTGGCAGCCTGGTCTGCCTGTGTCTGCCTTTTTCGATCGCTAAGCTATGTTCGCTAAGTCTGTACCTTGTCAAGGTTTTTCTCAGTTTGTTATCCTTTACCATGGTCAGGTACTCAGCCATGTTGTATTGTCTGTTTAGGGCCAAGTAGCAATTGAGTTTGCTTTGGGTTTTTGTTGTTTCTGCCCAATATGACAGGTATTTTTCCTTTTGTTTAGTGACAATTGTGTTGGGTCGAATTCTCTCTGCTACGATGTCACTCTCTCTCTCTCTCTGCCTCTCTCTCTCTGCCTCTCTCTCTCTCTCTGCCTCTCTCCAATTCAATTCCAATTCCAATTCAAATGCTTTATTGGCATGAAAGTTTACAGAAAACCATATTGCCAAAGCTTACATAGCAAAAAGGTACAGTTTTCCAACATTCTGTTGGTGTCAATCGATTTGACATTTGTTGGGTACATACAATATTACTTTTAAACAATATTAATTTTAAACAGTCTTTGTACTTCATTTGGTACGTTCAATATTAATTTTAAACAGTCTTAATTTTAAACAGTCCTCAGGTTGTGACATGTTGTTACATATTTGGCCCCAAGGTATGGTCTGTCTCCTTCTCCCAGGACTAATCTCAATTTTGACAGGTCATCCAATTCCTTGAAATCTGGGGTTGTTTGGCTTAGCTTGTTGAATAATATGTTTCTTGATGTGTTGAATTTTTCGCATTTTAGGAGGAAATGCATTTCTGTTTCAACCTCGCCGGCCAGACATTGATCGCATATTCTATTCTCTCTCGGCTGCCAGGATTTCTTGTATCTGCCTTATTCAATTTCCAGTTGGTGGTCGCTTAGTCTGTACCTGGTGAGGGTCTGTCTCTGTTTTGTGTCTCTGATGGTCGTGAGGTAGTCTGCCAGTTTATATTCTCTTTTTAGGGCCCGGTAACATTCTAATCTGCTTTGGCTTTCGGTTATTTTGTTCCAATGTTCCAGGTAGGTTTCTTTGCATTGTTTAATGATTTGGTTCACTCGGATTGGTGTTTGGACGGCTGTGTTGGTCTGGGGCTCTCTCTCTCTGCCTCTCTCTCTCTGTGCCTCTCTCTCTGCCTCTCTCTCTCTCTCTCTGCCTCTCTCTCTCTCTCTCTCTCTCTGCCTCCTCTCTCTCTCTCTCTCTCTCTGCCTCTCTCTCTCTCTGTGCCTCTCTCTCTGCCTCTCTCTGTCTCTCTCTGTCTCTGTCTGTCTCTGTCTCTCTCTCTGCCTCTGTCTGTCTCACTCTGTCTCACCCTTCCCTCCTTCCCCTCTGCTGTTTCAGACACCAAGCCATGGCTGGTGGCGGTTAGATTGCAGGCACACCTTGAATTGCTCAGGTGAGCCACTGACTGCTGTCTGACCCGGTAGCGGAGAAGAAGGGAGTGAGACTGTGGGCTCCAATTACCCCATCCATCACTGTGTCTGTCCCATTATAAACACAGCAGGGTGGGGCATCTACTTGAATATTCATCACCCAGCCGCAGCCTGCGCGCACAGGCCAGCCTGCCCTGGGCCTGTTGTTAACGGAGTGCAATGTGCTGGAGGACTGACGCGGGCCGAAAGTGCCTCACGTTACTGATAGCAGGCTGGTCAGTGTGAGGTGCTTGCACACTCCCAGACAAAGTGGGCACCTCCCAACAGTGCCTGGGATCTCACCTGGAGCTGAGTCAGAGGCGTGGAAAAGAGGTCCCTCATTACTGGCCAGCATTTATTGCCCGTCCCCTAGTTGCCCTTGAGAAGGTGGTGGTGAGCCGCCTTCCTGACCCGCTGCAGTCCCGTGTGGTGACGGTGCTCCCACAGTGCCCTGTACACCCACGTCTAAGTCATTAATAAGAACATAAGATATAGGAGCAGGAAATAACAACAGAAAATGCTGGGAAAACTCAGCAGGCCCGGCAACATCCGTGGAGAGAAAATAGAGTTGACGTTTCGGGTCGAACCCTTTTTCAAAACTGGAAAGGGAATGAAATAGATCGAAAGGCAGGGCTGGGAGAGGTGCTGTTCCTCATCTTCCGATTAGGCACTTTACAGCCTTCCGGACTCCATATCGAGTTCAACAATTTCAGATCATAACCTCGGCCCCTATTACATTTTTACTTATATTTTTTATCCACCCCTTTGTTTTGGGTTTTCCCTCCCCCCCCCCCCCGCTTTCCTTTTTTTTCTCTCTCCCACATGGCAGCTGTCTCTCATCCTCCAGAACATTTCACACCTAATCTAGAGCCGTCTTTTGTCTCCACTAGTCCGACCACCGTCTCGTCTGGTTTTGAATACCTCTTAATGTCTCTTCACTTCTTCTGTTCTCTCCCAGCCCGGCCTTTCAATCTATCTCATTTCCTTTCCAGTTTTGAAAAAGGGTTTCGACCCGAAACGTCGACTCTTAATTTCTCGCCACGGATGCTGCCCTGGCCTGCTGAGTTTTTCCAGCATTTTCTGTTGTTATTTCGGATTTCCAGCGTCCGCAGTATTTTGCTATCATATAGGAGCAGGAGTTGGCCACACGGCCCCTCGAGCCTGCTCCACCATTCAATAAGATCACGGCTGAGATCGAGAGATTTTTGGACTCTCGGGGAATCGAGGGATATGGGGATCGGGCGGGCAAGTGGAGTTGAGGTCGATGATCAGCCCATGATCTTATTGAATGGCGGAGCGGGCTCGAGGGGCCGTATGGCCGACTCCTGCTCCTATTTCTTAGGTTCTTATGGAACGGGCAAACAGGCAGAGGCCATTCGGCCCCTCGAGCCTGCTCCGCCATTCAATGAGATCATGGCTGATCATCCAAATTCAGTACCCTGTCCCTGCCTTCTCCCCATATCCCTTGATCACTTTAGCCTTAAGAAATATATCTAACTCTTTTTTGAATATATTTAATGAATTGGCCTCCACCGCCCTCTGTGGCAGAGAATTCCACAGGTTCACCACTCTCTGGGTGAAGAAATTCCTCCTCATTTCAGTCCTAAATGGCTTACCCCTTATCCTTAGACTATGACCCCTGGTTCTGGACTCCCCGGCCATCATAAACATCCTTCCTGCATCTAGTCTGTCCAGGCCTGACAGAATTTTATAGGTTTCGATGAGATCCCCTCTCAATCTTCTAAACTCCAGCGCGTATAAGCCCAATCGACACAATCTCTCCTCATACGTCATTCCTGCCATCCTAGGTATCAGCCTGGTGAATCTTCGCTGCACTCCTTCCATGGCAAGAACGTCCTTCCTCACGTAAGGCGACCAAAACTGCACACAATACTCAAGGTGCGGTCTCACCAAGGCCCTGTACAACTGTAGCGAGACATCCTTGTTCCTGTACTCGAACCCTCTTGCTACGAAGGCCAACATACCATTTGCCGCCTTAACCGCCTGCTGCACCTGCATGCTTACCTTCAGCGACTGGTGCACAAGAACACCCAGGTCTCGTTGCACTTCCCCTTCTCCCAGTCTATTGGCATTCAAATAATAATCTGCCTTCCTGTTTTGGCCAGCAGGTTTCGAAACAGCTTCTACCCCCAGGCCATAAGACTCATGAACGAATAATTTATTATTATTTATTGCTGTTGTTTTATTTATTATTACTGTATTTCTATTAGTATTTTTATCATTGCTATACCATATTTATTCCAATGTTGGGAGGACTCGTAAAAATCAACATTTCATTGTGCAGTACACACGTCTGCTGCATATATGACAAATAAAATTGAATTGAATTGAATTGAAGGAGAGCCACGCAAGTTCACCAGATCGTTAGGGCTCCGAGGGTTAGATTATGAGGAGAGATTACATAAGCTAGGCTTGTGTTCCCTGGAATATAAAAGGTTAAGGGGTGATTTCATTGAGGTTTTTAGGATTTTGAAAGGAATTGATGGGGGTAGATCGAGAGAGACTCTTTCTGCTGGCGAGGGAGTCCAGAACAAGGGGACAGAACCTTAAAATCCGAGCCATGCCGTTCAGGATAGAGGTTAGGAAACGCTAATCCTTCTACCAATTACTTTCAATCTCTGCCCCCCTGGTTATTGACCTCTCTGCCAAGGGAAATCGGTCCTTCCTATCTCAAGGGACCTGGAATACAATAAGGAGGCAGTGATGCTTCAGTTGTACAGAGCCTTGGTCGGACCCCATTTGGAGTAACTTGGGTCAGTTCTGGGCCCCGCAATCACAAAAGTTAGCGTGCAGGTACAGCGAGTAATTAGGAAGGCAAATGGAATGTTGGCCTTTATTGCAAGGGGGATGGAGTATAAAAGTAGGGAAGTCCTGCTACAACTTTACAGGGTATTGGTGAGACCACACCTGGAGCACTGCGTACAGTTTTGGTCTCCTTATTTAAGGAAGGATATACTTGCATTGGAGGCAGTTCAGAGACGATTCAATTTTCAATTTCAATTTTATTTGTCACATAACCAAATACAACAAGTGAAATCCAGTCAGTGAAATGCTTTTTTCTTAACGAGCCGAGCGCACCAAGCAGCAAAGGACACTTAGCTGCCTGGTACGCACGGAGCCCGCAAGGACGGCAGCCATCTTCATCGGCGCCATCACAATAGGGTCCGCTCTCGCCGTGCTCAGCCTTTCCCGCACTCCTGCCCGACAATCTTCAGCCGCCGTGGTACCGACGTCCCCGGGGCCTGCTTCTCCCTGGCTCTCCTTCCACCCGGTCTGACCTCCGAGCTTCCCGCGGTGTCCGACCTTCCAGGGCCTGCTTTTCCCCGCCCTCGGTCCGCTGGCCGCCTCCCCTCCTACCGGTTCGACCTCCGAGCCTCCCGCCGAGGAGCTGCCGGCCGCCGTGCTACAGCGGCTCGTCGTGGCCTCCATCGCTGCTTCTGCTGCCTCCTCGCCGAACTCATCAGCGCCGATGCACAGCGTCTGTAGCGGGAGTGGGCCGACCGACTTGGGGAGAGCGCTTACCCTGCAACCGCCACGGACGCCATCTTGACCATCTGGGTTGATTCCTGAGATGAGGGGGTTGACTTATGAAGAAAGGTTGAGCAGGTTGGGCCTATACTCATTGGAGTTCAGAAGAATGAGAGGTGATCTTATTGAAACATATAGGATTCTGAGGGGGCTTGATCGGGTGGATGCTGAGAGGATGTTTCCCCTCGTGAGGAAATCTAGAACTCGGGGGCATAATTTCAGAATAAGGGGTCACCCATTTAAGACGGAGATGAGGAGGAATTTCTTCTCGGAGGGTCGTGAATCTTTGGAATTCTCTTCCCCAGAGAGCTCTGGAGGCGGAGTCATTGAATATATTTAAGGTGGAGACAGACAGATTTTTGAACGATAAGGGAGTCGAGGGTTATGGGGAGCGGGCAGGGAAGTGGAGCGGAGGCCAAGATCAGATCAGCCATGATCTTATTGAATGGCGGAGCAGGCTCGAGGGGCCGATCTTGGCCTCGGAGGGGGGGAGCAGCACAGATTCACCAGAATGATACCCGGGGGGCTAAAAGGGTTAAATTCCGAGGACAGGTTGCATAAACTGGGCTTGTATTCCCTCGAGTTTAGAAGATTAAGGGGTGATCTAATCGAGGTGTTGAAGACGATTAAAGGAGTTGATCGGGTAGAGAGAGAGAAACTATTTCCTCTGGTGGAGGGAGTCCAGAACAAGGGGGGGCGTCACCTTAAAATTAGAGCCAGGCCGTTCAGGGGTGATGTCAGGAAGCACTTCTTCACACAAAGGGTGGTGGAAATCTGGAACTCTTTCCCCCAAAAAGCTGTTGAGGCTGGGGGGGTCCAATTGGAAGTTTCCAAACTAAGGTTGATAGATTTTCATTGGGTGAGGGGATGAAGGGACAGGGAACCAAGGCGGGGAGATGGAGTTAGGATACAGATCAGCCCTGACCTCATTGAATGGAGGGACGGGCTCGAGGGGCGGAATGGCCGTTACCCGTTTGAAAAGAGTTCCCCAAACCCCCTCTCTCTCCTCCCTTAAGACCGACCTCTTTGGCCAAGCTTTTGGTCACCTGCCCTAATATCTCCTTATGTGGCTCGGTGTCAATTTTTGTCTGATAATCGCTCCTGTGACGCGCCCTGGGACGTTTTACTACATTAAAGGCGCTATATAAATAGAAGTTGATGTTGTTGTAGATGTTATGAGGTAATGACTGAAGGGACTCCTTTTCTGATCTGCACAGGGCAGCAAGGAGCGATATCATTGGCAGGCGCAGAACGTCAAGCACAGTGGCGTGGACGACATGGTGCTGCTGTCCAAGATCACAGAGGAGGCCATTGTCGACAACCTCAGGAAGCGCTATATGGACGACTACATCTTCGTATCCTTTACCCCTGGCGCGAGCCTGACCTTTCACCTCCCGGGGTGGGGGGGGCAAATGCAAGGTCAGGTGTGGACGTGGCGGGTGGTGAGAGGAAAACGTTAACCTTTCACCTCCTGCGCTCACTCTCTCTCACCTCTGGGTCAGAAAGTCGTGGTGTTCGAGCCCCCCCGCCGCCCCCCCCCACTCCAGAGACTTGAGCCCATAGTCGGAGGGGCCGTCTTTCGGACGAGACATTAAACCGAGGCCTTGTCTGCCCTCTCGGGTGGACATGAAAGATCCCACGGCCACTATTGGAAGAGCAGGGGAGTATAACACTGGGGTTAATATTTATTTCTCAACCAACAATAACCTCTGTATAACACTGGGGTACAGTACTGGTGGGTACAGGTCTGTCACTGTATAACACTGGGGTACAATGCGGGTGGGTACAGGTCTGTCACTGTATAACACTGGGGTACAATGCGGGTGGGTACAGGTCTGTCACTGTATAACACTGGGGTACAGTACTGGTGGGTACAGGTCTGTCACTGTATAACACTGGGGTACAATGCGGGTGGGTACAGGTCTGTCACTGTATAACATGGGTACAGTACTGGTGGGTACAGGTCTGTCACTGTATAACACGGGTACAGTACTGGTGGGTACAGGTCTGTCACTGTATAACACGGGTACAGTACTGGTGGGTACAGGTCTGTCACTATAACACGGGTACAGTATTGGGTACAGGTCTCTCACTGTATAACACGGGTACAGTACTGGTGGGTACAGGTCTGTCACTATAACACGGGTACAGTATTGGTGGGTACAGGTCTGTCACTGTATAACACGGGTACAGTACTGGTGGGTTCAGGTCTGTCACTAACACTGGGGTACAGTACTGGTGGGTACAGGTCTGTTACTGTATAACACTGGATACAGTACTGGTGGGTTCAGGTCTGTCACTAACGGGGTACAGTACTGGTGGGTACATGTCTGTTACTGTATAACACGGGTACAGTACTGGTGGGTACAGGTCTGTCACTGTATAACACTGGGGTACAGTACTGGTGGGCACAGGTCTGTCACTGTATAACACTGGGGTACAGTACTGGTGGGTACAGGTCTGTCACTGTATAACACTTGGGTGAAGTATTGGTGGGTACAGGTCTGTCGCTGTATAACACAGAGGTACAGTACTGGTGGGTACAGGTCTGTCACTGTACAACACGGGTACAGTACTGGTGGGTACAGGTCTGTCACTATAACACTGGGGTACAGTACTGGTGGGTACAAGTCTGTCACTATATAACACGGGTACAGTACTGGTGGGTACAGGTCTGTCACTATAACACTGTGGTACAGTACTGGTGGATACAGGTCTGTCACTAACACAGGTACAGTACTGGTGGGTACAGGTCTGTCACTGTATAACACTGGGGTACAGTACTGGTGGGTACAGGTCTGTCACTGTATAACACTGGGGTACAGTACTGGTGGGTACAGGTCTGTCACTATAACACTGGGGTACAGTACTGGTGGATACAGGTCTGTCACTAACACAGGTACAGTACTGGTGGGTACAAGTCTGTCACTATATAACACGGGTACAGTACTGGTGGGTACAGGTCTGTCACTATAACACTGGGGTACAGTACTGGTGGATACAGGTCTGTCACTGTATAACATGGGTACAGTACTGGTGGGTACAAGTCTGTCACTATAACACGGGCACAGTACTGGTGGGTAAAGGTCTGTCACTGTATAACACTGGGGTACAGTACTGGTGGGTACAGGCCTGTCACTGTATAACACTGGGGTACAGTACTGGTGGGTAAAGGTCTGTCACTATAACACTGGGATACAGTACTGGTGGGTACAGGTCTGTCACTGTATAGCACTGGGGTACAATACTGGTGGGTACAGGCCTGTCACTGTATAACACTGGGGTACAGTACTGGTGGGTACAGGTCTGTCACTGTATAACACTGGGGTACAGTACTGGTGGCTACAGGTCTGTCACTAACACTGGGGTACAGTACTGGTGGGTACAGGTCTGTCACTGTATGACACTGGGGTACAGTACTGGTGGGTACAGGTCTGTCACTGTATAACACTGGGATACAGTACTGGTGGGTACAGGTCTGTCACTGTATAACACTGGGGTACAGTACTGGTGAGAACAGGTCTGTCAATATATAACACTGGGGTACAGTACTGGTGGGTACAGGCCTGTCACTGTATAACACTGGGGTACAGTACTGGTGGGTACAGGTCTGTCACTGTATAACACTGGGATACAGTACTGGTGGGTACAGGTCTGTCACTGTATAACACTGGGGTACAGTACTGGTGGGTAAAGGTCTGTCACTGTATAACACTGGGATACAGTACTGGTGGGTACAGGCCTGTCACTAACACTGGGGTACAGTACTGGTGAGAACAGGTCTGTCAATGTATAACACTGGGGTACAGTGCTGGTGGGTACAGGCCTGTCACTGTGTAACACTAGGGTACAGTACTGGTGGGTACAGGTCTGTCACTGTATAACACTGGGGTACAGTACTGGTGGGTACAGGCCTGTCACTGTATAACACTGGGGTACAGTACTGGTGGGCACAGGTATGTCACTGTATAACACTGGGGTACAGTACCGCTGGGTACCGGTCTGTCACTGTATAACACTGGGGTATAGTGCTGGTGGGTACAGGTCTGTCACTGTATAACACTAGGGTACAGTACTGGTGGGTACAGGCCTGTCACTGTATAACACTGGGGTACAGTACTGGTGGGTACAGGTCTGTCACTGTATAACATTGGGGTACAGTACTGGTGGGTACAGGTCTGTCACTGTATAACACTGGGGTACAGTACTGGTGGGTACAGGTCTGTCACTGTATAACACGGGTACAGTACTGGTGGGTACAGGTCTGTCACTGTATAAGACTGGGGTACAGTGCTGGTGAGAACAGGTCTGTCACTAACACTGGGGTACAGTACTGGTGGGTACAGGTCTGTCACTAACACTGGGGTACAGTACTGGTGGGTACAGGTCTGTCACTAACACTGGGGTACAGTACTGGTGGGTACAGGTCTGTCACTGTATGACACTGGGGTACTGTACTGGTGGGTACAGGTCTGTCACTGTATAACACGGGTACAGTACTGGTGGGTACAGGTCTGTCACTGTATAACACTGGGGTACAGTACTGGTGGGTACAGATCTGTCACTGTATAACACTGGGGTACAGTACTGGTGGTTACAGGTCTGTCACTGTATAACACTGGGGTACAGTACTGGTGGGTACAGGTCTGTCACTGTATAACACTGGGGTACAGTACTGGTGAGAACAGGTCTGTCACTGTATAACACTGGGGTACAGTACTGGTGGGTACAGGTCTGTCAATGTATAACACTAGGGTACAGTACTGGTGGGTACAGGTCTGTCACTGTATAACACTGGGGTACAGTACTGGTGGGTACAGGTCTGTCACTGTATAACACTGGGGTACAGTACTGGTGGGTACAGGTCTGTCACTGTATAACACTGGGGTACAGTACTGGTGAGAACAGGTCTGTCACTGTATAACACTGGGGTACAGTACTGGTGGGTACTGGTCTGTCACTGTATAACACTGGGGTACAGTACTGGTGGGTACAGGTCTGTCACTGTATAACACTGGGGTACAGTACTGGTGGGTACAGGTCTGTCACTATAACATTGGGGTACAGTACTGGTGAGAACAGGTCTGTCACTGTATAACACTGGTGATGGTGTGTGTAGGGGGCACGGGATAGTTCCCTGCAGTACTCGGATGTCATGATCTGGGCGGGAGATATTTCCAATGTCTGCGATTGGTGCGCTGCCTCTGAGCATGGTCTACCCCTCTCTCAGCGTGCAGTGGGCACTGTGGAAGAGCTCAGGGCATGAGGGGGGGTGCGGGAGAAAGGGAACCTCAATGAGATCAGATCCAAATCCTTCCGGTTGATCCTTGAATCCCTGAAATGCAGACGTACATTGGCCCTGTGCTCATCTCCATCAACCCCTTCAAACAGATGCCGTACTTCACTGATCGGGAGGTAGAACTGTACCAAGGGGCGGTAAGTCTCATTTTTAACCTTGAATATAATGGTTATTTTTTTACGAATGAGGGCAGAATGTTGCTATCCAGTTGTCTCCGGTGTCCTGGCCATAAGAACATAAGAATTAGGAGCAGGAGTCGGCCATTCGGCCCCTTGAGCCTGCTCCGCCATTCAATAAGATCATTGCTGATCATCGACCTCAACTCCACTTTCCCGCCCGATCCCCATATCCCTCGATTCCCCGAGAGTCCGAAAATCTCTCGATCGCAGCCTTGAATATACTCAACGACTGAGCCTCCACAGCCCTCTGGGGCAGAGAATTCCAAAGATTCACCGCCCTCTGAGTGAAGAAATTCCTCCTCATTTCAGCCCTAAATGGCCGACCTCTTATCCTGAGACTGAGTACTTCATTGGCTGTAAAGCGCTTTGGGACGTCCTGAGGTGCTGAAATGCGCTGGAGAAATGCAAGATTTTTTCTTTCTTTCCCTGGAGGCAGTACCTGAGCCAGACATGCACATCGTAGAATCATCGACCCTTACAGCACAGAAGGAGGCCATTCGGCCATCGTGCTGAGTCCCACCCCACCCCCCCCCCCGCTTTTTGTCCGTAACCCTGCGAGTTCCTCATCCTCAAGGACCCGTCCGACCCCCTTTTAAAATTATCGATGGACAGCTCTCTCTGAGTGAAAACATGTCTCCTCATCTCCCCTCGGCATCTTCTACCAATGATTTTCAATCTATGATCTTTGCTTACAGCTTATTGGATTTATTAGTGACTCTCTTATATTGACGGCCCCCAGTTCTGGTCTCCCCCACAAGTGGAAACATCTTCTCTACGTCTACCCAATCGAACCCCTTCATAATCTTCAAGACCTCGCTCAGGTCGCCCCCCTCAGCCTTCTCTCTTCTAGAGGAACGAGCCCCCAGCCTGTTCAATCTTTCCTGATGGGTATAATCGCTCAGTTCTGGTATCACCCTTGTAAATCTGTTATGCACCTTTTAAAAAAAATCATTTATGGGATGTGGGCGTCGCTGGCAATGCCATCCCTAATTGCCCCTTGAGAAGGTGGTGGTGAGCCGCCTTCTTGAACCGCTGCAGTCCGTGTGGTGAAGGTGCTCCCACAGTGCTGTTAGGGAGGGAGTTCCGGGATTTTGACCCAGCGACGATGAAGGAACGGCCCGATATATTTCCAAGTCGGGATGGTGTGTGTGACTCGGAGGGGAACTTGGGAGGTGGTGGTGTTCCCATGCGCCTGCTGCCCTTGTCCTTCTAGGTGGTGGAGGTCGTGGGTTTGGGAGGTGCTGCCGAAGAAGCCTTGGCGAGTTGCTGCAGTGCATCTTGTAGATGGTACACACTGCAGCCACGGTGCGCCGGTGGTGGAGGGAGTGAATGTTTAAGGTGGTGGACGGGGTGCTGATCAAGCGGGCTGCTTTGTCCTGGATGGTGTCGAGCTTCTTGAGTGTTGTTGGAGCTGCACTCATCCAGGCAAGTGGGGAGTATTCCATCACACTCCTGACTTGTGCCTTGTAGATGGTGGAAAGGCTTTGGGGAGTCAGGTGGTGAGACATTCACCACAGAATACCCAGCCTCTGACCTGCTCTTGTTGCCACAGTATTTATGTGGCTGGTCCAGTTAAGTTTCTGGTCAATGGTGACCCCCAGGATGTTGATGGTGGGGGATTCGGTGATGGTAATGCCGTTGAATGTCAAGGGGCGGTGGATAGACTCTCGCTAATTCCCTGAATTCTCCAGCGCTGCTAAATCCTGTTTGAAATATGGAGACCATTTCATTGGCTCTCACCATAGCAACTGGAGATAGACAATAAATGATCGCCTTGTCCATACCTTGGAAATAAGAATTTTCTTTTAACGCAGCGAGTTGTTGCGATCTGGAATGCGCTGCCTGAAAGGGCGGTGGAAGCAGATTCAATAGTGACTTTCAAAAGGGAATTGGATAAATACTTGAGAAATTCACAGGGCTGTGGGGAAAGGGCAAAGGGGAGTGGGACTAATTGGAGAGCTCTTTCAAAGAGCCGGCACAGGCACGATGGGCCAACTGGCCTCCTCCTGTGCTGTAAGATTCTGTAACTCAAAGGGCGTTAGTTAGTGATCAGGAGCAGGAACCCTGAATGGTTTTCCGCCCCCAGGCTAAGATGGGCACACAGACCGAGAACCTGGGCAGGCCATCATCTTTACTTTATTATGTTTATTTTGTCCGCCGTGGCTCGGTGGGCAGCACTCTCTCTCTCTCTCTCTCTCGCCTCTGAGTCAGAAGGTTATGGATTCGAGTCCCACTCCAGAGACTCGAGCCCATAATCCAGGCCGACACTCCCAGTGCGGTACTGAGGGAGCGCCGCACTGTCGGAGGGGCAGTACTGAGGGAGGGCCGCACTGTCGGAGGGGCAGTACTGAGGGAGCGCCACACTGTCGGAGGGGCAGTACTGAGGGAGCGCCGCACTGTCGGAGGGGCGATACTGAGGGAGCGCCGCACTGTCGGAGGGGCAGTACTGAGGGAGCGTCGCACTGTCGGAGGGGCGGTACTGAGGGAGCGCCGCACTGTCGGAGGGGCGGTACTGAGGGAGCGCCGCACTGTCGGAGGGGCAGTACTGAGGGAGCGCCGCACTGTCGGAGGGGCGGTACTGAGGGAGCGCCGCACTGTCGGAGGGGCGGTACTGAGGGAGAGCCGCACTGTCGGAGGGGCAGTACTGAGGGAGCGCCGCACTGTCGGAGGGGCGGTACTGAGGGAGCGCCGCACTGTCGGAGGGGCGGCACTGAGGGAGCGCCGCACTGTCGGAGGGGCGGTACTGAGGGAGCGCCGCACTGTCGGAGGGGCGGTACTGAGGGAGCGCCGCACTGTCGGAGGGGCAGTACTGAGGGAGCACCGCACTGTCTGGAGGTGCCGTCTTTCAGATGAGACGTTAAACCGAGGCCCCGTCTGCCCCCTCGGGTGGACGTAAAAGATCCCACAGCCACTATTGGAAGAAGAGCAGGGGGAGTTCTCCCCGGTGTCCTGGGGCCAATATTTATCCCTCAACCAACATCACTAAAAAACAGATGATCTGGTCATTATCACATTGCTGTTTGTGGGAGCTTGCTGTGCGCAAATTGGCTGCTGCGTTTTCCTACATTACAACAGTGACCACACTTCAAAAAAAAGTACTTCATTGGCTGTAAAGCGCTTTGGGACGTCCTGAGGTGGTGAAAGGCGCGGTCGAAATGCGAGACTTTCTTTTTGAAGGCTTGTAGCTTTTTGTTTCACTGGCTGGCTTCACCCTCGGATCTAATCAGCAGAAAGGATGTAACCTGGTCCCTGGTAAATATTTAACCAGTCCTGCCTTTTAATGCAGGGCCCTCCGCTTAAGTGGCTTCTGGGTTCGGCTGAGGATTGAGTCACTGGCTCGGGCCCAGTAATCAGGCCGGGCCAGTTAGATTTCAGCTCAGGAGGACCTGTAACTCGATCCCTTTGGTTTTTTTGATTGTTAAGGGGTTTGGCTTCTGTACAGGGCGGAGGCTGATAGTTCCTGATTAGACACCTTATCCTGATGCGGCCTGTCTCTCTAATTTCACAGCTCCACCTGGTGTTCAGTGGAGCAGACACCCTCCGAGCGGTGAAAGGGAACCCCTTTTATATTAATTCCTCCCCGGGCACTGCCATCGTAGAATCCGACCGCACAGGAGGAGGCCATTCGGCCCATCGTGCCTGTGCCGGCTCTTTGAAAGAGCTCTCCAATTAGTCCCACTTCCCCCCTGCTCTTTCCCCACAGCCCTGTGAATTTTTCCCCTTCCAGTATTTACCCAATTTCCCCTTTTGAAAGTTACTATTGAATCTGCTTCCACCGCCCTTTCAGGCAGCGCATTCCAGATCACAACAACTCGCTGCGTTAAAACATTCTCCTCATCTCCCCCTCTGGTTCTTTTGCCGATTATCTTAAATCTGTGTCCTCTGGTTACCGACCCTCCTGCCACTGGGAACAGTTTCTCCTAATTTACTCCATCAAAACCCCTTTGTGATTTTGAACGCCTCGATTAAATCTCCTCTTAACCTTCTCTGCTCTGAGGAGAACAATCCCAGCTTCTCCAGTCTCTCTCCACAATAACTGAAGTCCCTCATCCCTGGTACCATTCTGGTCAATCTCCCCTTAACCTTCTCTGCTCTAAGGAGAACAACCCCAGCTTCTCCAGTCTCTCTCCACAATAACTGAAGTCCCTCATCCCCCTGGGACCGTTCTGGTAAATCTCCTCCGCACCCTCTCCGAGGCTTTGACAATCCTCGCTGCCGAAAATAGGACGCACCCCGAACTAGTCGCTTCCCTCGTTCTCCTCCTCTTCCCCCGTTTACTCGATTTAATAAGGAACGAATGAACTTGCATTCCTGCAGCGCGTTTCACGACCCTTGAGATGTCCCAAAGTGTTACACAGCCACCCAAGTACCTTTCTCGAAGGGTCGTCGGGTCTTGTAATGTGCCGAGTCTTCGGGAGAGGAAAGGACGGGGAAGTTTGAGAGTCCCCGGGGGGTTAGTCCAAGGTGTGACTTTTGGGAGCGGGGGGGAGGGGTTTGTTGAAATGCGGGTGATGACGGCAACAACAACAACCTGCATTTATACAGCGCCTTTAACGTAGTAAAACGTCACTGGAGCGATTATCAGACAAAATTTGACACCGAGCCACATGAGGTATTCGGACAGGTGACCAAAATCTTGGTCGGTTTTAAGGAGCGTCTTAAATGAGGAGAGAGAGGCGGAGAGGTTTAGGGAGGGAATTCCAGAGCTCGGGGCCCTGGCGCGGTCGCCAGTGGTGGAGTGATGGAAATCAGGGGATGCGCGAGAGGCCAGAATTGGAGGAGCGCAGAGATCTCGGAGGGTTGTAGGGCTGGGGGAGGTTACAGAGACAGCGAGGCTGCATTCATTGGCCAACCCCATTCATTGACTTGACAACTGAGTGGCTCTGGGGGCCATTAAAAGTCAACCGGATAGCGTTTGGTAGGAGCCAGACCAGGTAGAGGAGGCAGATTCCTTTCCCTGGAGGACATTAGTTGGGTTTTGGCAGAGGGGGGTGAATTTTCTCGCGGCCCGTTCCCACTCTGCTGTGGTTTCTGCTGAGGTTAGGGTAATGCAGCGGGCGGAATCTTCCTCTCTTTTAAAAAAGAAAGTTCCCCTCCATCGTTTCCCTCCCACCCCAGGTGATTCTGCCAATCCATTTCACCACTTGCCGTGGTGGGTGTTTGAAGCTTCGCTCTCCCAGCCCGGCCGCCTGGTTTGTTGTTGTGTTTGGGCGAGGGTTCGGTAACGGGATGTGTGTTTGCGCCCACAGGCTCAGTATGAAAATCCACCTCACATCTACGCTCTGGCGGACAACATGTACCGTAACATGATCATCGATATGGAGAACCAGTGTGTCATCATCAGGTAAGATCGCTCTCTCCCCCGCTCACCCCCTCCCCCGCTCGCCTCCTCCACCGCTCGCCTCCTCCACCGCTCGCTCTCCCCCGCGCTCGCTCCTCCCCCTCTCGCGCTCCTCCCCCGCGCGCGCCCTCCCCCGCTCGCCCCCTCGCTCCTCGCACCTTCCCCCTCCCTCCTCCTCCCTCCCTCCCTCGCTCCTTCTCCCTCACTCCTCACTCCCTCGCTCCTTCTCCCTCCTCCTTCTCTCTCTTCCCTCCCTCGCTCCTCGCACCTTCCCCCTCCCTCCTCCTCCCTCCCTCCCTCACTCCTCACTCCCTCGCTCCTCCCGCCCTCGCTCCTCCTCCATCGCTCCTCCTCCCTCGCTCCTCCCTCCCTCCTCCCTCTCCCTCCTCCTTCTCCCTCCTCCTTCTCCCTCCTCCTTCTCCCTCGCTCCTTCTCCCCCCTCGCTCCTTCTCCCCCCTTTCGCTCCTCCCTCCCTCGCGCCCCCCTCCCTCGCGCCCCCTCCCTCGCCCCCTCCCTCGCGCCCCCCTCCCTCGCGCCCCCCTCCCTCGCGCCCCCCTCCCTCGCTGCTCCTTCCTCCTCGCTCCTCCCTCCCCCTCGCTCCTCCCTCCCTCGCTCCTCCCCATCCCTCTTCACCCCCCCTCCACTCCTCTCTCCTCCCCTCCTGCTCATACTTCCTACTTCTCCCCTCCCCCTCTCCTCCCATCCTTTCCGCCTCCCAAGCCCTCTACTCCTCCTTCCCCCCCTCCCTTTCTCGATTACGAGAGTTACAATTCAGGTTCTGAAGTGTTGAGCTCTGGCGGGTGTCTCTGGATCCCAGGGCTGCCCACAGGTTTCCTTCTCTGTACCTTTCCCTCGCCGGGAGTGAGCCATCCCGGAGGGTTGGGGGAGCTGCTGCATGAGGTAGCACTGGGGGCTGGGCCGGGTGTGAGTAGTGATGGGCCTAAAGTGGCCTGTTCTCCCCCTCCCATTCTTCACGAGCGCTGCGCGGGTCTCGTATAGAAACATAGAAGAATAGGAGCAGGAGTCGGCCATTCGGCCCCTCGAGCCTGCTCCGCCATTCAATCTGATCATGGCTGATCCTCTATCTCAATACCATATTCCCGCTCTCTCCCCATACCCCCCGATGCCTTTTGTGTCTAGAAATCTTTCCATCTCCTGCTTCAATATATTCAGTGACTCGGCCTCCACAGCCTTCTGTGGTAGAGAATTCCACAGGTTCACCACCCTCTGAGTGAAGAAATTTCTCCTCATCTCTGTCCTAAATGTCCTACCCCGTATCCTGAGACTGTGACCCCTCGTTCTAGACTCCCCAGCCAAGGGAAACATCCTCCCTGCATCCAGTCTGTCTAGCCCTGTCAGAATTTTATACGTTTCAATGAGATCCCCTCTCATTCTTCTAAACTCTAGTGAATACAGGCCTAGTCGACCCAATCTCTCCTCATACGACAATCCCCCCATCCCAGGAATCAGTCTGGTGAACCTTCGCTGCACTCCCTCTATGGCAAGTATATCCTTCCTTAGGTAAGGAGACCAAAACTGCACACAGTACTCCAGGTGTGGTCTCACCAAGGCCCTGTATAACTGTAGTAAGACATCCTTGCTCCTGTACTCAAATCCTCTTGCAATGAAGGCCAACATACCATTTACCTTCCTAACTGCTTGCTGCACCTGCATGTTTGCTTTCAGTGACTGGTGTACAAGGACACCCAGGTCCCTCTGTACATCATTTCCCAATCTATCACCATTTAAATAATACTCTGCCTTTCTGTTTTTCCTACCGAAGTGGATAACTTCACATTTATCCACGTTATACTGCATCAGCCATGTATTTGCCCACTCACTCAACTTGTCTAAATCACCTTGAAGCCTCTTTGCATCCTCCTCACAACTCACAATCCCACCTAGTTTCGTGTCATCAGCAAAATTGGAAATATTACATTTGGTTCCCTCATCCAAATCATTGATATATATTGTGAATAGCTGGGGCCCAAGCACTGATCCCTGCGGTACCCCACTAGTCACCGCCTGCCACCCCGAAAAAGACCCATTTATTCCTACTCTCTGTTTCCTGTCTGTTAAACAATTTTCAATCCATGCCAGTATATTACCCCCAATCCCAGGTGCTTTCATTTTACACACTAATCTCTTATGTGGGACTTTATCAAAGGCCTTCTGAAAGTCCAAATACACCACATCCACTGGTTCTCCCTTATCTATTGTACCAGTTACATCCTCAAAAAACTCCAGTAGGTTTGTCAAACACGATTTCCCTTTCATAAATCTATGTTGACTTTGTCTAATCCCGTTGATATTTTCTAAGTGTCCAGTTATCACATCCTTCATAATAGACTCTAGCATTTTCCCTACTACTGATGTTAGGCTAACCGGTCTGTAGTTCCCTGTTTTCTCTCTCCCCCCTTTTTTAAATAGTGGGGTTATATTTGCCACCCTCCAATCTGCAGGAACTGTTCCATAATCTATAGAATTTTGGAAGATGGCTGGGATGTAGATTATCAGGCCCTGGGGATTTATCAGCTTTCAGTCCCATTAATTTCTCCAGCACTCTCTTTTTTTACTAATTTCCTTTAATTACTCCTCCTCACTGGACTCTTGGGCCTAGAAATTCAGTAGCGCCCCAAAGCCAGCCTCGCCAGGGCGCTAAAAGTAGCGCCCCGGAAGCATTCGCGGCCGCCCGCCGGAAATTCAGTTGGAGCGCCCCAAAGGGAAGAGCAGCGCTACTGGAGGCGCCTTGCATCCCTCTTGGGGCGCTGCAGCTAAATATCATTGTGCAACGTGCTGTGGCACGTCGTGCTGCGGTACTGCGGGCCTTCCTCCCCTTCTTAAAGGGGAGGGGCCTTGTTCAGTGCGATTTGGGGCCCAGCTGGGCCCCCGAGGATCGCGAGTGCCGGCAAAAGAGCCCGGCACCGATGAGAAGTGCCGGGCTCTTGGAACGCAGTCGGCACTCCGGCAGGGGTTGGGGGGGTTTCAGGAGGTCGGGGACGGGAGCGCAGAGAGGTGCTGGCAGGCGGCCAACAACAAAGATGGCCGCCCCGCACCTCTCCTTTAATTAGCGCCTCTACCGCCGCAGGTAGGCCCCCCTGAACCGGTCGCACATAGCGTCCGGCGGTAAAGCAGGGGGCGCTTCCTAATATCGCGGCTGGGGCGTCAGCGGGGCGCTGCGCACACCGATGACGTCATCGGTAGCGGCGCAACGCTAACGGCTAGCGCCACCATTAGCGTCCCGCTGAATTTGGCGGGAGGCGTGGCCAGTGGCTTGCGACCCACTTAGCGCCCTCTTAAGGCGCTAACGAGTGGCGCAGCCACCTGAATTTCTAGGCCTTGGTTCACTAGCATTTCAGGGAAGTTATCTGTGTCCTCTTCCGTGAAGACAGAACCAAAGTATTTGTTTAATTGCTCTGCCATTTCCTTGTTCCCCATTATAAATTCTCCCGTTTCTGACTGTAAGGGACCTACATTTGACTTCACTAATCTTTTTCTTTTTACTTACATGTAGAAGCTTTTACAATCCGCTTTTATGTTCCTTGCAAGTTTACTCTCGCACTCTTTTTCCCCTCTTAATCAATCTCTTGGTCCTTTTTTGCTGAACTCTAAACTGCTCCCAATCCTCAGGCTTGCTACATTTTCTGGCAACTTTATATGGTTCCTCTTTGGATCTAATTCTGTCCTTAATTTCTTTTGTTAGTCGTGGTTGGGCCGCTTTTCCTCTTGTGTTTTTGCGCCAGAAAGGAATGTATAACTGTTGCAATTCATGCATTCGTTCCTTAAATGTTAGTCATTGCCTATCCACCGTCATGCCTTTTAATGCCTTAAAACATTCCTGGGCTGCCTCAGTGAGGGAACAGTTAAAGCCGAGTTGCCACACTGATGGTGGAGGACGAGCTGCTGGGCGGTGAGGTGCACGGGCTGCATTCCTGCTAACTGAGCAGAGGCGGCCTGTTCAAACAGGCTTCGGCAACTGTGCAGCAGGATTGGAACGAGCAATGGCCTGTCCTCCCAGACATTCCCTGACAACAGACTGTTCCTCTTCCCCGGAGCCCCGGCTAGACCGTTCCTCTTCCCCGGAGCCCCGGCTAGACCGCTCCTCTTCCCCGGAGCCCCGGCTAGACCGCTCCTCTTCCCCGGAGCCCCGGCTAGACCGCTCCCCTTCCCCGGAGCCCCGGCTAGACCGCTCCCCTACCCCGGAGCCCCGGCTAGACCGCTCCCCTTCCCCGGAGCCCCGGCTAGACCGCTCCTCTTCCCCGGAGCCCCGGCTAGACCGCTCCTCTTCCCCGGAGCCCCGGCTAGACCGCTCCTCTTCCCCGGAGCCCCGGCTAGACCGCTCCTCTTCCCCGGAGCCCCGGCTAGACCGCTCCTCTTCCCCGGAGCCCCGGCTAGACCGCTCCTCTTCCCCGGAGCCCCGTCTAGATGGTTTTGGTTATAAGGACAGAGGGAGTCATCTGGGAACTATGCAAAGCCTGCTTTGTAGGCCAAACACAAGTTCAAGAAGGCTGAGTGAGGTCTGCGACTGTTTTGGAAGCCTCGCTACATATTTTTTTAAAGGAACATTAATTCATTCTCGGGATGTGGGCGAGGCCGGCATTTATAGCCCATCCCCAAATTGCCCTTGAGAAGGTGGTGGTGAGCCGCCTTCTTGAACCGCTGCAGTCCGTGTGGTGAAGGTGCTCCCACAGTGCTGTTAGGGAGGGAGTTCCAGGATTTTGACCCAGTGACGATGAAGGAACGACGATATATTTCCAAGCCAGGATGGTGTGTGTGACTCGGAGGGGAACTTGGAGGTGGTGGTGTTCCCACGCGCCTGCTGCCCTTGTCCTTCTAGGTGGAAGAGGTCGCGGGTTTGGGAGGTGCTGCCGAAGAAGCCTTGGCGAGTTGCTGCAGTGTTTGCCGTTTAACTTTTTTTGGGTGTGACGGCGGAGCGGGGGCAGGGAAGAGAAAGAAAATAAAATGCTGAACCTCTTGCTATTATCTCTGATTTGCAGATATGGACCAGCGTCATGGTGACGCCAGGCCAGGCCTGTAGGCCCTGTGTACCCTGGTTACCTGACTCTGTGTCGCTAACCCTTTCCTGGCCTGTCTCCCATTTTCCCACGTTCCCATTTTGTACGAATTAATTTGATTGGTGGAGGATTACAGCAAAAAGATGGCCCGTGACTTTGGTGTTTGTGTGAGGATTTCTTCAAACCGCCTCCCCCAGG